>NC_069499.1:1385239530-1385602030 GCF_027579735.1 Bombina bombina
TCTAGTATTGCAAACTTCCCCTTGTCTGGGCTAGAGGGAAAAGCGACCCTCTCATTTGAAATGACAGACTTTTTTCTTTGAAATGAGGAGTCACTTATCCCTCTAGGATGCAGCTGACCCCTTTTAAAACACTACAGAGGACGCTCTGATTTACATACACTATGAGTTTGAGATCTCTCATGTAAAAAGGAAGCATTCCCCTCTTTGAAATGAGGGGTAATACCCGTCTCAAATTTTCCATGTTACCATGCTGATCACTTGCCCCATGTAGCCCTCTGTTAATGTGGGGTCTTATACACCTGTCCCTAGTAGGTGATTGGCATAAGCATTGTTATTGCCAACCTAATATTATTACTGTATGTAGGGCAGTGGCTCCAGAAAAGCCCTTCTCCCCTAAAGACAGCATACAACAAAATGTACACATAATAACCCCTTTACATGAAAGAGGGAATTGCCTGTTTATAAATGAGGGGTCTCATACCCCTTTAGAGAGCAGACGATTGCCATAGAAATAGCACACTGGGCATTAAAACGGGCACTACAAGTGACCCCTCATTTGAAAGGGGAGCGGCTGCTCTTTAAAATGGGGGGGGGGGGGTCACCAACATATAAGACATATATCCAAAGCTACTTCTACAAATGCAGGCATAGTATAGAACCCAGAGCATGTTCCCTCCCCTGCACCAGCACGGTAGCAGCAACTTCTTTACAAAATATGTGAGCTATATATTACTTTTATAATATAATATAAATATATAACTTTTTCAAAAATGTTTGCAAAATAAAACAAACTCTTTAGAAAGCTAGTTGTACATTATTACGAGATGGACACACAACATAAGTAAACAGCGACTGCAGGCAGATTCAAACTCGCAACCTTTGGTACGTGGGTTAGCCACTTGAACCACCGAGCCATGGCAGGACAGTGGTTGGCTAATTTCAGGACCTCTCCCCATTGCTTTAATCATTTTTGACCATTAATGCAAGCAATTTTATAAAAGCGCTAAAGATTTCGACCACAAAGCCGTAACCGGATTTGAACAGGCAGATTCAAACTCGCAACCTTTGGTTCGTGGGTTAGCCACTCGAACCACCGAGCCATGGCAGAACAGTGGTTGGCTAATTTCAGGACCTCTCCCCATTGCTTTAATCATTTTAGACCATTAATGGAAGCAATTTTATAAAAGCGCTAAAGATTTCGACCACAAAGCCGTAACCGGATTCGAACCATTAACCTACTGCTCCAAAGGCAGCTGTAACAACCACTAAGCCACAACATCCTGAGCGGAAACATGCTGACAAGACCAGTAGTTATTATTTTTTTCATTTTTGACACAACCACAGGATCTGTATCCACTGTTTTTCTCATTTTAGACCAATATTTGGAGATATAATATATAAGCACTGAGTTGCTTTCAGGAAAAAAAAATCATTGTTTAGCTATTTGTGATATGTGCCTAGAAGACAAGATTTCTTATTAAGCCACCATCGCTTTATGTGAGCTGGGATAAAAATGACAGTACCCATTATTTCCAATGTCACATCAGAGTGCATTACAGGGGCATACAACCCCTCAAGGCCACTGCCCGTTGTTCTTCTAATCCAAGAAACAATGTCGACCTGCAAAGAAGTAAAGAGATAACTTTATCAAAAAACATTTGCAAAATTAAAAAAAAACTCTTTAGAAAGCTTGTTGTACAATAGCCCTGTTATAGAACCCGGAATATGTTCCCTCCCTTTGCATCAGCACGGTAGCAACAACAGCAGCACCTTTGAAGAGATGTTTGCAAAATATGCAAGCTTTTTTTTTCTTTGTTTCCCATGAAATCCTATGGCTTATTTGCTGTCCGACAGCTGCTGCCTTAACATGCACCTCCTGTTCTCATTGGTAAGTCCTACACACCCCTTCTTTCACTTGTGGACAGACACACACACACATGTATGCAGGTGAAAAAACACCACCTGGTACATATTTTTCAATAAAAGCCCAGAAAAGGCCAAAATCAGCCGATTCATGAAAGCCTTATGGTTTCTCTCATTTGAAATGCAGATCATTTGAATAATAGGAGGGATCTAAGTCACTGAAATGATAGATTCAATCAATAGAACTACATATTTCCCTCCAACCACAATTTAAGTAGTTTAAATTTAAATTGCAAATCTGATTTGCTTATATTTAATTTCCTTACCTGTTAGGGGAACTTACTGAGGCTGGATACAACTTATCACCAACAAGTATTCTAAGCTCAACTAGAGCAGAATTTCATACCTGATACGAGATCTCGGGAACAAACTGTCAGCCCACACAAATGAAGTCTAACAACTGTTTTGTTTATTGACCACCCACAATGCAGTTATATAGTTTACATCACATACATTGTCAATTGACACTGAGGGGCTTCATACACGCCCCCATATTACAACATACTCAGTTGAAAATAACAGCCCTTGAGACAAATAATTGTTTATGTATAAGGCAAGAAAATTGTAGTCATTCGGCCTTGGTATAAGATAACAAGAAATATAGTGAGACCATGTTGATACTAGCAAGCATAGTTATTCCACAAGAACAAATGTCAGTAGACTAATGTTGAGAATAACAAAAGCAAATATATTGAGAAACACAATAGTTCAGTGTTAGCTTAAAAATGCTGACAAGATACAAAATGCAAAAGAGACAAGATAGAGGCAGATTGGTTATATATTTTTACATTACCCATATTCATTAAAACAGTGCGCAAGGGTATTTTGTTTAAAAAAAGAAGAAGCAAGCATATTTTTATTTGCTTGTGACGGGTTATTTTTATTCTCATTATGTATAATGAACTTTAATACTATACTACATTTGAGGTCCATTCAATTAAGGTATGATGATAAGGAAAATGGTGTAAGGTAATCTTTAGAAAATAAATTTACAGCACAAAAATGACATCCTCCTAACTTGTTAAAGTATGTGTTTTTAATATTACTGAAAACCTGCGAAGGGTCTTAACATAAAGGTAATATGACATTTGTAGGTCGGATCGCAAGCTGTTGTACACCAAAAATCGTGTAGGTCATCAGCCATATGCCAAAATCCAGCCTAAGATTAGACTCCAACAGATAAATGCTTAGCATTTTTATTTATTTCTTATATTTAATGCACCTTATTGTTTTTACATGTACCTACTGATTCAATAATGATGAACTGATTAGTTTTTTTTTTATCAATGTACCCTGCAGTACCATTGCTGTACATCTAAACATGAAAGAGCTATGAATGTAACTGAAACTACTCAACGCCATCTATTGGTTGATTAAACATTATACACTCTGATGTACATGAGGTACAGGTAGGGTTGCCACCTCGGTCCTGTTTTCCTAGTCACTTATGAGTTACACATGCTGCAGGGTATGCAGGGAGGAACATGAATAGTGCTGTCCAGGATCACTATTCATGTGCTGTCCTGGGGTGCAATTCATGCTCCCCTCTGCACACCTTGCAACATGTGTAACTCATAAGTGTCCATGAAAACATGGCAGAGGTTCTACCCTAGGTACAGGGTAGCAGATTCAGGAGAAATGTGAGGAAGCAATTTTACAGAAAGGGTTTTGGATTCATGGAATAAACAAAGACTGTCAAATAAATAAAAAATGCCTGGGACATGCATAAGGCTATTCTAAGAAAAAGTAACATGTAATATGGGTAGACTTGATGGACCTTTTTGGCTTTTATCTATTGTCAAATTCCATGTTGCTATGCTTACTGACACCCACTATGTTTACTGAAACACACTAAGTGCACATACCATGCTTACTGACACACATGGTGCTTACTGACAAACACTAAATGTACATACCATGTTTACTGACACAATAATTGCTTACTGACGCACACTACATGTACATACAATGCTTACTGCACACACACTGCTTACTGACAGACACTACATGCACATACCATGCTTACTGCCCACACACTGCTTACTGACACACACTGCATGTACATACCCTGCTTACTGACAAACACACTATATGCATGCATCATGCTCAATGACAAACACACACCATGCTTATTGACATGCATACTGCTTACTAACACATGCCACATGCACAACACTCTATATGCCCACATCATGCTTACTGCATGCATATATCATGCTCAATGACACACACACTGTATGCACTTTTGATATGAAAAGTGTTATCTTCATTGTGTGTTTAGGCCTTGTTTCATCCTGCTGTAATTTATGACCTTTGTTAATTAGGAGCATGTGGCTGTTATTACCTATAAATTGAATACCCCTAGCTTGTTAGACCAAGCTTGCTTGTTAGATCATTGCAGCATGTGTAGTTCTCTAAGTGTGTTAGTTCATAAGTGTAGGGAGTTATAACAAGGAGTTAGACAACACAGAAACTTTACACAGTAATTTTAAATCTTCTTATATTTATTTGCAAACATGCTACACTTTCTACTGTCTGCCTTTACCTGAGAAATTAAAGGCTAATCTGACCGTTTCCAGCAAAAGAGGAATTTAACGCTATAAATAGCAGGAAATAAAACACAGAGAACTTCTTGTTTGGGAAAAATTTGACCATCACAGGTCAAGTTTTATTAACTTTAATAATATGAAAACCAATGGATAATAACTATGATGGCATCAATAGAGATCAATTAACCTAGTACTAAGGAGATGAACGGCCTAAACTGAATCAACAGCAGTGGGCTCTGCTCAAAGGAGATGTTACTTAGGTGTTTCTGAGATCATGTGACTACCCCACATGGGGGAGGAAGAGAGGTTACCTCATGTGCATCTGAGGCCTATCCCCCCTCCCCGACAGAGCAAGCAAGTTAATTTTCTTCCTTACTCTATACGCTGTACCTTGCGAAGACTTGTGCCTCCAATGCAAAAGGGGGATGATATTGACATACCTAGTGTGATCCCAGGTATACAGGTCTTGAGCCAACTAATGTCTGCCTGCATTATTTTAATTAGTTAAAGGACCCAGGACAGCAACTACATCATTACCTCCTAGATGGAGAATTAGAATATGAGGTTTACCCCATCTTAAGAGTGCCTCAGAGATGACTTCAGCTAACTGGGCCAAACACATCCCCCTGTTCCTTAACCATCTGATAGATGCTTTATGTGAGGGGAAACCTAAATTCTGTCTGACAGGAAGCGAGGTGCACCAGATAGAGGCCCAGTGGACGTAGGAATGGCCCACAATCCAAATTCTTTTTGCTCCGGGTGTAACTCCTGTAGAAACAAGAAGATTAGAACACAAGAACAAACTCAGAGCACATTAAACAAGTGGATGAGCATACCCTTTAAAACAATTAGAGCACCAACGCCCCATGCATTTTATAGCTTCACACGAAGAACCCATTAGTGTGCATTGGTGGCTGCCCCAATGCGGAAAGAGTGTGGTGTGATTTTACTCATGTCAAAACCTGTCTCAGCTGCGGCTCTAGTCAAAACACAACTAGTGTGGATTAGGAACTGACCTAGGAAGAGGGAGCCTCAATGTAGTGAGCAGCATTACACACTCTGCTGCAAAGAGAGGGACAGGTGGGTCAAAATGGCAGCAAATAACAAATGAAACCAGGGTGAAACCCAGACACCCTGCTCAGCTATAGATGTCCAGACATCCCAGGAAAGTGGTGTCTGCTCACTAATGCACACCCAGATACACTGGAAAAATGTTCCCTGCTCACTAATAGGTTCAAAGGCATCCCTGGAAAATAAGCCCTACTTGCAAATAGGTGTCAAGATACGATAGGAAAGTGGCCCTTGCTCATCAATAGACACCTAGGCACCCCAAGAAAGTGGCCCCTACTATAATAGATGCCTTAGTACCCTCAAGGAGAGTTGCCCCTGCTAAACAACATGTGCCTAGGAATCCGGTGAAAGTGGGCCTTGCTCACCAATATGTGCAGAGGCTCCCCAGGAAAGTGTCTCATGCTCATCAATAGGCTCCCAGGAAACCTGGGAAAGGGGCCTCTGCTCGCTAACAGTCACCTAAAAACTCTACAGGAAAGTGGACCCTGCTTGCCAATATGCACTAAATTCTAAAACACCCTGGGAAGTGGCCCCTGATTGCCAATAGGCACTAAGTCACCCCAGTGAACCCTGCTTACCAAAACATGCTCAAACACTCTAAGAAGGTGGCAAGCAGGGGTCTTTTTTTCCTGGTTTGCTAGGCACAAATTGACATGCAGGGGCCATTTTCTCAGGGTACCTGTGCACCAATTAGTAAGGATATGCCACTTTCCTTGAGGGTTTCTAGGCAGCTATTGGTAAGCAGGGGCCACTTTCCTAGAGTGCCTGTGCTACTATTGTTTATGAGGACCACTTTTCTGGGGTGCCTGTGCGCCAATTAGGTGAGCAGGGGCCATTTTATCAGGGTGCCTGTGTGCCTTTTGGCTAGCAGGCACCACTTTCCCAGGGTATCTGGACACCTATTGGTTAGCAGGCGCCACTTTCCTGGGGTGCCTATATACCTGTTGGCAATCAGGGGCCAATTTCCTGGGGTGCCACTATACCTGTTGGCAAGCAGGGGCCACTTCCCCCGGGGTGCTTGGGAGCATTTTCACAGGTAGGGGCTATTTTCCCAGGGAGCTTGGTGCATTTTGGTGAGCAGGGGCTACAATCCTGGAATGACCCGTAGCCTATTAGCCGGCAGTGATCACTTTTCTGGATTCTCTGGGAGCCTATTGGCAAGCAGAAGCAATTTTCCCAGGGTGCTTGGGCGTGTTTTGGGATCACAATCCTGGAATGCTTGGAAGCCTATTAGCTAGCAGTGGACACTTTCTCAGGGTGCCTGTTTGCCTATTGGTGAGCAGGGTACCCTTTTCCAAGGTGTATGAGCACCTATTGCCTAGTAGGGGCCACTTTTGTGTCATGCTTTGTGTCTATTGTTGACCATGGGCCACTTTTCTGGGGTGCATAGGCCCCTATTGGTAAGCAGGGGCCACTTATTTAGAGTGCTTTGGTGTGTTTTGCTGAGCACACTTTTTTATTGGCAAGCAGGAGACACTTTTCAGGGGTGGCTGTGTACCTATTGTGTGAGCAGGGCCACTTTCTCAGGGTGCCTGTGCACCAGTTGCCAAGCAGGTGCCACTTTCCTGTGGTGCCTAGATGCCTAGTCGCATACAAGGGGTGCCTTGGGTGCCTGGGTGCCTAATGGTGAGCAGGGGACACTTTCTTAGGGTTCCTGGGTGTCTTTTGGTGAGCAGGGGCCCCTTTCCAGGATTGCCTGGGCATCTATTGGCAAGCAGGGGCCACTTTCCCCTGGTGCCTAGGCACCTATTGGTGAACAGGGTCAACTTTCCCAGGGTACCTGGTTGCATAATAGTGAGCAGGAGCCACTTTCCTGGCATACCTGGGCTTCTATTAGCAAGCAGGAATCACTTTCCCTGGCTGCATGGGCACCCCTATTGGTAAGCACCTGGGTGTCTATTGGCAAGCAGGGAAACTGTCGCTGTTTATTAGCAAGCAAGGGCCACATTCCAGGAGTATCTGGACATCTATTGGTGAGCAGGGGTCACTTTCCTGGAGTGCCTGGGCATATGTTAGAAAGCAGGGGCCACTTTCCAAGGGTGTCTGGGCACCCATTGGTGAGCAGGAGCCACTTACTTGGGGTACCTAGGCCCATATTTTTGAGCAGCGGACACTTTCCTGGGGTATCTGGGTGTCTTTTGATGAGCAGGGGCCACTGTCACCCCCTATATGCAAGAAGGGGCCCTATTCAGGAGTACCAAAGAACCTATTAGCAAGCAGGTGCCATTTTTGCTGGGTGTCTCGGCGCACATGGGTGAGCAATGGCCACTTTGCTTGAGGGTTCCTAGGCCACTAGCTATTGGTTAGCAGGGCCACTTTCAGGGAATACCTGGACAGGTAAGCAGGGACCTATGTGATGTCCCTAGACACATACAAAACATGTAAATGTTCACACTCAAACTGGACTGGGCACACATCCTTAACAGCACTCTCAGCTGGCTTCACAGTTTTTCTACTGCCATACAATGCATGCTTTCAGGCAAATAAACTGAGAACTACATAAGGTTGCACAGGCCCTATGTAATTTCCCTAGAAACATACAAATCACGGAAATGAACTGCACTCTCAAACTGGACTGGGCACACATCCCATGACCCTGCAAAATGCACCTGGGTGCTCAACAGCACTCCCAGCTGGCTTTACAGTTTTCAGAAACCCAGGCATTTAACCCCATATAAGTCTGGGTGCAAGGCCCAAAGGGAATATTACAAAACAAATGAATCAACACAACACACAGAACAGAATACCTGTTAGTTTACCATAAGCACAGGATATAGTGAATAGTTATGTCTGTACCTGTACCTTGGATTACGTTACTGAACCAATAAAAACACATAAAGAATAGACCCGCCGTTCTATCCAATCCATGGCTCTGAAAAAAAGCCAAGCCTCCAAATTCTGCCAATTGGTTCACAATACATCTATGTTTTGGACAGATGTAAGACCCAATAATAAATGGGAGTGATTACGTCACGATGATTGGCACTCATACCAACCAATAGTAACAGCAGAATAACTTACACGTATGTTATAATGACGAATATATCATAAGTAACATCAAATGAAGACTAAATGACACGGTACATCTTATGTTCAGTTAATTCTGAACAATCATTATATACATAGTAATAAACACATTTGAACTTCAATCATGTGTAGATATATACGGAATGAATCACGCTTAGTGAACCAATGAAAACACATGAAAAGAATAGACCCACCATCTTATCCAATCAATGGCCTCAAAAAAGCCAAGCCTCTAAATCCTGCCAATCCGCTTACAATTCAGGGTATTTAAACTTCACGAGGACAGAGTGATACTGCCCTTTGATACAGCCACTATGGCGAAACGCATCAGTGGCATCCCCCCTCTCTCCTTCTTTGTTGTGCTATGTTTTTTTTAAACGCTATGTCTACCATATGATTTAGGATAACTGTTTGACATTTTATGTCATTTCTACCTCGATTGAGGGTTACCTTACCTCTGGTATGGCTCTCTACTTAACTTAGACCTATTCACCTTTATTTAGCCAGTGGCTACACTTATAATTAATCCTCCATAAATGGTGCACAACTAATAGGCACTTTTAGTTATATTAACGGTTAATTACAAGGTATAGGTGTCTGGTAGTTCCAGACTTAGGCATTTATTCGGTAATCCAAGGTATAGGTATAGACACTATAATTTATTGTACCCTGTGTTTATGGTAAATTAACAGTTATCTTTAGTCAGCTCTTCAATACTATTAGCTGTTATTTACTCGGTAATCCAAGGTATAGGTACAGAACTACAGACAGAATTATTCACCGTATCTTGTGCTTATGGTAAACTAACAGGTATTCTGTTCTGGTATCTCCAGACAGCTTTTCTATACTATTAGCTGTTATTCACGAATAGGTACTCTTAATTAAACTAACGGTTAATTACAAGGTATAGATGTCTGGTAGTTCCAGACTCAGGCATTTACTCGGTAAACCTAAGGTATAGATACAGAGACAATTACTTATCGTATCCTGTGCTTAAGGTTAACTAACAGGTATTTTGTTCTGGTATCTCCAGACAGCTTTTCAATACTATCAGCTGTTATTTACTCGGTAATCCAAGGTACAGGTACAGACATAACTATTCACTATATCCTGTGCTTATGGTAAACTAACAGGTATTCTGTTCTGGTATCTCCAGACAGCTCTTCTATAATATTAGCTGTTATTCACAAATAGGCACTCTTAGCTTAACCAACGGTTAATTACAAGGTATAGGTGTCTGGTAGTTCCAGACTCAGGCATTTACTCGGTAACCCAAGGTATAGATACAGAAACAATCACTTACTGTATCTTGTGCTTATGGTAAACTACAAGATACAAGCAAAAAAATATAGATATACAAATGTGTTAGATGTTAACAACACTATAAAACAAAAAACCAAGAACTGATACTCTCCTTTTAAAATAGACCGCAGCCTTCTTACAGTCTCTCCTCTAGGACTGTGTAGAAAATTGAGTAATGGAAGATAGATGGCGCTGGTCTGTAGAATGATTTTTCTCTAGTGATGAAGAGAAAAACAGGGCTTGAGGTGTATGTAGCAACCAAATTACTATGAGTGCAATATACTCACTCCATATGCTGCAGTAGTTCAGCTTCAAAATCGTGTGTCTCCCAGTTGGGGTATGGTAATCCCATGTAATGCCTGCTGTTTGGCTGTGAATACATGGAGACTCAAGTGACAAAGAATCCAATGTGTAGAAATAAAAAAGTAGTAACTTACTCCATATATTTGGAGAATCCGGCTCGGTACAGCAAAAAGGAAATTCAAAAGTCTTCCAATTTTGATGAGAAAATCTCTTTTTATTAGCTCAACGCGTTTCAACGTTAAAACGTCTTTGTCAAGAGCAAAATTAAAAGCAAATGTAAAAGTAATAAAAGCAAGTAGTTGAAAACTTGTATTCCAGCCAAGTTTTGGTGCAGCAATATTGCCAAGGGTTCCAGGGCAATATTGAAGAGCAGTGGTGACAGTGGGCAACCCTGCCTTGTACCCCTATGTATACAAAACCGTTTGGAGAGAGTATTATTAATAATTAAAGATGACGTTGGAGAATTATATATTAAACAAATAAAATTATGCATATGACCTAAGAAACCAAATTGTTCCAGCGAAAATAAAAGATGGTCCCAACTAATATAGTCAAAGTCTTTCTCAGCGTTGACTGTTAGTAACGCTAGATCTGTCTTACTGCTGAGTTTACTGTTATTAAATTTATTCCATAAAAAGTCCAGTACTAACAGTACTCTGCACATATTTTTCACTGGGTTACTGCCAGTCATAAAACCAGTTTGGTTTTCATGTATTATACTTCCTAAGTGGGGTTTAAGTCTTTTAGCTATGATGGATGTTAAAAGTTTGTAATCGTAGTTCAGTAGAGAAATGGGTCTATATGAGGTAGGTAATTCTGGATCTTTATGTTTTTTTAAATTAAAGTAATATTGGAGGTGGCAAAATAAGGTGAACATCCAATATTATCAGAAGAGTAGAAATTATATAATTCCTTAAGTATAGGTATAATTAGCTCCTGGAGCACTCTATAGAATTCTAGGGGAAGATGGTCTGGCCCAGCAGCTTTATTCAATTTTGCAGTTTTAATGCCGTCTAAGATTTCCTGAGTTGAAATAGGCAGATTAAGATCAATCATGATTTCTTGCGATATTTTAGGTATTTTAAGATTCTGCCAGAACATTTCTTTCTTCTCTAAATCTATCTCCTCAGCTTTAGATAACTCTTGGAAGAATGTATTAAAGACTTTTTCAGTATCTGCCTTATCTGTATATCTGTTTTTGTCTTTCCTAATAGAGGTGATATCATTTCTAGCTGAGGGTTTAGTTTTTCTTGCTAAACATTTCACTGATCTGCCCACGTGACCTCTGTATATAGCCTTTAATCTAAGCTCCTCAATAGCTGTTTTAATAATATATCCCTTTTGGTTTTGGAGTTCACATATTTCAGCCATAAAGGTTTGATAGGGTTTGCTATATAGGCATTATATGCATTTTTAACCTCATTTGACAATTGTGATTCTTTTGCATAAATTTTTTTTTCTGTTGACATAAATAAGCTTTGATTTCCCCCCTGTAACACGGCTTTAGCCAATTCCCCAAAAAATTATATTTTCTCGAGGTGCCAAGAATTAAAGTTAAAGAAATCTCTCCATTTCCCCCTTAACCAGTTTTGAAAGTTGATGTTATTATTTAGGCATGGTCCGATAATACTATAGCGTTAATATCTGCTTTAGGCTTTAAACCAAGCAGGGGTTCGGAGATTAAAAACATGTCTATCCTTGATAATGATTGTTGGCCTTTAGCAATACATGTAAATGATCTAAGGTCTAAATTCCACATTGCAACTAAGTTAAAATCTTTGTATGTATGTACTGTATGTGTGTGTATGAGAATGTGTGTGTGTGTGAGAGTGTGTGTGTATAAGAGTGTGTGTGTGTGAATTAGAGTATGTTTGTGTATGAGAGTGTGTGTGTATGAGAGTGTGTATGTGTATGAGATTGTGTCATATTCCTGTAGCTTTAAGAACTAAGACCAACCCACTCCTTCACCTCCCTTTAAAGGTGTGTTCAGTACACCTGTGCTTTGCTTGATAATTGAAGTTTGTAGTTCCCACTCTGCTTCAAGCTCTAAAGCTAAATTCTACAGATCCTGCTTTTGTACCTGTTAAAGGAAATCCTTGTTGTCATTTCTCCAGCTTCTAAACCTAAGAAGCATTTCCTGCTGCTTTACACTTCAAGGAACAGTCTTTGGCAGCAACTCTTGCAAGTCTGTGTTAACTATGCAGGCTGATTTTCCAGCCAACTCCATTACTGAGTGTTTACCTCTACCAGGAAATAAGAAGATCTTCCCTGCTGTGATCCATTTTGACTCAGTGCCAACTTCGCTTTCTGCAGTTCTAAACTCACTCGCAAGTATCATTAATTTTATATACAATTGTCTCTAGCTGTATATATTCTTATCCAAAGTTCTGCTGACATATAAACTGTTAAAGTGTTCACAACTGGTTAAATCTGGCTCTCTCCTTCTCTCTGCATCACACACTCTGCCTGCTGTAACCTGATACCTCTTGATATATGGACACTGCAGACTGCAAATCAGTTTCTCATTTCTAAGCTTAACTATAAAGAGACTTTGCTATAAAATTCTGCTTTTCTCAGACAATACCAATAAGCTGCTTGTTTGCTGCCTCCTATCTTTAAAGAACACAACTCTTTACAACTGTGTAAAATATACAAAGGCTTCATTTCATCTGTTTTATTCACTTTATTTTGATTTTGTAAAGTGTTATAAAAAGAACTTGTACTAAGTAAACCAGCTATCTCCCTTGGTAATAACCTTTTGTATAAGCCTGTTTTACTTAAGGTTCTCTGGGAATAGCCACATTATACAAGTTTATAACAGAATTATCAAGCCATAAAGAAATTTACTAACATATATACATTATAGTTTAAAGCTTGTATATAAAAAAATCATGGATCCTGCCTCAATGGCAATAGAAATAGCTTCCTTAAACCAGAAAGTTGAAATTTTAGCACAAGGTTTGACTGAAGTTAAAAATGAAAACCACACCCTGAAGAGGTTAATGAATGATTTCTTTTCAAGGAAAGAGGCTGATCACCCTGAACCACAGGTTAACCCTCCACACATTTTTTCTGGTGAAAGAACACGCTTTCGTGGATTCAGAAATGCATGCATGCTGATGTTTTCCATGAAGCCCAGGACATATTATACTGACAAGATCAAGGTTTGTACTACCATCTCTTATCTAACTGGAGATCCCCGTTCGTGGGCTGATAAGTTTTATGAAACTGATGATCCTATTTTGAATTCTATCAGTGAATTTTTTAAGGAGATGGCTGTCTTATATGAGGATTGCAACACCCAGTTAACCGCAGAAACAAATTTGCGCACCCTGAAGCAAGGCAAACGTCCAGTTGAGGACTATGTGGCAGATTTTCAGCTCTGGGCTACAGATTCACAGTGGAATACTGTAAGTCTAAAGAACCAATTCCGTTTAGGTCTCTCTGAACATCTTAAGGATGAGATCTCTCGCATTGAACCTCCAGACACCATGGAATCCCTCATAAAGATATGCATAGCCATGGACAGACGATACAGAGAGAGGAGAGCTGAAAAACAACACCCAGAAACTTACCTCAAAAGGTTTACACCCTCTCATTCTGAAAAGACCTCCACAGCCCCTGTGCCCATGGAAATTGGGGCCATCCGAGGACCATTATCCCAAGAAGAGAAACAGAGAAGGAGGATTTCAAACCTCTGTATGTACTGTGGGAATAAAGAACACAGTGTCTCTTCCTGCCCTATTCTGAACCGGCAAAAAAGGGGTAAGATTCTTATAGTTAACCCAAATACTGATAACATTCATGAATCACAATTAACTTTCACATTGTCTTTACAGTGGGACCAGCATCTTCTCAAGACTGAGGCGCTGATAGATTCTGGAGCTTATGGAAGCTTCATTGACAAAACCCTTGTAGATACTAATAAAATACCTTGTGTGCAAAAGCAAACCCCTATCTATGTGAAGGTTATTGATGGCTCTACTTATTTAAAAGGCCCAATCACACACCATACTGTTCCTTTACTTGTCTCTTGTAACATGGGTCATACAGAATACATTACGTTTGATATCATTCCTAGCTCACTACACCCCTTAATATTGGGTTATCCTTGGTTAAGAAAACACAACCCTCAAATAGACTGGAGCAGTAACACAGTAACTTTCTCTTCCCCATACTGTTCTGCTACCTGTTTTCCCTGTGTGGAAATCAAAACTCTACACCCTCATATACCATTGCAGTATTCAGACTTTTCAGATGTATTTGACCTTAAGGAAGCCGAAAATCTACCTCCACACAGACCTTATGATTGCCCCATTGATACTAAACCTGGGTCTATCATACCGTTCGGCCGAATTTTTCCACTCTCTCAAAAAGAATTAAAATTTCTCAGAGAGTACCTAGACGATAATCTAAGGAAAGGTTTTATTTCTACCTCAACCTCTCCTGCAGCAGCGGGCATATTCTTTGTCACAAATAAAGATGGGACCTTACGCCCAATCATTGACTACAGAGCATTAAACTCTATTACGATTAAAAATAGGTATCCACTTCCTTTAATACCTGAATTACTTGAACGGTTAACAGATGCAACCATCTTTACCAAACTAGATTTGAAGGGAGCATACAATTTAATCAGGATAAAAAGCGGTGACGAATGGAAAACAGCATTTAGAACCCGTTATGGTCTCTTTCAATATAATGTTATGCCATTCGGCTTAACTAATGCTCCGGCCACATTTCAATTTTTCATAAACGATATTTTCAAAGACTTAATGGATGTGTGTGTTGTAATATATCTAGATGATATTTTGATATACTCCAAAAATCTAACTGATCATGTAAAACATGTAAGATGGGTTTTGTCTAGATTAAGAGAACATCAGCTATACGCCAAGGCTGAGAAATGTGTATTCCATGTAAAGACAATAAAATTTTTAGGTTACATAATTTCCCCTAACGGTGTAAACATGGATCCAGAGAAGGTTACATCCATACTCAAATGGCCTGTACCTACCTCTGTGAAATCGCTTCAGAGGTTTCTATGCTTCTCTAATTTTTATAGGAGATTCATCAAAGGATTTTCATCCATTGTCCAACCTCTAACTAAGTTAACCGGTAAGAATCGACTCGTTTGGACTGTAGAAGCCCAACAAGCTTTTGAGCACTTAAAAGAATGTTTTACTTCAGCTCCTATCCTACAGCTTCCTAATCCAGAATTTCAATTTGTGTTAGAGGTTGATGCTTCCACTGTTGGTATTGGTGCTATTCTCTCCCAACAACAAACCGATACTTCAGTCCTACATCCTGTAGCCTTTTACTCTCGACTCCTGTCTATAGCTGAAAGGAATTACTCCGTTGGGGACCTGGAACTTCTAGCTATCAAATGTGCCCTGGAACACTGGAGACACCTACTGGAAGGGACACTCAAACCTTTTACAGTTCTTACAGATCATAAGAATTTACAATATCTTAGAAAAAACAAGACCTTGTCATCAAGACAAGTCCGATGGTCTTTATTCCTGGACCGATTTAACTTTCAGATCACATATAGACCAGGTTCAAGGAACATCCAAGCTGATGCTCTTTCCCGTTCTTTCATTAAACATAATGAAAAGGAAGAACAACAAACAGTTATACCGTCGACCAAGTTTATAGCTGTAACTTCTAGCCTACAAAAAGACATTTTATTAGCTTTACTAAAATATTCTACCATTCCATCATGCTGCATAAAGGACACCACTTCAGGTTTATACTTCTACAACAATTTGTTATACGTTCCTCCTTCTGTAAGGAAGGAGATCCTACATCTACATCATACGAACCCTATGTCCGGTCATCCTGGAATCACTAAAACCCAGGATTTATTAACAAGGAATTACTGGTGGCCTGGTTTAAGACAAGATGTAGTTACCTTTGTGTCAGATTGTCATGTATGTGCAGCTTGCAAAAAAGAACACCACAGACCTTTTGGTTTACTAAAACCATTACCTATACCTGAAGTCCCTTGGACCATGATTGGAATGGACTTCATAGTCGAATTACCACCATCTAATTCATTCACAACCATATTAGTGGTTATAGATCATCTTACTAAACTCTCTCATTTCATACCTCTTAAGAGAATTCCAAACACTATCACAACAGCTAAAACATTCTTTGATCACATTGTGAAACTCCATGGTTTACCGACCTCTATAGTCACTGATCGAGGGACTCAATTCACATCCAGGTTTTGGAAGGCACTATGTAAATTGTTAAGAATCTCCTCTAGAATGACAACAGCATTTCATCCCCAATCTAATGGCCTTACTGAAAGACTGAATCAGACTTTGGAGCAATACTTAAGGTGTTATATCTCACAGAACCAGGATGACTGGGTTGAATGGTTACCGCTTGCAGAGTTCGCATACAACAACTCCATCAACTCTTCTACTAAAGTCTCACCCTTCTTTGCCACTTATGGTTACCATCCAACCACTGTACCCAACTTCATCTCCACCTCAAAATCACCTTATGCTCTGGATTATGTCTCTAATTTGAAACAAACTTTGACTTCCCTAAAGATTCACTTAGAGAAATCTAAATGTACCCAAAAGAGTTATTTTGATAAAAAACATCTAACTCCACCTCAATACTCAGTTGGCGATAGAGTTTGGCTCGCAACAAAAAACCTCAAATTAAAGGTACCAAGCAAAAAACTGGCTAACCAGTTCATAGGTCCGTTCAAGATAAAAAGAATGATCAACTCTAATGCAGCGATTCTTGATCTACCTGTATCTTACAGGATACACCCATCCTTCCATGTTTCTCTACTTAAACCCTATCAAGGATCTGATGTTAATATTCCTCAAGTCATCGAGGACTCTCCTCAGCTGATAGAAGATCAAACGGAATTCGAAGTGGAATCAATTCTGGATTCGCGCCGCTGGGGTAGAACAATTGAGTATCTAGTACATTGGAAAGGGTATGGTCATGAGGAGGATTCTTGGATACCCTTTAGGGACTTACATGCTCCCCAATTGCTCACATCCTTCCATCGTCTACATCCTGACAAACCAGGTTTGGAGCCGGGAAGGGGGCGCCCCTGAAAGGGGGGATCTGTCATATTCCTGTAGCTTTAAGAACTAAGACCAACCCACTCCTTCACCTCCCTTTAAAGGTGTGTTCAGTACACCTGTGCTTTGCTTGATAATTGAAGTTTGTAGTTCCCACTCTGCTTCAAGCTCTAAAGCTAAATTCTACAGATCCTGCTTTTGTACCTGTTAAAGGAAATCCTTGTTGTCATTTCTCCAGCTTCTAAACCTAAGAAGCATTTCCTGCTGCTTTACACTTCAAGGAACAGTCTTTGGCAGCAACTCTTGCAAGTCTGTGTAAACTCTGCAGTCTGATTTTCCAGCCAACTCCATTACTGAGTGTTTACCTCTACCAGGAAATAAGAAGATCTTCCCTGCTGTGATCCATTTTGACTCAGTGCCAACTTCGCTCTCTGCAGTTCTAAACTCACTCGCAAGTATCATTAATTTTATATACAATTGTCTCTAGCTGTATATATTCTTATCCAAAGTTCTGCTGACATATAAACTGTTAAAGTGTTCACAACTGGTTAAATCTGGCTCTCTCCTTCTCTCTGCATCACACACTCTGCCTGTTGTAACCTGATACCTCTTGATATATGGACACTGCAGACTGCAAATCAGTTTCTCATTTCTAAGCTTAACTATAAAGAGACTTTGCTATAAAATTCTGCTTTTCTCAGACAATACCAATAAGCTGCTTGTTTGCTGCCTCCTATCTTTAAAGAACACAACTCTTTACAACTGTGTAAAATATACAAAGGCTTCATTTCATCTGTTTTATTCACTTTATTTTGATTTTGTAAAGTGTTATAAAAAGAACTTGTACTAAGTAAACCAGCTATCTCCCTTGGTAATAACCTTTTGTATAAGCCTGTTTTACTTAAGGTTCTCTGGGAATAGCCACATTATACAAGCTTATAACAGATTGTGTGTGTGTGAATGAGAGTGTGTGTGTGTGAATGAGAGTGTGTGTATGAGATTGTGTGTGTGTAAGAATGTGCATGTGTGTGTATGAGATTGTGTGTGTGCGTGTATTTATACAATTTTAATAAATACATTACAAGCATGGGGGGGTCTCATTTCAAAAGTTTCGCCAAATGGGAGGCCCCCTGTCTTAGACTTTAAAAACCTCTGTGTCACGACGTGCCGCTTTAGCTGTTGCTAGGGGCCCGGTGTCTCCTTCCCTGCTCAATGCCAGGGGTTGTGTCGGGTCCAGATGCGTGCGGTGCTGACGTCATCGCCGCGCGCTCCTGATGCCGGTCGGACTTCTGTGGCACGAATCCTGCGCCTATGTAAGTTCTTCTACAATGATCTGTCACTGCCCAAGTATAGGTGTTACTTTTTGTGCTCCTGGTTGTGACAGATCGTTGAATTTTACTGCCTATTTTGTGTATGATCCCTGCCTGTCTGACTACTCTGCCTGCTATATCCCTTAACTGCTGGATTGATATACTGCTGCTGAACCCTGTCTGTCTGAATACTCTGCCTGCGAAACCACTTAACTGCTGGATTGATATACTGCTGCTGAACCCTGCCTGTCTGACTACTCTACCTGCTATACCCCTTAAATACTGGATTGATATACTGCTGTTGAACCCTGCCTGTCTGCCTACTCTGCTCATTAACCCCTGTTGTTCTGGATTGCCTCTTTGTTGCTGAACCCTGCCTGCCTAACCATTCTAGTGGTGTGCCCTTGAACTGCTTTGCTGTTGCCAAATCCTGCCTGCCTGACCATTCTAGTGATTTGACCTTGGACTGCTCTGCTGTTGCCGCTGGAGACTGTCCTGCCTGTGGTGAGTGCTGCCTTCCTCATCTTGCTAACTTTCTCTGCTCTGGGATATTCCCTATCATTCTGGCTCAAAGCCGGGATAACAAGACTACTGGCCGAGTTCGGTCTGATAGAGGAGTATCCCACGAGCATTACATTATACTTGGGCCATGGAGCCAGATGAGGTGGCACAAGCTGATTATCTTTAGGGACAGTTGTTGGGAACCCATACCACACAGTTGCAGAATATGGATTCCAAGCTAGAGGCTATTACCGCTCAACTCTCCTTACTAGTAACAGCGAGGAATACCGCTCCTGTTGTTTCACCACCAGTCCCTACTACTAGTACTGTGACTTCTTCCTCTGCTTCTGGAAGTATACCCTGGATAACTTTGCCTAACAAGTATGAAGGTACTACTAATTGCAGGGGCTTTCTTAACCAATGCAGGCTGCACTTCCGCAATGATCCTCACACCTTTCAGTCTCACCAGTCAAGGGTCACCTTTATCATTTCCTTCCTAAAAGACAAGGCCCTAACCTGGGTCTCTCCCCTTTTGAAACAGAATGCTCCACTCCTGCATGATGCTGATGATTTCATTTCTGTTTTATCTTCTGTGTTTGGAACTTCTGGCCGTACCTCTGCTGCAGAATATTTGCTCCTGGATCTCCGCCAGGGCAATAGAACTGTGGCACAATTCTTCATCGAGTTTCGCACCTTGGCACTTGAAACCACTAAGGATTGCAGTGCTCTCAAGGCAGCCTTTGGAAGTTGTCTGCATGAACGCATCAAAGATGAACTCACTTATCGTGATATTCCTTCTTCTTTGGATGACTTTATAACGCTTTGTATCAGTCTGGACTTTCGTATTCAGGAGAGACAAGCCGAGAGAGACAGAACAAGGAGGGTCCTTCCCTCCCGTCCTCCTGTTCGTCCAGTTTTGGCAGTATCCTCTACCCCTTCAGCAGCTCCAGTTAACCCAGTGGAGGAACCCATGGATCTTTCTTCCTTCAAACTTTCAAAGTCTGAAAGACAGAGAAGAAGGAGACTGAGACTATGCTTTTATTGTGGATCTAACGCCCACCAACTAAAGAACTGTGACATTCAGCCGGGAAAAGCCAATGCTTAGGGGATAACACAGGGGTACCTCTAAGCATGTTCTCTACTAAATCCTCTCACTCCTCTTGGATACTGGCACCTGTTACCCTTACCGTCCTTCAGAATACTGTCCACACTCAAGCCTTCATTGATTCAGGGGCAGCTGGAAACTTCATGGATCACCGTTTCATGATTCAAGCTGGCTTGCCTCTTTTGCAGAATAGACATTGTCTCAAAATAACTGCTTTGGATGGCAGGCTTGATCCATTTTGAGCCAGCACCCCTGACCCTAACTGTGGGAGTGCTTCATACCGAACAGCTGCAGTTCGAGGTCATTCATTTCCCAGCACAACCTGTCATCCTTGGTCTTCCTTGGCTTTGGGTACACAATCCACAGTTCGACTGGGCTGAGGGACAACTGGCCTCCTTGGGTACCTCCTGTTTCTACTCCTGCATTGCTAAAGTTACTCCTCTGATCCTCATTCCCATAGCCAGTATACAGACTCCTTCAAACCTTCCTTCAGTATACGCGGACTATGCGGATGTGTTTGAGAAAAAGCAGCGGACATGATGCCACCCCACCGTCCTTATGACTGCAAGATCGACCTCTTTCCCATAACACCACTTCCTAAAGGGAGGACTTATTCACTCTCCAAGGCTGAAAATAAATCCATGGAGGAGTACATCCAAGAGAACCTAGCTAAAGGTTTCATTCACCCTTCCTCCTCTCCTGCTGGGGCAGGCTTCTTTTTTGTCAGTAAAAAGGATGGTGGGCCCAGACCCTGCATTGACTACAGGGCCTTAAACAACATAACCATCAAGAATCGCTGTGGGGCTGTGTAACGCCCCTGTAGTCTTCCAGGCAGTCTTCAACAATGTCTTCTGTGACCTCCTCAACCGCACCATCATCGTCTATCTGGATGATATCCTTGTTTTCTCTTCCACTTTAAAGGAGCATCATAGACACATGAGACAGGTACTTCTACGTCTCAGAGACAATTCTTTAGTAGCCAAGCTAGAAAATGTGAGTTTGATCAAGTTCAGATCCAATTCTTTGGTTATGTCATCTCGAAGGAGGCTTTTGCCATGGATCCTGCTAAACTCACCGCAGTTCTAGAATGGCCTCAACCTACTTCTTTAAAGGAATTACAAAGGTTCTTGGGGTCCTCCAATTATTACCGCAAGTTTATAAAGAACTTTTCTCAAACAGTCGCTTCTCTCACTGAATTGACAAAACGGAACAAAGACTATAAACATTGGCCTCCCAAAGCAATAAAAGCCTTCTCTTGTCTGAAAAAGGGTTTCTGTTCAGCTCCTGTGCTCCGCCATCCTGACCTTGACCTACAGTTCACTTTAAAGGATGATGCCTCTGAGATAGGGGCTGGAGCAGTTCTTACCCAAAGGGATCCTTTGACTTCTGTCTGGGTTTTTTCCCTGTTGTGTTTGCCATGTGCTGCTGGCAGCCATTTTACTCACCTCTCTTCCTGACTATGGTGCATTGTGGAGGATGCTGCTCATTTCCTGCACTTCCTTTTATGGCCAGACTGGTGTGCATCATCCATGTGAGACAGGATGCAGTCTCAGAATTGTGATGTCATCACTTATTATTTAAAGGGCCTCAGTTCAGTATGCTTTGCCTTTGCGTTGTCTCAGACCTGTTTGTGAGAGTTCCTGTGTATTACCTGGCTGCCTGACGTCCTTGATCCACTCCATTGGTCACCTACTGCCATTAAGGCCTTTGATAGTCTTAAGACTGCCGCTCCAGTTCTGGCTCATCCTAACCCTGTCCTGCCTTTCGTTCTTGAGGTTGATGCGCCTGAGACTGGAGTAGGTGCTCACTTGTCTCAACGTCCTACGCCTGATGGTTCCTTGCATCCGTGTGGTTTCTTCTCTAAGAAATTGTCTCCAGCGGAGTGCAATTATGAAATTGGCAACAGGGAATTACTGGCCATAATTTTGGCACTTAAGGAATGGAGGCATCTTCTCAAGGGTACTAGCGTGCCAGTGCTCATTCTTATTTACCACAAGAATTTAACTTATCTATCTGAAGCAAAACGTTTGTCGCCCCAACAGGCCAGATGGGCGCTATTTCTGTCTCGGTTTAATTATGTGGTCTCCTACCTGCCTGGTAGTAAGAATGTTAGGGCTAATGCCCTCTCTCGACAATTTTCGCCTCTGTCCAATGAGGAGTTTGTACCTACTCCTGTTATACCTCCTGACCATATTTTGGCTACCATACGTAATAATTTGACTCCTCCCTTGGGGGAGGAGATCCTGGCTGCACAAACCAATGCACCTCATGAGAAACCTAGTGGTAAGTGTTTTGTTCCTGAGAAACTTCGAACTAAACTTGCACACTTACCACTATCCTAAAGCGCAGGTCACCCAGGCAAGAACCAAATGATTTGGTCTGTCACTCGACAATTCTGGTGGTCAGGTCTTCGTTCTGATGTTGTTGCGTATGTTGACTCCTGCTCAGTTTGTGAACAGAATAAGACTCCTCGACGTCTTCCTGTGGGTCTTCTTCAACCTATTGCTAATGGTGAGCGTCCCTGGACACATCTTTCCATGGACTTCATTGTCAAGCTCCCTGTTTCCAATGGCAATACTGTTATCCTTATGGTGGTTGACCGTTTTTCTAAAATGTCACATTTCATTCCCTTGATGAAGCTGCCTACCGCTCAGGAGCTTGCTTCAATTTTTGCCCGGGAGGTCTTCCATTTACATGGGTTACCCAAGGAGATAGTGTCAGACCGGGGTAGCCAGTTTGTCTTCAAATTTTGGCGTTCCTTTTGTGCTCAAATGTGAATCCAGCTTTCCTTCTCCTCGGCATATCACCCTCAATCAAATGGGGCTGCGGAATGGTCTAATCAAGCTCTGGAACAGCTCCTCCATTGTAATAGTGCTATTAGTGCTTCCTCCAAGATATCCCCGTTCATGGTGAATTATGGGTTTTAACCATCCTTGTTGCCCGATTCATTCATGTCTTAGGGTATTCCGGCTTTGGAGGAGCATCTCCAGCAACTCCATTCCACGTGGGTGCAGATTCAGGATTGCCTTCATCGTTCTATGCAGCACCAAAAGTTCAAGGCTGATCATAGGCATCTTCCCGCACCTTCCTACCAGGATGGTGAGAGAGTTTGACTGTCCTCCCGCAACTTGAACCTTCGTGTGCCTTCCAATAAATTGGTTCCCCGTTATGTTGGTCTTTTTCGAATACTCTGACGGGTTAATCCTGTGGCCTACGCTCTTGACTTCCTCCTGCTATGCGCATCTCCAATGTTTTTCAAGTCTCTCTCTTGAAACAGTTGGTTTGTAATCGGTTTACCACTGTGTTGCCTCGTCCCCATCCTATCTTTGTTGACAACCATGAGGAGTATGAGGTCAGCAGCATTATTGACTCTCATATGTCCAGGGGCCGTGTACAGTATTTGGTTCACTGGAGATGCTATGGTCCGGAGGAGCATTCTTGGGTACCCTCCTCTGATGTTCATGCTCCTGCCCTACTCCATGCCTTCCATGGCCTTTTCCCCAATAAGCCTTTTGTCCTCCCGCAGGGGAGGGGTCGTTGAGGGGAGGGTACTGTCAGGGTTTTTTCCCTGTTGTGTTTGCCATGTGCTGCTGGCAGCCATTTTACTCACCTCTCTTCCTGACTATGGTGCATTGTGGGGAATGCTGCTCAATTCCTGCACTTCCTTTTATGGCCAGACTGGTGTGCATCATCCATGTGAGACAGGATGCAGTCTCAGAATTGTGATGTCATCACTTATTATTTAAAGGGCCTCTGTTCAGTATGCTTTGCCTTTGCGTTGTCTCAGACCTGTTTGTGAGAGTTCCTGTGTATTACCTGGCTGCCTGACGTCCTTCCTGGTTCCTGATCCCTGGCTTGTTCCTGACTCTGCTGTTTTCCTTGTTCCTGATTCCGGCTCGTCTGACTATTCGCTTTGGCTCCTGACTCGGCTCGTCTGACTACCAGCTCTGGTTTTGATTCCTGGCTTGTTATTTGACTTGTGGACTTTTTATTATATTTTGCTATTAATAAAGGTGTGATTATTTTTGCACTTCTCGTCTCAGTCTGATTCCTGGCACCCTGACAACTTCCAAGTCACACCCTGTAGCATTTTTTCTCTAAACACTTTACTCCTGCTAAAAGAGGGACTATGATGTGGGTAGTCATGAACTCTTAGCCATTAAGATGGCTTTGACTGAATGGCATCATTGGTTAGAGGGCACCACCAATCTCATTTAGATTCTCACCGACAACAAGAATCTGACTTACCTAGAGACTGTTTATCAACTCAATCCTCGACAGGCCAGGTGGGCCTTGTTCTTTACCCTTTTTAACTTTGTGGTCTCTTATCTTCCTGGGACCAAGAACAAGAAGGCGGATGCCCTTTCCCGTCAGTTCCCTCACTCAAGTGATTCCTCTGAAGCTCCTATTGAACACATCATACCCTCCTCATCAACACCTCTATCACTTAATATAGTTATATTAAGTGATAGAGGTATTGATTTCAAATTAAAATTTGAATTTTAACACAGTTAGTAACTATAATAGATAAGATGTTTTTATTTAGAATTACAATTCTAATTTTACATCTTTGCTAGTTAAATTACACAATAATAACAAAAATTCAAAATTAAAACTATAATAACTATAACAAAGATGTAAAATTCGAATTTTAATTCAAAATAAAACATCTTATCTATTATAGTTACTAATGGTGTTAAAATTTGAATTTGAATATCGAAATCAACACCTCTGTCACTTAATAGTTATATTAAGTGATAAAGGTAATGAATTTGAATTAAAATTCGAATTTTAACACCATTGCTAACTATAATAGATAAAATGTTTTTATTTTTAATTAAAATTAGAATTTTACATCTTTGCTATAGTTATTAATTCGAAATTAACACAATAATAACTAAAATTCAAAATTATAACAATCAACACATCTATCACTTAATATAACTACTATAGGCCTTAAATTCGAAATGAACACAATAATAACTATAACAAAGATGTAAAATTTGAAAATAACACCATAATAACTTTATTAACTAAGATGTAAAAAATACAATAGATTTTATAAGCACCATAAAATTCAAATACATTATTCTTTACTTGAAAATTCTAATTAAAAATTATAACCTTTAGTAATTATATTTTGAATTACATAATAATTTCGAATTTCCAATAGAAAAACATAAATACAATCTACATAGCTAAAGATAGCACTGCAGCAATATCAACTTATCAGAATGCAAAGCCAAAAAACAGCATACAAAAACATTTTTTTTTTAAATAAAAAGTACAAATAAAAAAAATATTAAAATATGCATTTTAGGTTACAGTCCCTACTTATACATATCAGATTTCACAAATCTAAAAGAAAATCTAGTATACAATAAATATAAATTAGACCCTAGTCAGCATCACTGGCTGCCAATGCCCATTTCATACCCAGATATAAGGCAGGACTAGCACAGTAAAACACAACCAACACTACATTACAATTATAACATCTTTATGATGAACATCAGTACTTTTCAACCACAGTCCTCAAGTTAACCTAGACTAGTAGGCAATATTTTAAGAACGTCTTAACTGGAGCACAGGTAAAATAATCAGTAACCATGGTAACTAAACTGGCTCTCACCATATGTACTGAATATTTCACCAGTGTTCTAGTTAAGACATCATTAAAATATGGCCTATTTTTTTGCCTATAAAAAATAATAATACACTGCATATTACCTCTCCAAAAATATATGAAATTGATTAAAGATAACAAATGTGTCTTCTCACGGTGTGCAGTCCACTCTCCACAGTTGTATCCACACAAAAATCCCCCCCAAAAATGCTACAGGAGCAAATAGATAGTATATAGAAAAAATATGTATCAAAATATTCCAACATGACCACAAAACCAGTACGTCCCTTTCTCTAAAACTAAACCTATTTATAACATATGGGAGGGAGTAAGTTGATTTAAATATTTTATTTCCCCATAGGAATCAAACTTTTATTTCCCCATAGGAATCAATGGGGCTGCGTTAGGAGCTTTACGCTGCTTTTTTGCAGGTGTTATTTTTTTTTTTCAGCCGGCTCTCCCCATTGATTCCTATGGGGAATTCGTGCACAAGCACTTTTTGCCAGCTCTTATAAGTCATATCGTCTCTACTACCTGGGCCCTGACAGCCATACACATTTTCCCATAAGAGCTTAGAGAAGAGATGATGGGCTAAAGCCCCATGTTATAGAGGCGCTGGCTTATCACACCCCTAGTACTCAATCTCAACAAGGAAGTAATATATTCTAACAAAACCCAGAGATCTCTAAGTTAATACTCATAACAATGACAAATCAGTAAAGAGAAAACCAAAGCATCAAGATAATCCTAAAAGGACCTTGACTGACCACTTTCAAAGTGAGAACCTATTGGATCCAGAACTCTCAGGTGAAGACTTTAGAGACTCTACTGCCTTCAGCTCTGAGAACACTAAAACGGACAACTCTCGTAGGGACAAAACGACCATATTCCTGGAATCCATCAAACTAGTAACCGATAAGATGGACACCCATCATGTATCTCTGAGACAAGAGCTCCGCCAGTCTGTTAGTGAACTCAAAAGGGGCATATCCTCATTGGGGGAGCGGACAGAAATACTGGAAAGAAAACATGAAGATCTAGCAACTGATCACTCCAATCTCCTTTCCTATTCACAAAACCTTGCGGAACAAATCTCAGACTTGGAAACCAAGCTGGCGGATCTGGAGGACAGATCCCATCGAAATAATCTCCGGATTAGAGGCATCTCTGAAGATATCTCCACTGCTGAACTCCATAATTATCCGACTACCCTCTTCAAGGAACTCCTTGGAACAACGACAGAACAAGACCTGTTGATCGATAGGGTACGTAGGGCCTCCCGCCCCCGCAATTCCACCGCTGAAACTCCCAGAGATGTCATCCTCCGTCTACACTACTACACCACCAAAGAAAAAATTCTGAGGCTATCTTTTAACAATAAACCACTTAAGGAGCCCTACCGAAACCTAAAAGTCTTCCCAGATTTGTCACTGCACACTCTAGCCAAAAGGAGAACTTTTCATCAATTCACATTGGCATTAAGACATCACAAGATAAAATATAGATGGGGATTCCCTGTGAAGCTCTTTATACAACACCAAGATCACTCCTATGTAATCTCAACTATAGACCAGGGGCTGAAACTACTCCGTACTCTGGGACTCAATGACCCCTCTGATCCTTCTACCAGGAGACAAGGAAACACGAAAGAACTTAATTTAACAGCCCACTGAACTCTACATCCTCCCGCCAAGAGAAAGAATAATGGAGATCAAAAGTCTGGTTATTTACAGATTCTGCCATTACCTGATCTACTCCTTCTAGTGACCGAAACTTTGAACGAATAACCTCAACGGAGTGTACAAACGGTTACATACCTTACTCACTTATCACTCCTTAACTATCGGTCCCTCTAATGAAGGATCCTCCATCGGAAGACCCTCATTCATGTAAACCTAGAGCTTACACACGGGTACTTGTCTTACCCCTCTTCAGCTCTTGGCTCTCCTTTCCTTTATGTTACCCTCTCACCCATATCATATATATTTATTTCACTCTCCACCCTTGTTTATTATACTATGCTAGAGGAATACATCTGTCTCCTGAACTAGAAGAGGCATATGGACAGTATGAAAGACATTTAACGAACTTAACTCAGATTTAGTTTAACAACATTTCCTGGTATGCCTCTTTGATTAGGTCTTCATCTATATATTTTAAAGTATTTTGTTATATTTAGAGAAATAGTTAATATTTGCTATTTAGCTATGATGATGTTGAGTTGAGTTTAATGCAAGTTGCTTAAATACTTTCCCTTACTAGGTTCTCTACACAGTCCATAGGTCAATCACTCTCCCGACTGAATTTTCCTTATACCTTCTTACACTTCCAAGTAAACGAACCTATACAAGTCTAAAACCAATCTTCCTTGTCTGTTTACCCCATCACTTTCAAACTGGGGGGGGCCTTATGCTCTGGCGCCTCTCCCCTTTGACACACACTTGATACTCTCATCCCCCAGCTCCTTTTTCTACACATTCGCACATCTCACTTCGTAAAATAACCATATTACACCTTTTTTTTTTTTAGATACCAGACCGCTAACACATCTTCGTTAATAATTAACCTAATACAGGTTAGACACACCCATCTCCACCCCCCCACATCTCATTCCCCCTTACCCACTACCCTTTCTCTTTTTTTTAACCAAAGCGGACCACTCTGGACCGCTGAATCCCCAAATCCCTTGGAAAAAAAAGAAATAACTATCACTCAGTTATATCCAACTATCCTATTAAACCATATTTTATAAAACCTTAACGGAACAAACCCTACCTTAAGGTACTGACTTAGGAAAACTCCCCTACATTTAACCCTTCCTAGGGTTTCCTCCTCATTTCTCCTCTATTCCTTCTCTCCTTTCCCTTCCTCCCTTTTTTTTATCTCTCCCCCCCTCCCCATAGTCACCTAAACATATATAATCATGGAGGGAGTCCGCCTACTCACAATAAATGTTCAAGGTCTTAACTCCCCTACCAAACGCAGTCTACTTTTCACTTATTTACGCAAAAACCAAGACCCACTGGACATTAGCCCCTAGGACTGCATGCACTTCTAGACAGTTCCCCACACTTATAGAGGCCACGTTCTCCTCCAAGTCCAGAGGTGTAGCCATATATATAGGTAAAAATATTTCCTATGACCCGATCTATGTTGAATCCGACCCTCATGCTAGATTTCTTATTGTTGTTTGTAAGCTAAATGGCCATCTAGTCACATTGCTTAATATCTATGCATCTAACACCAAACAAGTAAAATTCCTTAGGAGCCTTCTTGGGTCGGTCTCGGAGGTGAAACAGGGAGAACTAATTGTGGGAGGAGACTTTAACCTAATATGGGATACAAAACTTGATAGAACTGGACCTCCACTTTCTCGAGGTGAAAGAGCCATCCACTCCCTTTCCTCAGCCTTCCAATCGTTGATTGCCCAATACGAATTATATGATGTATGGCGGGCCCTACACCCACAAGAGAGAGATTACACATTTTATTCCTCACATCACAAGTCACACACCCGTATTGACTATTTTTTTACAAGTGCTAAATGCTTAGATAATGTTCATTCCACCACAATTACCCCTGTCTCCTGGTCTGACCATGACTCCCTCCACTTATGCTTAGGTCCACATCTAACACCCTCCTCTCCTCCTTTATGGTACTTGCAAGACTGGACCATCACAGACCCTCTTCTTAAGGTAGCTGTCCAAGATAAGATCACTGACTTTCTAAACCTAAATGACGATAGCCAGACTACGACCCAAAACTTGTGGGCCACCCTGAAAGCAGTAATGAGGGGACACCTCATGCAGATTGAAGCCGAATCCCGCTTGAAAAGCGGAACCACTCTGTCCTCCTTAGTTATCCAGCTGCAAAAATTAAGAACTGAACTTACCCGTTCATACTCTCCCGCAGTAAATGATAAAATAGCTGAAATATCGATGCACATTCAAGCTTTAGAAATTAAAAAGGTGCATAATATGTTAGAAAAATTCAAAAGGATCTACTATTCAAGGTAAAAAGGCCTCCTCCCTTTTAGCATCAAAACTTAAACACCGAACTGCTCAATCTCGAATAAAGTCCATACAAAATTCAGCAGGAGTAAATGTCTCCTCCCCCACGGAGATTGGGAACGCTTTTATGCAATATTACCATTCCCTATATAATATCGAAACAGGGTTGGACTCTCCTCCTTACACCTTAGGGTAAATGTCCGCCTTCCTTAACTCTCTCTCTCTCCCCTCGCTGAACATAGAAAACGCCTCCCTCCTAACAGCCCCGATAACGACTGAAGAAATCACGAAAATTATCCAAGCCATGAAGCTAGGGAAGTCACCTGGCCCTGATGGCTTCACAGCTAGGTTCTATAAAACATTCCACCACCTCATAGCCCCCATCCTTTGCAGATTCTTTCAGGAAATAATCTCGGGAGGATCTTTTAAGACAGAATTTTTGGAAGCCGTGATAATCACAATTCTAAAACCCCCTGACCTTTGCAGCAGCTGTCGCCCTATCTCATTAATTAACCTCGACACCAAGATTTATGCCAAACTCCTAGCGAACAGAACCTCAAGAACTATTTCCTCCCTTATAATAAATGACCAAGTAGGTTTTATCCCAGATAGGGAGGGCTCGGATGCGACCAGACAAATACTTGATGTCCTCCATTTTGCATCTAGTAGAGGTGCTCCACTCCTGGCCCTGTCTCTTGATGCTGAAAAGGCATTTGACAGGGTCCGGTGGGACTATCTCTGGGAGTGCTATTAAAGGAGCGCAGATCATGGCCCATTCTCCCTGATAATAGGCATTTTAGCTACATTGTTTTAATCGAAGGGAGACATCCCTTATGTATGTTTGTGAAAATATGTATGTTTAAATATATGCTATTTGTATCTGATCACACTTGAGTGTTATATACTAATTTTTTTATCGCCAGCATACATTTATTTGCCTTTATATATCACAGATTTGTATCTACCTAATATATATGCTATTTGGATAAACATTTTCTATTTGACCGCGCTAGAGTGCTCTATATTTTTTTTTTTTATTTACTGCCAGCAAACACATATTTGCTTTCGTATATGATCACAGATTTATACCTACCATATATTACAAATAACTCACTGAATATATAAGAAACTTTTTGACCTATGCTTTTTAGTGCTGTCACTCACTAACATTTTGCATTTATCATTTAGATTATCTTAGAAGGGGTTAATCATTAGTGACAGCCAGGTCCTTTTATCTTTGGCGCTATCCTGTATTCCTTACATTACCTATCTCTGGGAGACCATGAGAACTTTCCGATTTCCCATCGCTTTTATCCACGCTGTGAAAGCCCTCTATGAACATCCCTCGGCCAAGGCTCGAGGTGTCGGTTTCCAGTCCTCTAAGTTCAATATAACAAATGGCACCAGTCAGGGATGTCCACTATCACCCCTTTTGTTCGCCCTGACCATAGAACCCCTTGCCCAATGTATTAGACAAGATCCACAAACTAATGGCCTCTCTATTGGACCCTACACCCACAAAATTTCCCTATATGCAGACGACATCACCCTCTTCCTGACATCTCCCAGGGAGTCCCTCCCAGCAGTTTTTAAGATTCTAGGGCACTTTGTTGCCTTGAGTTTTTACAAACTTAATATCTCCAAAACAGAGGCTCTCCCTATAAATATTCCCCCTAATGACCACAACCTACTGCAGAAAACATACCACTTCCAGTGGAAAATAACCTCTCTTAAGATATTGGGAGTTCATCTTGGTCCAGACCCCTCCACCACGGTAGCTCAGAACTATGTAGACAGATTTCCAGAGTTCAGAAAACTGCTTGAGTCATGGGAATTTCGAGAGATCTCTTGGATAGGACGTATTTCTGCAATCGAGATGTCCTTTCTTTCCAAGATTACATACCTGTTTAGAGCTATCCCATACAATGTTCCCAGAACTGTTCTTAACAGACTACAGAGTATGATCACCACCTATGTGTGGAAGGATAAGAGACCCAGAACTTCTGGTCATACCCTAGAAAAACCTGTTGCACTGGGTGGCGTTGCCCTACCAAACCTAATCTCATATTATAGCGCTGCTAGGCTCTCACATATATTAAGATGGAATGACTCGGAACGACAGCTAGGATGGTCCCTCATAGAATCGTCACTATTACCCCCTGGAGTAAGCCTTTCTGAACTTCTTTGGATCCCTAATCATCATAGACAAAACTTAGACAGGACACACCCAATATTTTAACATGCCCTCCAGTTTTGGGACCAGATTAGACATAGCTTATTACAGAAAATGATAATGGCACTACTCCTAAGTGATAAACGTTCCCCTTTATGTATTTGTAATAATCACATGTTAGGGGTTGGTGCTTGTTCTAGTACTTGTACTATAATTTTAACAACAACTCAGTAAAGAACTGATAGGAGAGTACAAATGTAGCACTCATGAACGTTTGAAGAAAAAAATATGGGAAAAATAAAGAAATTAAAATATAACTTTTACTTTAATATGTTAAAAACTTGGGGTATACATATAATTTAAAATATGCATATGTCTACTAGAGTAAAGCCCATCTGTGTGTGGACTTGAAATTGGACAAAATCCTAATTGGAGTATAGGTTTTGTCTTGTAGTTGGATAACTGATCACAGTAATGACCACGGTTAGGGTGTAAGGTCCAGTTATACAAGATAATCGTGAATACCTCAATCCAGATTTAGAGGCTATATGACTGCTGTCTGGAGATACCAGAACAGAATATATATTACTTGAACCTGAATTACAAAAATTTAATAGGGGTGGATAAATATCTCTAGTGCCTATAAGTGGAGGTTATCGTGTGAGTACTTTAGTCTGGGGATACCAGACACCTATACCTTTGGTTTACTGTTAATAATATAAACACGATACCACTAGTTTCCTTAATAGACCAAAAAATTAAATAATAATAATGCACAACTATCTGGAAATACCAGATCAAAATACCTATTAGTTTACCAAGGATAGCAACAGGTGGGTGGGTACATTAATGCCTATACCAAGGGGTTACCGTAGGAGTATCTAGGTCTGGAAATGCCAGACACCTATACCTTGTAATTGACCATTATTAATAATATGAACAAAATACCTATTGATTTACCAGGTTGAACATAAGTAACGGCCAATAGTATTGAAGAGATGTCTGGAAATACCAGAAAAAAATACCTGTTAGTTTACCATAAGCACAAGATACGGTAAGTGATTGTTTCTGTATCTATACCTTGGGTTACCGAGTAAATGCCTGAGTCTGGAACTACCAGACACCTATACCTTGTAATTAACCGTTGGTTAAGCTAAGAGTGCCTATTCATGAATAACAGCTAATAGTATAGAAGAGCTGTCTGGAGATAACCTCCACTTATAGGCACTAGAGATATTTATCCACCCCTATTTAAATTTTGTAATTCAGGTTCAACTAATAGATATTCTGTTCTGGTAACACTACATACACTCCATACCCCATCCCCTCTCATACTACACTCCATACCCCATTCCCTTTCATCCCATACCCCATTCCCTTTCATCCCATACCCCATTCCCTTTTATCCCATACCCCTTTCCCTTTCATCCCATACCCCATTCCCTGTAATCCTATACCCCATTCCCTGTAATCCCATACCCCATTCATTGTAATCCCATTTCCTGTAAGCCCATACCCATCCCATAGTTAGATTTTGTTTACATATACTCATTTTAGTCTTCTTATACATTTTTGTTTGTTAAATACTCCTTAGCCTCTTTTATTTATATCCCTTTCACACTTTGAGCACTTTTTATTTTTTGTTATTTATTTTGACCCCCTTTCATTTGGGCACATTCACTTTTTGTTGTCGGGAGGGTGGGATAAGGGGCAGATTAGCCCGGAACTATTACAGTTCCTCACGACTGAGATTAGACAAGAGGTTATAGAGGAGGTCAGGCAGGAGTTTCGTCAGGAGAGGAAGAGAGGGAGGGGGAGAGGAAGAGGAACAGGACAGGAAGGGGGGGAGGAAGCGGTGGGTGGACACAGTCACTTTGTTCAATATGAACAAGTGGCTGGGTCCAGTGGCAGACAATGTAGAGCTTCACAGTCCGGGAAACAGAGGACACCATCACAGGGGAAAGCCAAGCTGACTATGGAGGTGAGGTATACTATGGAGGAGAAGGAGGCCCTCGTAGAGGCTTATATGCCGAGGGCTAAGAGGCTGCAGGCTCAGAAGACCTGGGATGAAGTTAGGATTCCCCATAATTGGGAGAAATTCAGAAACAAATGCTGTACACTTTCTGCCACGCTATAATTATAATTTTAATTGTAATTAAATTACATATATTGGATGGTAAGGACTTTAAAGGACAATGAATTATAGCATTTATGTGAAAAGGTGATATCAGATTGGATTCTCATTGTAATACCGTAACATGTTCTTTTTGGGTTATCCAATCTAAAGCAACTTTAGTCAAAGCAGCTAAATTATAAAATGTAACAGGACTGGTTGAACCTTTGGATATATGTTTTAGGTATAAGAATTGGTAAATGGCTAAATTCACTTTCAAATCCATCCAAAATAACAATAGGCCGTCTGCATATAATAATAATAATGTCAAGTTCTGTCCCCCTACTGTCCCCCTACTTGTATTCCTGCCAAGTTTTGGCACAGCAATATTGCCAAGGGTTCCAGGGCAATATTGAAGAGCAGTGGTGACAGTGGGCAACCCTGCCTTGTACCCCTATGTATACAAAACCGTTTGGAGAGAGTATTATTAATAATTAAAGATGACGTTGATGAGAATTATATATTAAACAAATAAAATTATGTATATGACCTAAGAAACCAAATTGTTCCAGCGAAAAGAAAAGATGGTCCCAACTAATATAGTTAAAGTCTTTCTCAGCGTTGACTGTTAGTAACGCTAGATCTGTCTTACTGCTGAGTTTACTGTTATTAAATTTATTCCATAAAAAGTCCAGTACTAACAGTACTCTGCACATATTTTTCACTGGGTTCCTGCCAGTCATATACTGTGGTTAATTGCTCTGTGCCAGCAGCCACCACTCATATCTGCTTAACATTAGTGTAAATTTAAACAACCAAACTTTTAAATCATTTTGCTAGTGTAATCTAATTTAATTTTCAATCAGGCCTGTGTGTCAGGCTTACACAGCATATACTGTGGTTAATTGCTGTGCCAGCAGCCACCACTCATATCTGCTTAACATTATAGTAAATTAAAAAAACAAAAACTTTTAAATAATTTTGCTAGTGTAATCTAATTTCATTTTCTATCAGGCCTGTGTCTCAGGCTCACACAGCATATACTGTCAGGGTAATCATGCAGGCCATATACACCTCCCCCGATAGGGGGAGTAACAGGGATTAAAGTGCTAAGAATAGTACTACTTAACACAACCTAGTTACCATGGGTCCCAGACCGCATGTCTTATTATTATATTTTGTCAGGGTAATCATGCAGGCTATATACACCTCCCCCGATAGGGGGAGTAACAGGGATTAAAGTGCTAAGAATAGTACTACTTAACACAACCTAGTTAGCATGGGTCCCAGACCGCATGTCTTATTATTATATTTTGTCAGGGTAATCATGCAGGCCATATAGACCTCCCCCGATAGGGTGAGTAACAGGTATTAAACTGCTAAGAACAGTACTACTTAACACAACCTAGTTACCATGGGTCCCAGCCCGCATGTCTTGTGGTTATATTTGGTGAGGGTAATCAGGCAGGCCGTATAGACCTCCCCGATAGGGGGAGTTACAGGGATTAAAGTGCTAAGAATAGTACAACTTAACACAACCTAGTTACCATGGGTCCCAGACCGCATGTCTTGTTGTTATATTTGGTGAGGGTAATCAGGCAGGCCGTATAGACCTCCCCCGATAGGGGGAGTAAAATGGATTAAAGTGCTAAGAATAGTACTAATATAAACACAACCTAGTTAACATGGGTCCCAGACCGCATGTCTTGTTGTTATATTTGGTCAGGGTAATCAGGAAGGCCGTATAGACCTCCCCCGATAGGGTGAGTAACAGGTATTAAACTAATAAGAACAGGACTACTTAACACAACCTAGTTACCATGGGTGCCAGACCGCATGTCTTGTTATTATATTTGGTGAGGGTAATCAGGCAGGCCGTATAGACCTCCCCCGATAGGGGGAGTTACAGAGATGAAAGTGCTAAGAATAGTACTAATATAAACACAACCTAGTTACCATGGGTCCCAGACCGCATGTCTTGTTGTTATATTTGGTGAGGGCAATCAGGCAGGCCGTATAGACTTCCCCCGATAGGGGGAGTAAAAGGGATTAAAGTGCTAAGAATAGTACAACTTAACACAACCTAGTTAGCCATGGGTCCCAGACCGCATGTTTTGTTGTTATACTTTGTCAGGGTAATCATGCAGGCCATATAGACCTCCCCCAATAGGGGGAGTAAGAGGGATTAAACTGCTAAGAACAGTACTACTTAACACAACCTAGTTATCATGGGTCCCAGACCGCATGTCTTATTATTATATTTTGTCAGGGTAATCATGCAGGCCATATACACCTCTCCGATAGGGGGAGTAACAGGGATTAATAAACTAATAAGAACAGTACTACTTAACACAACCTAGTTACCATGGGTCCCAGACCGCATGTTTTGGTTGTTATACTTTGTCAGGGTAATCATGCAGGCCATATAGACCTCCCCCGATAGGGGGAGTAAGAGGGATTAAACTGCTAAGAACACTACTACTTAACACAACCTAGTTACCATGGGTCCCAGACCGCGTGTCTTGTTGTTATACTTTGTCAGGGTAATCATGCACGCCATATAGACCTCCCCCGATAGGGGGAGTAACAGGGATTAAAGTGCTAACAATAGTACTACTTAACATAACCTAGTTACCATGAGTCCCAGACCGCATGTTTTATTATTATACTTTTTCAGGGTAATTATATATCTATCAAATCTATCTATTTATCTTCTATCGATTCTATCTAACTATCAATCTATGTATATCTATCTATCAAATCTATCTCTCTCGTGGCCGGACTGTTTTGAGACAGCCACTTGTGTTTAGGAGAAATTTGAAGTAGGAGGACAGACCAATCATTTTCTTCCAACTCCCTGCTCCAAAAATGCAGGCTATATAGACCTCCCCCGATAGGGGGAGTAACAGGTAGTAGTAAACTGCTAAGAATAGTACTACTTAACACACCACGGGTCCCATCCGCATGTCTTATTGTTATACTCTGTCAGGGAAATTATATATCTTTCAAATCTATCTATTTATCTATCGAATCTATCTAACTATCAATCGTATCTATCAAATGTATATTGCATCTATTGATCGATGTAATTCGTATCTATCAAATGTATATTGCATCTTTTGATCTATGTAATTCGTATCTATCAAATGTATATTGCATCTATTGAGCTATTTAATCTATGTATCTATCTATCAAATCTATCTCGTGGTTGTGCAAATGTACTGTTTGCGGTGCGTAACACGGAGAGCAATTTACTTCCATTAAAAAAAAAGTGCAGTCTTTTTATATTTAAACTTTTTGAGTCACCATCTCTTACTGAACATATGGAAAAATTCACAGAATAAGCGTATATGCATTTGTGATTGGCTGATGGCTGTCACATGGTACGTGTATGCATTTGTGATTGACTGATGGCTGTCACATGGTACAGGGGGAGTGGAAATAGACATAACTTTTAAAATTGTTTGAAAAAAATCTACTATTCATTTGAAGTTAATACTAAGAGCTCGATGATTGAAAGCTCTCTGGGCTGACGAGATTATTAAGGAATGCTCGCCAGTCCTTCTGATCTAAATCCATTTTTTACCCTGAAAACAGGGTTTCTCGCTAAGGGGCGTATACTGCATTTTCATATGAAATGTGCACAACAAAATTCATATTTTAAACATTATACAAAACAAATATTTGAACCATTCACACAAAAATAAGCAGGGAAAAATTGTATTGTTAAGGTGCATCAAAAATCGTAACAAAATTCTTCACCAAAAATCATATGTTAACAAAAAAGTAAAATTAGTATGTAATTTACACAGGAATAAATCAATTAAATATGCACAGCGTAAATCGTAATTGTAGTACACTGGATGTGCAAAAATCACACAGAAATTTGAATTTATAAATACAAAATGCACAGCGTAATTGTTGTTTTTTCGTAAAATGGGCTGAACATGGGCGTTCCATGGGCGTATATGACAATGTCTCACTAATCCCAGCGTAATTCTATAAAGATTTTCGCAGTGCAGATATCACAGTTTTTTCTCGCCAACTAAAAGGTGGCGAGCTTTTCTCAAAACAATACGAACACTTATAACCCCAATAGAAAAAAAAGTGCATACTAAAATATAGGCGAACGTAAGATGCTATAAGCAGAAAGCAGCGTAATGTTAGTTATATTGGCTGAAGGATTTTAATTTTAAAGTTCTCCCCCTGCTCCATGATAACTTCGCACTAAGGAGCGAAGTTTCCCTAACCAGCGAGCTCAAATACTTTTAATAGGAGCCATCTCGCAACTCGCAGGGACTGCCCCTTTTTTACGATCATTGCACCGGGGCAGCCCTGCAAGTGTCAGCGAGAAAAAGAAGGTTTGAGCTGGCGAATAATATATCATCGAGCCCTAAGTGCTATTGCATTGTCTTCTTATCTTGCATTTGTTGATTATGCAAATCTACTGTGTTGACTGGTCCTTTAACTTACGTTTCCGTTGAGCAGAAATTTTGGGCGTAGAAAGCAGCATCCGCTGCTTGTTAAATCTACCCCAGTGTAATTATCTGCATTGCATACATTGAATGTATGCAATACAGATAATTGCACCATCAAAAACAGTGAGCAAAACTTAGGCGATGTGAGGAGAAATAATTCATAAAGTATGTTCATAAAGTCCCAGAGATTAAATCTTCAGGGTACACCAATCAGCTAGACACAGTCTATTCAAAGTGTAAATCAAATCTGGATATAAATCATATCATGTTACCATCCATATGGCAGTGGTTAGCAGTATAATCCTCCCAGAGTGATATCTTCCTGGGGTAAGTATAGCAGTGATACCACAGAGCTCACCGGACCTTGTTATCTAGCATCGATCTCCCAAAATAAACCAGTCCGTGGTCCTCCCACAGCTACCCATTAAATTATCCACTCACCGAATTGTCATCTGCTACCTCAATAACACGGATTGCTCGTGAGTCAGTCACTCACCAAGAGGTTATTAGCTTTTTAAGGGTATCCAGGTAAAGTCGTGTCAGCCGAACTCTAATAGTGCTTAAGAGTTACACAGGTGCTCCTCACAACTCCTCGATATCCTGCATAGCACACTCAAATACAGAGGCGTGACCTCATAGCATTACACACGTTTCACACTTTTCAGTTACGTTAGGGCTGCCTTAAATCAGCCCCCTCTGTCAGCCCCTTGCCCAATTATAAACTCTTGTCAGTCTCCGCTGTCAGACCTGTCCCCACTTAAAACCTCATATCACACTTCTCTGTCAGCCCCATGCCCACATATGACCTCAGATTAGACCCATCTGTTAGCTAAATACCAATTTAAAACCTCACATTACACTCCTTTGTCAGCCCCATTCCCACTTATGACTTCAGATCATATAACCTGTTAGCCTGTTAGCCACTTATGACCTCAGATCATCATCACACCCCTCTGTTAGCCCCATCCCAACTTAAAACTTCACATAACAGTCATCTGATGATGCATACAAACACATACGTTTGATGGGACGATTATCAAATACGGGTGGAACCCCAGGACAATTGAAATTACCAAATGGATAAAGGGATTGCTAATCACAGCTGCCCTTTGAAAAAGTTTGAATTAGTATGGACGAAACACGTATGGGTGAATTGAGCTACGGACTGGTTCTACACTTTTGTGCTTTATTGTGGCGTCCTAGTACCGAGGAGATTCCTGAAGCTTGCCTGGGAAGATTGAGGATAGTTCCGGAGAGAGGGCTTGGAGGGCATCTGATTGATGAGCAAGTGGACAACAGAAACCATCATACGTTGTACCGTGTGAATGAACTTTCATCTTGTGAGTGTAACCAGTGTTTTTAAATGTTTATTAAATGATTACACTTGAGTCGAGGATGAGCTATTTTGGTTTTATTTTGTAGATTAAAATTACTGTGCAGCCATTTTAAGGGTTTTGATGGCTGGAAATGTGTACCTGGAAATTATCTTGGATGCCACCCGCTTAACTAGACATATTAACATACTCTTTTTGTGGTTAGCTAAAAGTATTCCCTTAGGTTCAGACTAGCATAAATTCAGCTTAAACTTCTTCTGCTTGAGTTCCACCAATACCTATTGTTTCAAAGCTTGTGGAGCTCAGGATGAAGGTATGGAATAGGTTAGCATAAAGCATAGCTGGATGAAAGACAATATATGTTTTTATTTATTTATTATATTTAATGTGTAAATGCTCCTGTTTATTCTTTAACAACGATTATGAAGCACAGGATAATACCAGAGTACACATTCAACTGCACTCTGATACCTGGGAGTGTCCATCTTAGATCATATGTGGCCTCATGGAAACTCTCACCTTGGAAAGAACATTGTATGAGAATTTGACAAACAATGAGACGGAACAGTTGAAGGCCTAAGAAAAAGATGAAGATTAAACAAATGTTTTAATTATGTTATAGTTTTGAGATTTGTTGGTCTTTGTATGGATGTTTGCTAAGGTTAAATTACACAGCTTGAACGTGATTGGCCTTTAGAGAAAACTCCAATCAGTTATAATGTGATGTGTCATACCTGTAAATCAGCTCTGATGAAATGCCTGTCGGCATGAAATGCGTCAGCTGTTAACACCTGTTAGCTGTGCTGATGTTTTACTTGTGGGCTGTTTCTTTTGCACGATTTGCTTGAATTTGTTTGTGGGCGTGAAGGAGAGCCCTTACAGCTGCAGCCACTCACCCAGCATCGGTAAGATTGTAGTCGATTGCTTTGCGGGAGACGAACACCTACCTGAGAGTCATCTCTGTATCCAGTCTGCAAGGCGGGCCTCCGTAAGAAATACACAGTTTATGAACAGAGGAGTGGATTCGGTAATGGGGGACTCCACAACAGTATGTATTTAACACTGTGGTAACCAATGTTCTCTGTGTAATAAGGTGTGCGTGTTCTCATAAGATAGTGTGGGATTGAGCATTCAAACAATACTCCCGTGACCAAGTCGATATAACATACACTGTCAGTGTTTGATTTACAAGTCACAAGAGGGGTGTGCATAAAGTTTGGTATTTCACTGGTTATTTGTTTATTTGTCTCCATATAGCATTTGAAGTTTCTCCTATCAAATAATGTTTCAGTGATAGTATGTATCCAGGGATTGAAAACATGTACTATGGCGGAATCAGATGATACTAACAGGAGGGCAAGATTCACACAATTATTTAAGGGCACAGCTACAGAATGTGTAAGTGCTAATGGTGTGAACAAGGCTAGTTTGGACACTCTATTTTCCAAAAAAGAGAAATTATGCATAAAAGAACTGAAACTATGGTGGAACATTGAGTTTCTTGAACTTTATATTAAGGAACAAAAAGTACCAAGAGGCTTAAAGGGACATAATACTCATATGCTAAATCACTTGACACTGATGCAGTATAACTGTAAAAAGCTGACAGGAAAATATCACCTGAGCATCTCTATGTAAAAAAGGAAGATTTTTTACCTCACAATTTCCTCAGCTCAGCAGAGTAAGTTCTGTGTAAAAAGTTATACTCAACTGCTGCTCAGCTGCAGGTAAAAAAAAATAATAAAAAAAATGAAGAAATGAACAGCAACCAATCAGCATCAACAGTGCTGAGGTCATGAACTCTTTTACCGTGATCTCATGAGATGTCACTTAACTCTCGTGAGATTTCATTGTAAACTTCCTTACACTGAATAGGGAAATAAGATGAGTATGCACGAAAGTTTGCTCCTTCCGCTGTCCCAGGACAGACATACTGATTTGCTGCTTAGAAGTCCTTTACAATGGGATGTGGCTACTGAGAAACTTTCAAGGTAAAATATCTTTCTTTTTTACATAGAGATATTCAGGTGATATTTTCTAGTTAGCTTTTTACAGCTATGCTGCATCACTTTCAAGTGTTTAAACGTTTGGGTATTGTGGCCCTTTAAGAATGAAAAAGTTCCCAGCCTTTCATAAGGATTTCCCTGTCTTTATGGCTGAATGGAATCAAGCTCTGAGTGAGTGTTTCTTAATATTGATGGAAAAACTAGTGAGATTTAGAAAGGAACAGAGAGATGCAATATTACTTGAGATTGAACAAGTTAAGAAATCTACTCATTTTTACCCAGTACATGCACGTAATGATGTAATTGAAATTGTTAATTCTGTAATAGAGCAGGAACTCAAACAGCTGGCACAACAAACACAAGTTAAATCTAAGAAATACAATAATCTGACTAAGAATGAAGCAATGGCACTCAATAAATTAAAGAATATTTCGTATTTAGTTATTGTTAATTCAGATAAGGGAGGAGCCATAGTGGTTCTTAATAAACAACAATATATTGAGGAAGCGTATAGACAACTGAATGATCAGGAGATGTATAATAAATTAATTTATAATCCAACTAAGAAGTTTTTGGTTAAACTTAAACATTTATTAGATACTGAATTTGAATTGTCCATATTAGCAAATAAACAAAGTGAATATCTATATGTTGACTCACAGAGAGTACCACTTTTTAAATATTTACAAAAAATCCAACCAATCCCCCAGGACGTCCAATTATATCAGCTATTGGCTCCCTGGGGGAGCGGTTAGGAGAATGGGTGGATGCATAGTTGCAACCAATAGTTCAATCCCTTCCAGGTTTTTTGAGAGATATCAAACATTTGTTAAAACTTCTGGATAAACATGAATGGGGAGAGAACTTTATATTTGTAACTGTGGATGCAGTATCCCTTTACTCGTGTATTCCACACGATCTTGGTATAGCAGCTACTAGAAAGATGTTAATCAAATATTCCACCTATGATGATGGTTTTATATCGTTCATCCTTGAAGCCATAACATTTCTATTAAATCACAATTATTTTATTTTCAACTGAGAATTTTTTATACAAAAAAGAGGGACAACGATGGGGCGAAATTTGCCACATCGTATGTGAATCTGTATGTAGCCAGTTTTGAGGATGAAGTCCTATTTAGCAGTTTAAACATCTATAGACATGATATTAAGATTTATAGTCGCTTCATTGATGACATGCTGCTAATTTGGGAAGGCACTGTAGAGACTTTGAATGACTTTGTTCGACTTCTTAACAACAAAAATGGTAATTTGAGTTTTACTTTTAATTACTCAAAGGATTGTATACCATATTTAGATGTCAAACTAAGCCATTATGAGAATATTGTGATATCAGAGGTTTATAGAAAATAAATCACGGTAGTACTATCTTACAGATGGGCTCTTTACATTCATACCATAACAAAAAGGGAATTCCCAATGGTCTATATATACGCCTGAGAAGAAATTGTTTCAACTTACATACAGTAACTACTGACAACATGCTAACAAATTGACAGACCTTTTATGTAACAGAGGGTATGATGTTAATACACTTGGTGAGGTGTCAAAACAGGTTTTGACACTATTAAAATATGGCAAAAAAGCAAATAAGAGAAAGGAAGGAATTAATTTTGTCACTACCTACAGCAGACAGTATAGGGATATATGCAATATTATTAGAAAACGATTGCCTATACTAGACAGAGATAAAGATTTATATGGGATGTCTAACAAGTGCAAGTTCATCTCACAAAGATCAAAAACAATTGGTGATATTGATAGGAAAAACTTTGGAGTCAAAGTAACTGAACAGGGACCTAGAAATAATTGGCTATCCCCTAAACCAGGCTTCTTTAAATGTGGAGGGAGACCATGTAAGAGTTGCAGTTATGCAAAAGTTGGTAATATATTTACATCCTCATACAGGAGAAAACTTTAAAATATATAGCCATATTGATTGTAACTCTACTTTCGTTATGTACTTGATTACATGTAACATATGTAATTTTCAATACGTAGGTCTCACCTCCAGAGTGCTGAAGGATAGGATTAGGGAGCATTTGTTATCCCTTGAAGCGGAGGTCACCAAAACTCCTATAGCTAAGTATTTTGCTTAACATGGTATTGTAAAAAATGCCTTTTCCTTCCAAGGCATAGAAATGGTTAACTTGGGTCCTCGAGGAGGTAATACATTTGCAGCTCTGAGCAAGAAAGTCTGGATGATACACCACAGTAAAAGAAACGTCTCGGCCTTTGGATCGGATGGAGAAGAGGAAGCTGCTTGGTTGATTTCACCTTATAACAGGTAAGGAGGGGCCTTCCCTACTCTGCAACATTGTTGCTACCACTATGCCAACCCTCTTGTCCTATCCCACTTTCCTACAGCCTTTACCATTAGAATGCTCCAGGTGCATGCTGGACCCTACAATAACTTTTTTGCAATATACTTCCATTAGCAAAAATGCTTCTAGTAAAAGTTATTACTTTGTTTCTGCAGCATACGCACATATCCGGTGAGGGCCTATGCATCAGCATTCAAACACCTCAGCATCTCAGAGAGCTGGCAGTGGTGTGTATGGCTTCTGTAAACGTAATCTGTGTCGTAAACGCCACTGCTGACTCTCTGAGAAGGTGTGGTGATTGAATACTGGTGCTCAGGCCTTCACAAGATATGTGCGTATGCTGCTGAAAAACCATAACTTTTATTAGAAGCATTTTGCTAATGGCAGTATATTGCAAAAATGCTTATATTATTATATTATATCATATTTAAAATTTAAATGCACTCATGCACATTTAATTTTTTACCTTTCTATTCCTTTAAGTCCTGGCTAGTGAATTAGGAATCCATAGTTAGGGCCAGATTTAAGAAATTAAGGTGGACAGGGGCATAATCTTTGCGTGTAGCGGGCAGCAATATGTTACCCGTGTTAACCATTGCACACTGTAGTTAGTTTTCAATGCCGCCCCCTGCTCACGTGCAGCCAATCGCGAGCAAGCAAGGGCCGTTAATTTTCCCCCGTCGGAAAAGTCTGGCTGTTTCCTAAATCTTGGGTACAGGTTCGCTTATGCGAACCTGCAGAGGAAGGTGCTCCAACCCCTTCATAAATGGGGCTCTGAGAAGATATTTTAAAGTCTATACGGTGTAATCTGATTTTTACTCTGTTTGCAGACTCCCTTTACTTTGTGCTGTGTGAAAATAAGGTACACAAAAAACTCTACTAAAAAGGGACAAGCTTTTAGGCCGTGTTAAAGTAAGGGGTAATATTTAGTAATGGCCCTATGGCTGGTGACTTTGGGTAGTCTGGAGCTCTCACTGTTATTGGTAGTGGAGCTAAAGGACTATTAAGTTTAAGGTAAAATGTATGTCACACATTTTTTAAAATGTAAATACATTGTCTCTCCAGTTAACCATTGTTGTTTGTTTATTTTGCCGCTCCCCGACATCACCGCCACTATAATAAAATTATTAACCCCTATTCCGCCGCTCCCCGACATCACTGACACTATAATAAAGCTATTTCATTGATTTCATTGTAAACTTCCTTACACTGAATAGGGAAATAAGATGAGTATGCACGAAAGTTTGCTCCTTCCGCTGTCCCAGGACAGACATACTGATTTGCTGCTTAGAAGTCCTTTACAATGGGATGTGGCTACTGAGAAACTTTCAAGGTAAAATATCTTTCTTTTTTACATAGAGATATTCAGGTGATATTTTCTAGTTAGCTTTTTACAGCTATGCTGCATCACTTTCAAGTGTTTAAACGTTTGGGTATTGTGGCCCTTTAAGAATGAAAAAGTTCCCAGCCTTTCATAAGGATTTCCCTGTCTTTATGGCTGAATGGAATCAAGCTCTGAGTGAGTGTTTCTTAATATTGATGGAAAAACTAGTGAGATTTAGAAAGGAACAGAGAGATGCAATATTACTTGAGATTGAACAAGTTAAGAAATCTACTCATTTTTACCCAGTACATGCACGTAATGATGTAATTGAAATTGTTAATTCTGTAATAGAGCAGGAACTCAAACAGCTGGCACAACAAACACAAGTTAAATCTAAGAAATACAATAATCTGACTAAGAATGAAGCAATGGCACTCAATAAATTAAAGAATATTTCGTATTTAGTTATTGTTAATTCAGATAAGGGAGGAGCCATAGTGGTTCTTAATAAACAACAATATATTGAGGAAGCGTATAGACAACTGAATGATCAGGAGATGTATAATAAATTAATTTATAATCCAACTAAGAAGTTTTTGGTTAAACTTAAACATTTATTAGATACTGAATTTGAATTGTCCATATTAGCAAATAAACAAAGTGAATATCTATATGTTGACTCACAGAGAGTACCACTTTTTAAATATTTACAAAAAATCCAACCAATCCCCCAGGACGTCCAATTATATCAGCTATTGGCTCCCTGGGGGAGCGGTTAGGAGAATGGGTGGATGCATAGTTGCAACCAATAGTTCAATCCCTTCCAGGTTTTTTGAGAGATATCAAACATTTGTTAAAACTTCTGGATAAACATGAATGGGGAGAGAACTTTATATTTGTAACTGTGGATGCAGTATCCCTTTACTCGTGTATTCCACACGATCTTGGTATAGCAGCTACTAGAAAGATGTTAATCAAATATTCCACCTATGATGATGGTTTTATATCGTTCATCCTTGAAGCCATAACATTTCTATTAAATCACAATTATTTTATTTTCAACTGAGAATTTTTTATACAAAAAAGAGGGACAACGATGGGGCGAAATTTGCCCCATCGTATGTGAATCTGTATGTAGCCAGTTTTGAGGATGAAGTCCTATTTAGCAGTTTAAACATCTATAGACATGATATTAAGATTTATAGTCGCTTCATTGATGACATGCTGCTAATTTGGGAAGGCACTGTAGAGACTTTGAATGACTTTGTTCGACTTCTTAACAACAAAAATGGTAATTTGAGTTTTACTTTTAATTACTCAAAGGATTGTATACCATATTTAGATGTCAAACTAAGCCATTATGAGAATATTGTGATATCAGAGGTTTATAGAAAATAAATCACGGTAGTACTATCTTACAGATGGGCTCTTTACATTCATACCATAACAAAAAGGGAATTCCCAATGGTCTATATATACGCCTGAGAAGAAATTGTTTCAACTTACATACAGTAACTACTGACAACATGCTAACAAATTGACAGACCTTTTATGTAACAGAGGGTATGATGTTAATACACTTGGTGAGGTGTCAAAACAGGTTTTGACACTATTAAAATATGGCAAAAAAGCAAATAAGAGAAAGGAAGGAATTAATTTTGTCACTACCTACAGCAGACAGTATAGGGATATATGCAATATTATTAGAAAACGATTGCCTATACTAGACAGAGATAAAGATTTATATGGGATGTCTAACAAGTGCAAGTTCATCTCACAAAGATCAAAAACAATTGGTGATATTGATAGGAAAAACTTTGGAGTCAAAGTAACTGAACAGGGACCTAGAAATAATTGGCTATCCCCTAAACCAGGCTTCTTTAAATGTGGAGGGAGACCATGTAAGAGTTGCAGTTATGCAAAAGTTGGTAATATATTTACATCCTCATACAGGAGAAAACTTTAAAATATATAGCCATATTGATTGTAACTCTACTTTCGTTATGTACTTGATTACATGTAACATATGTAATTTTCAATACGTAGGTCTCACCTCCAGAGTGCTGAAGGATAGGATTAGGGAGCATTTGTTATCCCTTGAAGCGGAGGTCACCAAAACTCCTATAGCTAAGTATTTTGCTTAACATGGTATTGTAAAAAATGCCTTTTCCTTCCAAGGCATAGAAATGGTTAACTTGGGTCCTCGAGGAGGTAATACATTTGCAGCTCTGAGCAAGAAAGTCTGGATGATACACCACAGTAAAAGAAACGTCTCGGCCTTTGGATCGGATGGAGAAGAGGAAGCTGCTTGGTTGATTTCACCTTATAACAGGTAAGGAGGGGCCTTCCCTACTCTGCAACATTGTTGCTACCACTATGCCAACCCTCTTGTCCTATCCCACTTTCCTACAGCCTTTACCATTAGAATGCTCCAGGTGCATGCTGGACCCTACAATAACTTTTTTGCAATATACTTCCATTAGCAAAAATGCTTCTAGTAAAAGTTATTACTTTGTTTCTGCAGCATACGCACATATCCGGTGAGGGCCTATGCATCAGCATTCAAACACCTCAGCATCTCAGAGAGCTGGCAGTGGTGTGTATGGCTTCTGTAAACGTAATCTGTGTCGTAAACGCCACTGCTGACTCTCTGAGAAGGTGTGGTGATTGAATACTGGTGCTCAGGCCTTCACAAGATATGTGCGTATGCTGCTGAAAAACCATAACTTTTATTAGAAGCATTTTGCTAATGGCAGTATATTGCAAAAATGCTTATATTATTATATTATATCATATTTAAAATTTAAATGCACTCATGCACATTTAATTTTTTACCTTTCTATTCCTTTAAGTCCTGGCTAGTGAATTAGGAATCCATAGTTAGGGCCAGATTTAAGAAATTAAGGTGGACAGGGGCATAATCTTTGCGTGTAGCGGGCAGCAATATGTTACCCGTGTTAACCATTGCACACTGTAGTTAGTTTTCAATGCCGCCCCCTGCTCACGTGCAGCCAATCGCGAGCAAGCAAGGGCCGTTAATTTTCCCCCGTCGGAAAAGTCTGGCTGTTTCCTAAATCTTGGGTACAGGTTCGCTTATGCGAACCTGCAGAGGAAGGTGCTCCAACCCCTTCATAAATGGGGCTCTGAGAAGATATTTTAAAGTCTATACGGTGTAATCTGATTTTTACTCTGTTTGCAGACTCCCTTTACTTTGTGCTGTGTGAAAATAAGGTACACAAAAAACTCTACTAAAAAGGGACAAGCTTTTAGGCCGTGTTAAAGTAAGGGGTAATATTTAGTAATGGCCCTATGGCTGGTGACTTTGGGTAGTCTGGAGCTCTCACTGTTATTGGTAGTGGAGCTAAAGGACTATTAAGTTTAAGGTAAAATGTATGTCACACATTTTTTAAAATGTAAATACATTGTCTCTCCAGTTAACCATTGTTGTTTGTTTATTTTGCCGCTCCCCGACATCACCGCCACTATAATAAAATTATTAACCCCTATTCCGCCGCTCCCCGACATCACTGACACTATAATAAAGCTATTTCATTGATTTCATTGTAAACTTCCTTACACTGAATAGGGAAATAAGATGAGTATGCACGAAAGTTTGCTCCTTCCGCTGTCCCAGGACAGACATACTGATTTGCTGCTTAGAAGTCCTTTACAATGGGATGTGGCTACTGAGAAACTTTCAAGGTAAAATATCTTTCTTTTTTACATAGAGATATTCAGGTGATATTTTCTAGTTAGCTTTTTACAGCTATGCTGCATCACTTTCAAGTGTTTAAACGTTTGGGTATTGTGGCCCTTTAAGAATGAAAAAGTTCCCAGCCTTTCATAAGGATTTCCCTGTCTTTATGGCTGAATGGAATCAAGCTCTGAGTGAGTGTTTCTTAATATTGATGGAAAAACTAGTGAGATTTAGAAAGGAACAGAGAGATGCAATATTACTTGAGATTGAACAAGTTAAGAAATCTACTCATTTTTACCCAGTACATGCACGTAATGATGTAATTGAAATTGTTAATTCTGTAATAGAGCAGGAACTCAAACAGCTGGCACAACAAACACAAGTTAAATCTAAGAAATACAATAATCTGACTAAGAATGAAGCAATGGCACTCAATAAATTAAAGAATATTTCGTATTTAGTTATTGTTAATTCAGATAAGGGAGGAGCCATAGTGGTTCTTAATAAACAACAATATATTGAGGAAGCGTATAGACAACTGAATGATCAGGAGATGTATAATAAATTAATTTATAATCCAACTAAGAAGTTTTTGGTTAAACTTAAACATTTATTAGATACTGAATTTGAATTGTCCATATTAGCAAATAAACAAAGTGAATATCTATATGTTGACTCACAGAGAGTACCACTTTTTAAATATTTACAAAAAATCCAACCAATCCCCCAGGACGTCCAATTATATCAGCTATTGGCTCCCTGGGGGAGCGGTTAGGAGAATGGGTGGATGCATAGTTGCAACCAATAGTTCAATCCCTTCCAGGTTTTTTGAGAGATATCAAACATTTGTTAAAACTTCTGGATAAACATGAATGGGGAGAGAACTTTATATTTGTAACTGTGGATGCAGTATCCCTTTACTCGTGTATTCCACACGATCTTGGTATAGCAGCTACTAGAAAGATGTTAATCAAATATTCCACCTATGATGATGGTTTTATATCGTTCATCCTTGAAGCCATAACATTTCTATTAAATCACAATTATTTTATTTTCAACTGAGAATTTTTTATACAAAAAAGAGGGACAACGATGGGGCGAAATTTGCCCCATCGTATGTGAATCTGTATGTAGCCAGTTTTGAGGATGAAGTCCTATTTAGCAGTTTAAACATCTATAGACATGATATTAAGATTTATAGTCGCTTCATTGATGACATGCTGCTAATTTGGGAAGGCACTGTAGAGACTTTGAATGACTTTGTTCGACTTCTTAACAACAAAAATGGTAATTTGAGTTTTACTTTTAATTACTCAAAGGATTGTATACCATATTTAGATGTCAAACTAAGCCATTATGAGAATATTGTGATATCAGAGGTTTATAGAAAATAAATCACGGTAGTACTATCTTACAGATGGGCTCTTTACATTCATACCATAACAAAAAGGGAATTCCCAATGGTCTATATATACGCCTGAGAAGAAATTGTTTCAACTTACATACAGTAACTACTGACAACATGCTAACAAATTGACAGACCTTTTATGTAACAGAGGGTATGATGTTAATACACTTGGTGAGGTGTCAAAACAGGTTTTGACACTATTAAAATATGGCAAAAAAGCAAATAAGAGAAAGGAAGGAATTAATTTTGTCACTACCTACAGCAGACAGTATAGGGATATATGCAATATTATTAGAAAACGATTGCCTATACTAGACAGAGATAAAGATTTATATGGGATGTCTAACAAGTGCAAGTTCATCTCACAAAGATCAAAAACAATTGGTGATATTGATAGGAAAAACTTTGGAGTCAAAGTAACTGAACAGGGACCTAGAAATAATTGGCTATCCCCTAAACCAGGCTTCTTTAAATGTGGAGGGAGACCATGTAAGAGTTGCAGTTATGCAAAAGTTGGTAATATATTTACATCCTCATACAGGAGAAAACTTTAAAATATATAGCCATATTGATTGTAACTCTACTTTCGTTATGTACTTGATTACATGTAACATATGTAATTTTCAATACGTAGGTCTCACCTCCAGAGTGCTGAAGGATAGGATTAGGGAGCATTTGTTATCCCTTGAAGCGGAGGTCACCAAAACTCCTATAGCTAAGTATTTTGCTTAACATGGTATTGTAAAAAATGCCTTTTCCTTCCAAGGCATAGAAATGGTTAACTTGGGTCCTCGAGGAGGTAATACATTTGCAGCTCTGAGCAAGAAAGTCTGGATGATACACCACAGTAAAAGAAACGTCTCGGCCTTTGGATCGGATGGAGAAGAGGAAGCTGCTTGGTTGATTTCACCTTATAACAGGTAAGGAGGGGCCTTCCCTACTCTGCAACATTGTTGCTACCACTATGCCAACCCTCTTGTCCTATCCCACTTTCCTACAGCCTTTACCATTAGAATGCTCCAGGTGCATGCTGGACCCTACAATAACTTTTTTGCAATATACTTCCATTAGCAAAAATGCTTCTAGTAAAAGTTATTACTTTGTTTCTGCAGCATACGCACATATCCGGTGAGGGCCTATGCATCAGCATTCAAACACCTCAGCATCTCAGAGAGCTGGCAGTGGTGTGTATGGCTTCTGTAAATGTAATCTGTGTCGTAAACGCCACTGCTGACTCTCTGAGAAGGTGTGGTGATTGAATACTGGTGCTCAGGCCTTCACAGGATATGTGCGTATGCTGCTGAAAAACCATAACTTTTATTAGAAGCATTTTGCTAATGGCAGTATATTGCAAAAATGCTTATATTATTATATTATATCATATTTAAAATTTAAATGCACTCATGCACATTTAATTTTTTACCTTTCTATTCCTTTAAGTCCTGGCTAGTGAATTAGGAATCCATAGTTAGGGCCAGATTTAAGAAATTAAGGTGGACAGGGGCATAATCTTTGCGTGTAGCGGGCAGCAATATGTTACCCGTGTTAACCATTGCACACTGTAGTTAGTTTTCAATGCCGCCCCCTGCTCACGTGCAGCCAATCGCGAGCAAGCAAGGGCCGTTAATTTTCCCCCGTCGGAAAAGTCTGGCTGTTTCCTAAATCTTGGGTACAGGTTCGCTTATGCGAACCTGCAGAGGAAGGTGCTCCAACCCCTTCATAAATGGGGCTCTGAGAAGATATTTTAAAGTCTATACGGTGTAATCTGATTTTTACTCTGTTTGCAGACTCCCTTTACTTTGTGCTGTGTGAAAATAAGGTACACAAAAAACTCTACTAAAAAGGGACAAGCTTTTAGGCCGTGTTAAAGTAAGGGGTAATATTTAGTAATGGCCCTATGGCTGGTGACTTTGGGTAGTCTGGAGCTCTCACTGTTATTGGTAGTGGAGCTAAAGGACTATTAAGTTTAAGGTAAAATGTATGTCACACATTTTTTAAAATGTAAATACATTGTCTCTCCAGTTAACCATTGTTGTTTGTTTATTTTGCCGCTCCCCGACATCACCGCCACTATAATAAAATTATTAACCCCTATTCCGCCGCTCCCCGACATCACTGACACTATAATAAAGCTATTAACCCTTATTCTGCGTCTCCCCGACATTGCCACCACTATAATAAAGTTATTAACCCCTATTCTGCGAGCTATCTGACATCGCTGACACTATAATAAAGCTATTAACCCTTATTCTGTTGCTCCCCAACATTGCCACCACTATAATATAGTTATTAACCCCTATTCTGCGAGCTATCTGACATCGCTGACACTATAATAAAGCTATTAACCCCTATTCCGCCGCTCCCCGACATCGCCAACACTATAATAAAGTAATTATCCCCTAAACATCCGGCCTTCCACATCTCCACAACTAAATAAACCTATAAACCCCTAAACCTCAGGCATCCCACTTCTCCGCCACTAAATAAACCTATTAACCCCTAAACCGCTGGCCCCCCACATTGCAAAACTCTAAATTAAACTATTAACCCCTAAACCTAACACCCCACTAACTTTAAATTAAAGTTACAATATAACTATATTTAAATAAATACAAACTTACCTGTGAAATAAAAATAAACCTAACATTAAACTATAAATTAACCTAACCTTACTATTCTAATAAAATAAAAAATACTACCAATTAAAAAATCTAAATTTCAAATTTAAAAAAATCTAACACTATGAGAAAAATGAAAAAAACTAAAATTTGTGGTAGCTCTCATCCTATTGGCTGTTTTGAACAGCCAATAGGATTTTAGAAACTCTCATCTTGTTGGCTGTTTTGAACAGTCAATAGTATTTTAGAAGCTCTCATCCTATTGGCTGATTTGAATTTGAAGAATCAAATCAGCCAATAGGAATGCAAGGTACGCCATTTTGAAACGGCTACCTTGCATTGAAGCTTCAGTGTGCGGCGGGGACCATATGAAGAGGACGCTCCATGCTGGATGTCTTTGCCGCTCCGTGCCGCCGGGATGAAGATAAAAGATGCCCCCGTGATGGATGAAGATGTCGCCGCCTGGATGTCTGGACTTCAGCAACCGTGAGTAGATATTCTGGGGTTAGTGTTAGGTTTTTTTTGTTTTTTTTTGGTGTGATTTTTTTTCAGATTAGGGTTTGGGCTTTTGAAAAAAAGCTAAATGCCCTTTTAAGGTTTTTTTTATTTTTGGGGGATTGGTTGGGTGGTGGGTTTTACTGTTGTGGGGACTTTGTATTTTTTTTACATGTAAAAGAGCTGTTAAAGTTAGGGCAATGCCCTACAAAAGGCCCTTTTAAGGGCTATTGGTAGTTTATTGTAGGCTAGGGGGTGTTTTTGTTTTGGGGGCGCTTTTTATTTTTATAAGGCTATTAGATTAGGTGTAATTGTTTTTAATTTTCATAATTTCGTTTATTATTTTTTGTAAGCTTAGTGTTTTTTATTTTTCATAATTTAGTGTTTATTATTTTTTTTAATTTTAGTTTTTTTTAAATTTAAAATTTAGCTTTTTTAATTGGTAGTATTTTTTATTTTATTAGAATAGTAAGGTTAGGTTAATTTATAGTTTAATGTTAGGGTTATTTTTATTTCACAGGTAAGTTTTTATTTATTTAAATATAGTTATATTGTTATTTTAATTTAAAGTTAGGGTTGTTAGGTTTAGGGGTTAATAGCTTAATTTAGTGTTTTGCAATGTAGGGGGCCTGCGGTTTAGGGGTTAATAGGTTTATTTAGTTGCAGAGATGTGGGAGGCCGGAGGTTTAGGGGTTAATAATTTTATTATAGTGTCGGCGATGTCGGGGAGCGGCGGAATAGGGGTTAAGAACTTTATTATAGTGGCGGTGATGTCGGGGAGTGGCAGAATAGATGTTAATAACTTTTATTAGTGTCGGCGATATCGGGAGCGGCAGATTAGGGGTTAATAACTTTATTTAGGTGTCGGCGATGTCGGGGGCAGCAAATTAGGGGTGTTTAGACTTGGTGTTTATGTTAGCGTGCTAGGTTTTAATGTAACTTTTTTTTCCCCATAGACATCAATGGGGTTGCATTACGTGTTTTTTCTAACACTCTCTCCCCATTGATGTCTATGGGGGAAAGCGTGCACGAGCACGTCAAAGTAGCCCTTGGATTTTGTGCGGTATGGAGCCTAACGCCACCATATCGCACGCACAAGGAGGCTTTTCAGTAACTAGTAATGGCAGCGTAGTGGAGGGTGAAATAACGCAACTTTTTTGGCGTTAGATTCGCACCCTGTTAGCGCAAAACTCGTAATCTGGGTTTTAGTTAATTCAATTTTTCCTCACTATGTATCATGTGACAGTCATCAGACAATTACAAAATCCACATAAGTATATGCCAGCGGTGGCTAACCTTGGCACCCCTAATGTTTCGGAACTACATTTCCCTTGATGCTCAACTAGACTGCAGAATGCCTAAGCATCATGGGAGTTCCAAAACATCTGGAATGCCAAGGTCACTGGTATATGCTGTGCACTTTGCACATGCTCAGTAGATGCTGATGCCTCAGAAAGTGTGCATATAAAAATAATGGGCAAGATTACATATGCGGTGTCGCTCGCAAAAGCCGGCGACGCAGGTTTTTACGCGGCTTTGGTATCACATATACAGCGTCGCATATAAATGCAGCACGTATATTTCACCCGTCGCCCGCAATTTTTACTCCCATAAGCTAACATAGAACTGTGTCGCAAATCGGTATCACATATTCAGAGCAGGGACTTAGGCGGCGAAAATTCAGAAATTTTACTCTATTTTTACCTCGCCACACATAGGCAGGCACAGCAAGCCTTACGCTGAAACTGAGCACCGTATCTCCCGTAACTGCCTTAAAATATTAACTAACACCTAACACATGCGCAATATCTATATACCTGTCAACCGTCAACCCCCACCGCAATAACTAATAAAGTAAATTAACCCCTAATCCCCTATTAACCCACATCGAAATAAACCTAATAAATGTATTAACCCCTTATCCGCCATTAACCCACATTGCAATAAACCTAATAAATGTATTAACTCCTAATCTGCCATTAACCCACATCACAATAAACCTAATAAAACTATTAACCCCTAATCCTCCAAACCCACACAACGCAATAATCCTAATAAATCTATTAACCCCTAATCCGCCAAACCCCCACAACGCAAATAACTAATTAAATTACTAAGCCCCCTAACCTAACACCCCCTAAATTAACCCCAATTCCCTAAAATAAAATAAAAAATGTTACAATTAAATTAAAAAAAGCTAACGTTACTTAAAAATAAAAAATAAAACATTTAATTAAATTACAAAAAATAAAAAGTCTAACCTTACATAAAATAATAAACCAAATTATCAAAAACAAAAAAATTAAACATAATACCTATGAAAATAAAAAAGCCCCCCGAAAATAAAAACACCCCCTAATCTAATAAGGGCCTTTTGTAGGCATTGCCCTTAGTTAAACAGATCTTTTACCTTAAAAAATACTAAGTCCCCCCTCTAACAGTAAAACCCACCCCCCAACTAACCCCCCAAAATAAAAAAAAACTAAAACTAAAAAATCCTAAACTATCCATTGCCCCTAAAGTGGCATTTGTATGATGATTGCCCTTAAAAGGGCATTCAGCTCTTTTACTGCCCTTAAAAGGGCATTCAGCTCTTTTAAGAGTGCACAATAAATCCCCAATCAAAAAAAAAAAGCCTAAATCTAACCCCCAAATAAGTACTCACCATTCCTGAAGTCCCGCGGAGAAGGTCCTGTTCCAGGCGGTGAAGTCTTCTTCCAAGCGGCCGACATCTTTTTTCAAGCAGGGACCACTTCCTTCTTCATCCTGGACCAAGCCGGCACGGAGCGGAGATGAGCACGGAGCAGGACCGGCGACCGTGGACCCATGGAGGATCCTCTTCGTACGATCGCCGCTGTAGTGAATTCAAGGTACGCATTTAAATATGGCATCCCTTGCATTCCTATTGGCTTATTTGATTCTTCTAATTCAAATCAGCCAATAGGATGAGAGCTACTGAAATACTATTGGCTGATTTGGAAGAAGATGTCGGCCACTTGGAAGGAGACGTCACCGTCTGGAACAGGACGGAATGGTGAGTACCAAGTTGGGTCTTAGAGTTAGGATTATTTTTATTTTTCGGGGTGTTTTTTTTTAGATTAGGGTTTTAATTGGCAATCGTAAAGGAGCTGAATACCCTTTTAAAGTGAAAGTAAATCCTAGCGTTTTACAAAAGCTAGGATTTACTATTGAAACAAATAAAGGGCACTTCATTCATGAAGTATAAGATACTTCATGTAGAAAGTTTCTTTGATTCAATTGATCGCCGTTTTTAGCTGCTACAGCAGCCCTGTCATGCCACGCCATTGCTAGGGGCGCGGCGTCCTCTCCATGCTCGTTGCCTAGGGCTGTGTTGGCTCAGTATGCGTGCTGCTGATGTCTACGCCGCACGCTCCTGATGGTGGCCGGTCTCTTGGCGCCTTGCTAAGGGTATTTGAACAGGCAGCAAACGATCTGTCACTGCCCAAGTATAGGTGCTACTTCATGTACCCCTGGGAGTGACAGATCGTTTGCTGGACTGATACTTGTTACTGAACCCTGCCTGTCTCACTACGCTAACTGATTAACCCCTAACCTGCTGGACTGATACATGTTACTGAACCTTGCCTGTCTCACTACGCTAACTGGTTAACCCCTAATCTGCTGGACTGATACCCTGTTGCCGAAATCCTGCCTGTCTTACTTCGCTACCTGGTTAACCCCTAATCTGCTGGACTGATACTTTGTTGCCGAATCCTTGCCTGTCTTGCTACGCTTCCTGGTTAACCCCTGGATTGCTGGTATGCTTTTCTGTTGCTGTATCCTGTCTGCCTATTTGCCTTGTGCTGTCCTGCCTGTGGTGAGTGCCGCTCTCCCCGTTTTCCTGATATTCTCTGCTCTGGGATATTCCCTATCTTTCCGACTCGACGCCAGGATAACAAGACTACTGGCTGTGTTCGGTCTGATAGTGGAGTATCCCACAAGCCTCACATTATACTTGGACCATGGACCCGGATGAGGCGGCACAAGCTGTTTATCTCCAAGGACAGATGTTGGGAACCCATACTACACAATTGCAGAATATGGATTCCAAGCTGGAGGCTATCACCGCTCAACTCTCCTTACTGGTTACTTCGAGGAGTACCACTCCTGTTGTTACACCGCCAGTCCCTGCTCCTAGTACTGTGGCTTCTCCCTCTGCTTCTGGAAGCATACCCCGTATACCTTTGCCTGACAAGTATGAAGGTACTACGGATTGCAGGGGTTTCCTTAACCAATGCAGGCTGCACTTCCGTAATCATCCCCACACCTTTCAGTCTCCCCAGTCAAGGGTCATGTTTATCATTTCCTTGCTGAAAGACAAGGCCCTAGCCTGGGTCTCTCCTCTTCTGGAACAGGACACTCCACTCCTGCATGATGCTGATGAGTTCATCTCTGCTTTTTCTGCTGTGTTTGGGACTTCTGGCCGTACCTCTGCTGCGGAATATTCCCTCCTGGATCTTCGCCAGGGCAACAGACCCGTGGCTCAGTTTCCCGTGGAGTTCCGCACCTTGGCACTTGAAACCTCTTGGGATGGCAGTGCTCTCAAGGCTGCCTTCAGGAGGGGTCTGCATGAACGCATGAAAGATGAACTCACCTATCGAGATATTCCTTCTTCTTTGGAGGACTTTATAGCACTTTGTGACAGCCTGGACTCTCGCTTTCAGGAGAGACAAGCGGAGAGAGACCAAACTAGGAAGGTCCTCCCTTCCCATCCCTCTGTTCGTTCGGCTCAGGTGGTATCCTCTATCCCTTCTGCAGCTCCAGTTACCTCAGTGGAGGAACCCATGGACCTCTCCTCCTTCAAACCTTCAGTGTCCGAGAGACAGAGAAGAAGGAGACTGAGACTATGCTTTTATTGTGGCTCTAACTCCCACCAACTAAAGGACTGACATTCGGCCGGGAAAAGCCAATGCTTAGAGGATAACACAGGGGTACCTCTAAGCATGATCTCTACCAAACCCCCTCACTCCTCTCGGATCCTGGTACCAGTTACCCTTACCTTCCTTCAGAATACTGTCCACACTCAGGCCTTCATCGATTCGGGGGCAGCTGGCAACTTCCTGGATCACCGTTTTATGATTCAAGCTGGTCTACCTCTTCTACAGAAAAGACATTGTCTCAAAATAACTACCCTGGATGGCTCCCCCCTTGGTTCAGGTTTGATCCATTTTGAGTCAGCACCCCTGACACTGACCGTCGGTGTTCTTTATATCGAACAGCTCCAGTTCGAGGTCATTCATTCCCCAGCTCAGCCTGTCATCATTGGCCTCCCTTGGCTTCGCTTACACAATCCACAGTTCGACTGGGCTGAGGGACAACTGGCTTCTTGGGGTGGCTCCTGTTTCCACTCCTGCCCCTGCTCCAGGTTCCCATAGCCAGCATCCTGAATCCCTCCATCCTTCCTTTGGTATATGCAGACTTTGCTGATGTGCTGCCACCCCACCATCCCTATGACTGCAAGATCGACCTCCTTCCCGGAGCCCCACTTCCTAAAGGCAGGATGTATCCACTCTCCAAGGCTGAAACCAAATCCATGGAGGAGTACATCCAAGAGAACCTAGCTAAAGGTTTCATTCACCCTTCTTCCTCTCCTGCTGGGGCTGGCTTCTTTTTTGTTGGTAAGAAGGATGGTGGGCTCAGACCCTGCATAGACTACAGGGCCTTGAACAACATAACCATCAAGAATCGCTATCCCATACCACTGATCACCAAATTTTATGACTCACTCCAGAATGCTCGCTTCTTCACTAAATTGGACTTACGTGGGGCATACAATTTAATCCGCATCTCTCCAGGCCACGAATGGAAGACTGCCTTCAACACAAGATCTGGGCATTACGAATACCTTGTAATGCCCTTTGGGCTATGTAATGCCCCTGCAGTCTCCCAGGCATTTGTCAACGACATCTTTCGTGACCTCCTCAACCGCACTGTCATTGTCTACTTGTATGATATCCTTGTTTTCTCTTCCACTTTAGAGGAGCATCACAGGCACGTGAGACAGGTGCTTCTTCATCTCAGGGATAACTCATTGGTAGTGAAGCTAGAAAAATGTGAGTTTGATCAAGTCTGGATCCAATTCCTTGGAAATGTCATCTCGAAGAAGGGTTTTGCCATGGATCCTGCAAAACTCACCGCTGTACTAGAATGGCCTTAACCTACCTCATTAAAGGAATTACAGAGGTTCTTGGGGTTCTCCAATTATTACCGCAAGTTCATAAAGAACTTTTCTCAAACAGTCGCTCCTCTCACTGAATTGACTAGACGGAATAAGGACTGCAAACATTGGCCTCCTGAGGCCATAAACGCCTTTTCTTCTCTGAAAAAGGCTTTCTGTTCTGCTCCTGTCCTCCGCCATCCTGATCCTGACCTACAGTGAGTTCACTTTAGAGGTTGATGCCTCCGAGGTAGGGGCTGGAGCAGTTCTTACCCAAAGAGACCCTCTGACTTCCAAATCAAACCCTGTAGCCTTCTTTTCTAAATGTTTCACTCCTGCTGAGAGGAACTACAATGTGGGAAATCATGAACTCTTCTCATCAAAATGGCCTTAACCGAATGGCGTCACTGGTTGGAGTGCACCGCCAATCCTATTCAAATCCTCACCGACCATAAGAATATGACTTACCTATAAACTGCTCATCGACTCAACCCTCGTCAGACCAGGTGGGCCTTGTTCTTTTCCTGTTTTCTCTTTATGGTTTCCTACCTTCCTGGGACCAAGAACAAGAAGGCGGACGCCCTTTCCCGTCAGTTCTCTCACTCAAGTGATTCCTCCGAAGCTCCTATTTAACACATAATACCCCCCTCCTGTGTGATCGCTCAACTCAATACCACTCTTCTGCAAAGATTGAAACGTGCTCAGTCTAGTAAACCTCCTGGTGCCCCCATGGCCTCTGATATCCTCTTTGTACCTCGGAACCTCCGTATCCCTGTGCTAGCCTGGGCTCATGATAGCAAACTCTCTGGACATCCTGGTTCGACTAGGACATTCAGGCGTCTTTGCCAGCATGTTTGGTGGCCTACTATGAAATCTGATGCTCAGGACTATGTGAACGCCTGCATAATTTGTGCTACCAACAAGACTCCCCGATCCTTGCATCTGACTTGCTCCAACCATTGTCCATTCCCAAACGACCCTGAACACACATAACAATGGACTTCATTGTGGATCTTCCCTCTTCCGACTTCATGGCATTCCTGTAAATATTGTCTCCGACAGGGGTTCACAGTTCATCTCTGCCTTCTGGAGAGCCTTTTGTAAGTTGATTGGAACCACCGTTTCCTTGTCGGCTAGTTACCATCCTCAGACCAATGGACTAACTGAGAGAGCAAACCAGGATCTTGAAGCCTACCTTAGAGCCTTTGTCAACACTCGCCATACCAACTGGTCTGGTTTGCTACCCCTAGCTAAATTGGCAAGAAACACTCATTGGCACTCGTCTCTTCGATGCTCTCCATTTCATGCTGCAGCAGGCTATCAACCTCGTATCTTCCCTCATTCAGTTCGGTCCACTGGGGTTCCTGCCGCAGACCGTCACGTTACTGATCTCACCACTCATTGGCAACGTATTCGCTCTCAGCTGCGTTCAGCTGTCTCTAGATTGCTGACCGCCATATGGCTTCTGTACGTGCCATTCCAGTGGGTGAACAGGTTTGGGTCTTCATTCGACATATTCTCCTACATCAACTCTGTCACAAATTGGGGTCTAGGTTTATTGGTCCTTACAAGGTCCTGAAAAGACTGTCTCCTGTTACCTACAAAGTGGCCTTGCCAAGAACCCTATGCATACATCCAGTCTTCCACATCTCACTACTCACACCATACATTAAGAATAGATATTCCCAGCCTCAAACTCCTCCTCCTCCACTCCTGGTCCGTGGTAACCCCGAATATGAGGTGGCTAAGATCCTGGACTCCAGATACAGGCGCAGACAACTGAAGTATATGATACATTGGAAGGGCTACTCTGTGACAGACCTTCCTGGGTCCCTGCCCGTGATTTGCATGCTCTGTCTCTGGTCTCCAAATACCATGCTGCTCACCATTTGAAGCCGGCTCTGGTTCCCGGAGGGAACCCTTGAGGAGGGGTCTATGTCACGCCGCGCCGTTGCTAGGTGCACAGTGTCCTCTCCATGCTCGTTGCCTAGGGCTGTGTCAGCTCAGTATGTGTGCGTCGCTGACGTCATCGCCGCACGCTCCTGATGTCGGCCGGTCTCTTGGCACCTTGCCAAGGGTATTTAAACAGGCAGCAAATTATCTGTCACTGCCCAAGTATAGGTGCTTCTTCGTGTAACCCTGGGAGTGACAGATCGTTTGCTGGACTGATACTTGTTACTGAACCCTGCCTGTCTCACTACGCTAATTGATTAACCCCTAACCTGCTGGACTGATACATGTTACTGAACCTTGCCTGTCTCACTACGCTAACTGGTTAACCCCTAATCTGCTGGACTGATACCCTGTTGCCGAAACCCTGCCTGTCTTACTTCGCTACCTGGTTAACCCCTAATCTGCTGGACTGATACTTTGTTGCTGAATCCTTGCCTGTCTTACTATGCTTCCTGGTTAACCCCTGAATTGCTGGTATGCTTTTCTGTTGCTGTATCCTGTCTGCCTATTTGCCTTGTGCTGTCCTGCCTGTGGTGAGTGCCGCTCTCCCCGTTTTCCTGATATTCTCTGCTCTGGGATATTCCCTATCCTTTCGACTCGACACCGGGATAACAAGACTACTGTCCGAGTTTGGTCTGATAGAGGAGTATCCCACGAGCCTCACATTCCCACGGCAAAAAAAATTTTTGGCTAAGAGATGACATTTTCACCTCTTAGCCAATAGCTGTGCGGTAAATCCGGCTTGGCGCCCATGGGAGCCGGATTTACCACACTGCTATTGGCTAAGAGGTGAAAACGTCACCTCTTAGCCAAACATTTTTTTAGCCGTGCTCTGCTTTAGGAGCTAAGAGCGGTGATCGATTGAATCAAATAAAGGAGTTTTCTGCATGAAGTATCTTATACTTCATGAATTAAAGTGCCCTTTATTTGTTTCAATAGTAAATCCTAGCATTTGTACAACGCTAGGATTTACTTTCACTTTAAGGGCAGTAAAAGAGCTGAATGCCCTTTTAAGGGCAATGCCCATACAAATGCCCCTTTAGGGGTAATGGGTAGTTTAGTTTTTTTAGTGTTAGGTTTATTTATTTTGGGGGGTTTGGTGGGTTTTACTGTTAGGGGGAACTTAGAATTTTTTTTAAATGCAAAAGAGCTGTTTAACTTAGGGCAATGCCCTACAAAAAGCCCTTTCTTTCTAATGACACGGTCCACGTCCACAGATCATCATCAATTACTGTTGGCAATATCACTCCTCGCCAGCAGGAGGAGGCAAAGAGCACCACAGCAGAGTTGTTAAGTATCACTTCCCTTCCCACAAACCCCAGTCATTCTCTTTGCATCTAGTGCAAGGAGGAGGTGAAGTAATTAGAATAGGCTTGCTCTGATCTTCCATCACAGTCTGGGTATAGCCGTACCCAACGTTAGTCTCTTCAGAAGGGCAGTGGTGGCTTTAAAGAAGTTAGGAACTTGTGAGGTGGGCCTTGCTGAGTTTTTCTGACATGTTGCTGCCCTGGTATAGAAAGCCTGAGTAAGTTTACTCTGTCTTTCTTTGTTTCACAGGTCTCTGTGAGGAGCGGCATCCTCTCATGCCGGGTGAGCTGTCCTCCTGCCGGATGGCTAGATACAGGTAAGTGCTGGTCTTCTATGTTTAGGGGACATGCACTTCTGATGTTATTTTATACTGCATATTTTCAGGGACACATATATATCTTGAGGCAGGATATCATAGGCAGGACGCAGGCACGTATGGTGACTTAAGAGACTAAGGAGGTTAATTGCTCAGGATGATGTTTATCTCAACATTTTTTCCTTATATGTGATTTATGTGGTTACTTAGTTCAGAGGTTTATTGTTCCTAATAATCCTTGTTGTTGATTTAACTCAGTGGACATAGGAATTTTAAAGATTATTCCTTTAAGGCAGTCCGGCTCCTAGCTTAAGCATCGGATATGTAGTTCACGCCTTTAATATGTGTTGCGGCACTTTGTAATTTTTAATATCCTAGAGGTTCTGACAGTAAGTCAAGAAACGTTTAGGTTTCTTATGTGGTCTGCGGGTGTTGCTAAATTTACTATTAGGCAGTGAGAGACGCTCAGCTGAATTAGTTGTGCGCTATTTCTACTGGGTACATTTGTTCCCGCCTTCCTCTTCTTCTCTCTGTATGGCGGATAAGCGCCGTTTTCTTCCGAAGGGAACGATGTGTCTGAACAGGGACAGGCCTTCCTTTTGGTTCTCCATCACAACGGAGCTATTTGCTGAAAATGTAATGCTTGTTTTAATAGAAGCTGTGCCTTAATTATGTTAAGTTACTGTGATGCTGTGGAGATCCCTAGGGAACACGGTCCGGGGTACCTTACAAAAATCTGGTGGCATTTAGAAGTTGCTACAGATTTTGACATTATATCTAATAACTTTCAATCCCTAAATTTTGCAATAAAAATTCTGTAGTTTATAAGTTTGTTTTCCTGCAAACTAACGGCTAGATTTAGAGTTGGGCGGTAGCCGTCAAAACCAGCGTTAGAGGCTCCTAACGCTGGTTTTTACCGCCCGCTGGTATTTGGAGTCAGTCAGGAAAGGGTCTAACGCTCACTTTCCAGCCGCGACTTTTCCATACCGCAGATCCCCCTACGCCATTTGCGTATCCTATCTTTTCAATGGGATCTTTCTAACGCCGGTATTTAGAGTCTTGGCTGAAGTGAGCATTAGAAATCTAACGACAAAACTCCAGCCACAGAAAAAAGTCAGTAGTTTAGAGCTTTCTGGGCTAACGCCGGTTTATAAAGCTCTTAACTACTGTGCTCTAAAGTACACTAACACCCATAAACTACCTATGTACACCTAAACCGAGGCCCCCCCACATCGCCGCCACTCTATTAAAATTTTGAACCCCTAATCTGCTGACCGCACACCGCCGCCACCTACGTTATGCCTATGTACCCCTAATCTGCTGCCCCTAACATCGCCGACACCTACATAATATTTATTAACCCCTAATCTGCCGCCCCCAACGTCGCCGCTACCTACCTACACTTATTAACCCCTAATCTGCCGACCGGACCGCACCGCTACTATAATAAATGTATTAACCCCTAATCCGCCTCACTCCCGCCTCAATAACCCTATAATAAATAGTATTAACCCCTAATCTGCCCTCCCTAACATCGCCGACACCTAACTTCAAGCATTAACCCCTAATCTGCCGACCGGAGCTCACCGCTACTCTAATAAATTTTTTAACCCCTAAACCTAATTCTAACCCTAACCCTAACACCCCCCTAAGTTAAATATAATTTTTATCTAACAAAATAAATTAACTCTTCTTAAATAAATTATTCCTATTTAAAGCTAAATACTTACCTGTAAAATAAACCCTAATATAGCTACAATATAAATAATAATTATATTGTAGCTATTTTAGGATTACTATTTATTTTAAAGGCAACTTTGTAATTATTTTAACCAGGTACAATAGCTATTAAATAGTTAATAACTATTTAATAGCTACCTAGTTAAAATAATTACAAAATTACCTGTAAAATAAATCCTAACCTAAGTTACATTTAAACCTAACACTACACTATCAATAAATAAATTAAATAAACTACCTACAATTACCTACAATTAAACCTAACACTACACTAGCAATAAATTAATTAAATACAATACCTACAAATAAATACAATTAAATACACTAACTAAAGTACAAAAAATAAAAAAGAACTAAGTTACAAAAAATAAAAAAATATTTACAAACATTAGAAAAATATTACAACAATTTTAAACGAATTACACCTACTCTAAGCACCCTAATAAAATAACAAAGACCCCCAAAATAAAAAAATGCCCTACCCTATTCTAAAATTAAAATAGAAAAGCTCTTTTACCTTACCAGCCCTGAAAAGGGCCCTTTGCGGGGCATGCCCCAAAGAATTCAGCTCTTTTGCCTGTAAAAAAAAACATACAATATCCCCCCCCAACATTACAACCCACCACCCACATACCCCTAATCTAACCCAAACCCCCCTTAAATAAACCTAACACTAAGCCCCTGAAGATCTCCCTACCTTGTCTTCACCACACCGGGTTCACCGATTCGTCCTGGCTCCGACGTCTTCATCCAAGCCCAAGCGGGGGGCTGAAGATGTCCATGATCCGACTGAAGTCTTCATCCAAGCCGGAGCTGAAGAGGTCCATGATCGGGCTGAAGTCTTCATCCAAGCCAGAGCTGAAGAGGTCCATGATCGGGCTGAAGTCTTCTATCAAGCGGCATCTTCAATCTTCTTTCTTCTGAATCCATGGTCGTCCCGCTGACGCGGAACATCCATCTTCACCGACGACTTCCCGACGAATGACGGTTCCTTTACGGGACGTCATCCAAGATGGCGTCCCTCGAATTCCGATTGGCTGATAGGATTCTATCAGCCAATCGGAATTAAGGTAGGAGAATTCTGATTGGCTGATGGAATCAGCCAATCAGAATCAAGTTCAATCCGATTGGCTGATCCGATCAGCCAATCAGATTGAGCTCGCATTCTATTGGCTGATCGGAACAGCCAATAGAATGCAAGCTCAATCTGATTGCCCTTTATCTTCCAAGCAGGAGCAGTTCAAGTCCTCTTGAATACCCAGTCAGTCTTGGATCAGGGGGAAGTAATTAAAGAAACCCACAGCAAACTCTCATTCAGCATGTAGGGTTTGCCCCCGAGCCAGGATTGGGTCCTGTAGGGGGCAGTCTATCTCAGTTTTTCTCATGCCTGGATACGAGATGCCTTAGATCCCTAAAGGGCTAGTATTCCAGGGTTACTAATTGGAATTCAACTCCTTCCTCCCAGGAGCAGGTTCCACCTCTCAAGATTATCTGTAGGACAGATAAGAAGAGAGGCGTTCTTGAAATGTATTCAGGATCTTCCACCCTGGGAGTTATTGTTCCAGTTCCAAGGTTCTCAGAGTACCGTTTTCTTCAAGATGGAGACTATTCGCTCTATTATTCCTTGATGCAAGAGGGTCAGTTTATAATGACCTTAGACTTTAAGGATGCATACCCTTAGGTTCCCTTTCATTTATCTCAGATATTCTGAGTTTTGCTTTTCCAGCCAAACTCTTTCAGTTTGTGGTTCAACAATGACTTTGCCACAGCTCCCAGTGTTTTCTCATTCTGGGCAGTAATTCGGTTCCGGGATTGCAGGGGCATCCCTCCTGGACGTCCTATTGGTTCAGGCGCCATCTTTCTACAAGCAAGATCTCATTCAGAGGTTTTTGTTGTCTTCTTAGTTCCACAAATGGAAGTGGAGCTGGAAAGGAGCTCTCTTGTCCCAGCTACAAGGGTAGTGTGCTTAGGGACTATAATTTATTCCTTATCGATGAAAATCTGTCTCCCAGAGGTCAGAAGAGCCAAAATCCTTCCTCTTGCCTCTCTCTTCAGCCTACTGTTTGGCAATCAGTGGCTCTTTGTATGGAGGTGATTGGTCTGATGGTGGTTTCTATTTACATAATTTCCTTGCTCGATACTGTTTGAGAGCTCTGCAGTTGTGCATGCTCAGACAGGGGAATGGGGATTGTCCAGATTGTCTCAGAAAATCTAGTTCAGTCGACAAGGGTCTCCTCTCGTGGTGGTTTTATCTGGATCTTCGGTCTCAGGACTCATGTGTCGGAGACTTCCTGGGCGCTTGGGACCGAGAAGTCTAATCTCCCCTTCATCATTTGGAGTTAAGAGCGATTTACAATGCTCTGATATTTTGGCCTCAGTTGCCTTTAGCCAAGTTAATCGGGTTCCAGTCAGACAACATAGCCTCTGTGGCTTACATCAACCTCCAGGGAGGAACTCTGAGTTCCTTAGTCATGAAGGATGTGTTTCAGATTTTTTTCTGTTGGCAGGTGCTCACAGTTACTGTCTATCTGCCATCCTCATTTCAGGAATGGACAACTGGGAAGCGGCTTCTGAGCAGACAGACTTCCCATTCCGGGTAGTAGGAACTCCATCCGGAAGTGTTCTCCAGGTTATGTACCAAATGGGGTTTACCAGAATGTGTTCTGATGGGGTCTTGTCAGAACATCAAGTTTCCAAGTTCGGTTCGAGGTCAAGAGATCCTCAAGCGTTTATAATAGATGTTCTGGCAGTTCCTTGGAACTTCAGGTTGGTGTATCCTCCTTTTCTGTTTGTTCTCCTTTCGCGAGTCAACTATCGGATCAAGTAGGAGAGAGCATTGGTTTTCTCCTAGCTTCTGCGTGGCCTTGCAGGATCTGGTAGATGCCGTCTCTACTTCCGTGAAAACTTTCGCTGAGGAAGGATCTTCTGTTTCAGGGGTCCTTCCTTCATCCAAATATCGTTTCTCTGAGGCTGACTGCTTGGAGATTGTACGCTTGTTTTTAGCTAAACATGGGTTTTTCGAATCGGTTGCTGAGACCACGATTCAGGATCATAAGCCTATCACTAGAAATATTTTCTATAAGAAATGGTAGGATCCCAAGAATCTTATCTTTTCTCCAGGTAGGCCTTGAGAAGGAGTTATCTGTTAGTACCCTCAAGAGTCAGATTTCAGCTCTTTCTTTTCTGCTGCTCAAGCATCTGGCGGACGTGCTAGAGGTACAATCCTTTTATCAGGTCCTGGTCTGAATCAGGACTGTGTTTGAGTCAGTTGCTCCCTTGGAGTTTTAACCTTGCTCTTAAAATTTTTCTTCAGACTCCGTTTGAGCCTAGGCATTCCATAGACATTAAGTTGTTATCTTGGAAAGTTTTGTTTCTTCTGTTATTTCTTCTGCTCGGAGGGTTTCCGAACTCTCAGCTTGCAGCGTGGTTTTCCTTATCTAGTTTTTCAGGCAGATAAGGCAGTTCTTCGTACCAAGTTTGGTTTTCTTCCTAAGGTTGTGTCGGACATAGATTTTAATCATGAACTCGTTGTTCCTTCTCCCTGTTCTAATCCTTCTTCTCATAAAGAACGTCTGATGCACAACTTAGATGTTGTGCGGGCCCTTAGATTTTGTCTACAGGCTACAAAGGACTTTCGTCAGTCCTCTGTATTGTTTGTTGTTTTCTGGATAGACATAAAGGCCAGAAAGCTTCTGCCACTTCTCTTTCTCTCTAGTTGAGAAGTGTTATTTGTAGGGCTCATGAGCCTGCTGGACAGCAGCCTCCTTGAGAGAATTACAGCTCACTTCACTAGGGCGGTGTTTTCTTTTTGGGCCTTCAAGAAATAGGCCTCTGTAGAACAGATTTGTAAGGCAGCGACTTCTTTCCTCACTTTGCCTCGGCTGAGGATTTCTTTCGAGAGAAAGGGTCTTCAAGCAGCGGTGCCTTCTGTTTAGGTTACCTGTGATGTCCCTCCCGTATCATCTGTGTCCTCTAGCTTGGGAATTGATTCCCAACAGAAATTGATGATGATCCATGGAATCACGGTGTCATTAGAAAGAAAACTAAATTTATGCTTACCTAATAAATTTATTTCTTTCTTGACACGGTGAATCCATGGCCCTCCCTGTTTTTCAGACATGTTTTTTTATATAAACCTCAGGCACCTCTGCACCTTGTGTTATTTCCTTTCTCTCCTTTTCCTTTGGTCGAATGACTGGTGTTTGTGGGAAGGGAAGTGATACTTAACAGCTCTGCTGTGGTGCTCTTTGCCTCCTCCTGCTGGCCAGGAGTGATCTTCCCAACAGTAATTAATGATGATCCGTGGACTCACCGTGTCAAGAAAGAAAGAAATGTATCAGATAAGCATACATTTTGTTTTTAAGGGCTTTTGGTAGTTTAGCATTAGATTAGGGGGTGTTTTTATTTTGGGGGGGCTTTTTTATTTTCATAGAGATTAGATTTAATTTTTTTAGTTTGGATAATTTTGTTTATTATTTTCTGTAATGTAAGACTTTTTTATTTTTGGTAATTTTAGATTAATTTATTCTAATTTAATCTTAGGTTTATTTTTCTAAGTACTGTCAGGATTTTTTATTTTAATTATAATTTAGTATTTTATTATTTTATGTAATTTGGTGTTAATTTAGTGGGTGTTAGGTTAAGGGGCGTAGTAATTAAATTAGTTATTTGTGTTCTGGGGGTTTGGCAGATTAGGGGTTAATAGGTTAATTAGGGTACTTGCGTTGTGGGTGTTTGGCGGATTAGGGGTTAATAGGTTAATTAGTATTATTGTGTTGTGTGGGTTTGGCCGATTAGGGGTTAATAGATTTATAAGGTTTGTTGTGATGTGGGTTAATGGCGGATTAGGGGTTAATAGTTTTAATAGGTACTTTGCGATGTCGGTTAACGGCGGATTAGGGGTTCATACATTTATTAGGTAGTTTGTAATGTTGGGGTTGGCGGATTTAGGGGTTAATACTTTTACTAGGTAGATCGTGATGTGGGTGAAGTGCAGATTAGTGGTTAATAGTTTAATTAGGCATATTGCGTTGTGGGGGGTTGTTGGTTTAGGGATTAATACATTTACAGTATTATTAGTTGTTATGTGGGGGGATTGCGGATATAGAGGTTTTACGTGTTGGCTTATTTTTAAGAGGCGGGTTAGACTTTTACGGGAGATTTGATATTTTTTTTATTTTCTTAGGCGCCAGCAGTTTCTGAAGTGCTGTAAGTCACTGGCGATTCCAGAAATGTGTATTTACGCTCATTTCTGGAGATCGCTAGTTTATCCGACTTACAGCACTTTATGAACTGTGCCGTATATGTAATACCCCGATGTGCGAGGTGAAATTACAGGTGGCGCGGATTTCAGCAGTTACGCTGAAGCTTGTGCGGCATATGTAATCTTGCCCAATGTGTATGTTTTAAATATGGAAGCTAGAAGGAAAATAGATTTGTGCACAACTTATATTGCAATATACATGGTCATAAAGTCACAGGGACATATCCTACAGCTCTACTGGTGGACATGGGCATACATGCACAAGCCTTAAAACAAAAAATATGTTTATTTAGACAATAGATTAAAAAATTATATTAACCTCATTTCAACACAGAATATAATGGCTTCCATGTTCCTATGAAGAACAAAAAACAGATATGCAGGACCCCATTTAGTTCTCCTCCGGACTATACTGACATGCAAAGGTAAGTAAAGAATTACTTAAGGGCCACTAAAGTCAAAATGTAAGTTTTATGATTCAGATAAAGCACTGGCTTTAAAACCTGTTCTTCAGGACTCCCTAACAGGCCACGTTTTGAGGATATCTGATCTGGAGCACAGGGGAAATAATCAGCTGATTAGTAAATGTGGTTATCTTACCTGCTCTCATCCAAGGTAATCCAGAAAACCTCGCCTGTTGGGGAGGCCTGAGGACAGGTTTAAAAACCAGTGAGATAAAGCATTTAATTTAAAGGGACATTAAATGCATTTTTTTCTTTAATGATTCAGATAGAGAATGTGATTTTAAACAACTTTACATTTTACTTCTATTATCTAATGTATTGTGTTCTCTTGGTATCCTTTGTTGAAAATGATACCTAGGTAAGCTCAGGAGCTGCTGATTGATGGCTGAACATATATGCTTCATGTTTTTGGCTCACCCATTGCGTTCCCAGTAGTGCATTGCTGCTTCTTCAACAAAGGATACCAAGAAAACTAAGCAAATTAGATAATAGAAGTAAATTGGAAAGTTGTTTACAACTGTATGCTCTATCTATCTGAACCATCAAAGAAAACTTTTGGGTTTCATGTCCCTTTAAAAAACAAAACTAAAAAACTTTCCAATATATTTCCATTATCAAAATGTGCACATTCTTATTATATGCACACTTTCTGAGGCTCCAGCTCCCACTGAGCATGTGCAAAAGTATGCGGTATATACATATATGACTTTTGTGATTATTGCATTGTCTTTTTTATTTTGTATTTGTCAATTATTCAATTCTGCTGTATTTAGTTGTCCTTTAAAGGGACCGTAAACACTTTGTAACAACAAGATTTCTCTCCAGTCATACGGCAAATTATAATATGAGGTGAGTGTGAAAATGTTTTAAATGCAACCTGTTTTCTGCAATTATTTTTTCAATAGCAAAGCTCCACCTGCCACTCGCCTTATTTGGAGGAGCCAATCTAGACTTGCTTCTAGAGAAGACACAAATAGCTATGGTCATTATGTTAACAAGACGTGCTTTGTTTTTGCAGATCTTACTGAATTATCTTTGCTGAAGCCAATCAGGGACAAGTATGTGGCAGGGTTAGGATTGAAAAGCCTGCAGAGTACACTTTGAGTTCTTAAAATGGGCAAATCACAAAATTTAAATCACAGGAAAGGGAAAAAAATAATTAAGGTATATTGCAAAGCTGTTGTACTATATATAACTAAACATTTTACATTACAGTCTTGAGGTGTTTATTGCCCCCTTAAGGGGTATGTAGTAGGGTAAGTAGCACTGCAGCTACTACATGAAACTGTTGGAGATGTAAGTCTCAGTATTATATCACATGATGTGTTGGGTATAACTGATCACTTCAGCAGTGACTGATTACCCGGTGTTGTGTAAACATTATTCATTCCCCTTCACACATGTTTAAGTCATGGTGAATACATGAATGAATCATTTGAGGAAATGTGGGTAGAAAAAGATCAGTACAATAGAAGAGACAGCTTAAGCAGTCCAATTTGTATTCTGAGTCACTGTTATCCTTGGCCAACAAATAAAAGTTTGAATTTAATTTAGGGTTTACTATAATAATACTGACACCCAAAATAGTGTATACAAAATATTCAAAATATTAAGGTGATAAAAAGGGCAGTAAAATGTCAGTGTTCAACAATTTTAAAACTGCAGAGTCTAACCATTATTACTAGCATACCGCCCAACGTTTGAAAGAGCCAAAGAGGGACACTTTTCTCCTCTGTTAACAGAGCACCACTGCTGCCCCGCCCCCAACCCTACACACACACATTCAATGTTCCTTTATACAGAGTACAATGTCCCGGCTGCAGCCCAATCGCTTTGAATGCAGGACATACAGAGTATGTATATTAAAAAAAAAAAAACACATAAATACATTAAAAAAAATCAATTTTATGTTTTTCATTAAAGGACCAGTCAACATTGTAGATTTGCATAATTAACAAATGCATGATAAGAAGACAATGCAATAGCACTACGGGGCCTATCTATCACGCTCTGTATGGAGTTTGACGCCCCATGTTTCTGCCGAGCCTGCAGGCTCGCCAGAAACAGCAGTTATGAAGCAGCGGTATAAAGACTGCTGCTCCATAACCTCGCCATAATAGCGCCATAAATCAACCTGATCAAGTACAATCGGGTTGATTGACACCCCCTGCTGCCGGCCGCAAATTTGCAGGGGGCGGCGTTGCACCAGCAGCTCACAAGAGCTGCTGGTGCAATGCTGAATGCAGAGAGCGTATTGCTCTCTGCATTCAGCGAGGTCTGTCGCACCTGATCCTCACTGTCGGATCAGGTCCAACAGAACGTTGTTAAATAGGCCTCTTAGTCTGAACTTCAAATGAGTAGTAGATTTTTGTTAAATAAATTGCAAAGTTATGTCTATTTCCACTCCCCCTGTATCATGTGACAGCCATCAGCCAATCACAAATGCATAAACGTATATGCTGTGAATTCTTGTACATGCTCAGTAGGAGTTGGTGACTCAAAAAGTGTAAATATAAAAAGACTGTGTACATTTTGTTAATAGAAGTAAATTGGAAAGTTGTCTAAAATTGCTGCTGTATCCGAATCATGAAGTTTAATTTTGACTTGAGTGTCCCTTTAATTTAAATTAAAGAAAATTAGAGAGAAAAAAAAGGGAAGAAAGTGAGAAACAAAGTGTAAAAGACAAAGAGAGAGTGAGGAAAAAATTAGACAGTAAAAATAGAGGGACAGAAAGAAAAAATATAGTTAAATAGAGAGAAAGAAGGAAAGAGGGAAGAGAGGTAGAATTGGGAGAAAGGAGAGAGAGAGAAAAAGAGGGGGGAGAAAGAGGGTGAGAGAAAGAATAGAGCGAGAGTAAGAGAAAAGAGGGAAGAGATAAGAGAGAGAAAGAGGGGAAAGAGAGAGAAAAAGAGGGGGGAGAAAGAGGGTGAGAGAAAGAATAGAGCGAGAGTAAGAGAGAAGAGGGAAGAGATAAGAGAGAGAAAGAGGGGAAAGAGAGAGAAAAAGAGGGGGGAGAAAGAGGGTGAGAGAAAGAATAGAGCGAGAGTAAGAGAAAAGAGGGAAGAGATAAGAGAGAGAAAGAGGGGAAAGAGAGAGAAAAAGAGGGGGGAGAAAGAGGGTGAGAGAAAGAATAGAGCGAGAGTAAGAGAAAAGAGGGAAGAGATAAGAGAGAGAAAGAGGGGGGAAGAGAAAAAGAGGAGAAGAAAGAGTGAGAGAGATAGAAAAAGAGGGCAGAGAGAGAGTAAAAGAAAGGGAGAGAGAAAAAGGGGGAGAGAGAAAGAGAGTGTAGAAAGATAAAGGGGGAGAGAGAGTTTGTTTATCTCTCTCCTTTCTGTTGGTGAAGCAAATGCTTTCTAGTATAGGATCTATTTGCACAAACACTGCATTTATAAACACATTCACAACCCCCCCTTTTTTTTCTAACTCTGTCTCCTCAGGGACTCCTATCTATCGCTCTCACCTCGGTCAGGATGTCATGCGGGTTTCTGAGTGGCGGTGTGGATGACTTCTCCCAGGGAGTCTTGAGTATTGCACAGAACATCAAGAGCCATCATTCTGAACTACAACACAAACCACCGTGCTCATGCCATGCGCCGTTTCACCATTACAAGCGTCCAAGGCAACACAGAACAGGGAGGAAGACCTGTCACACGGTGACAGTCACGTCAAAATTAAACTTTCATGATTCAGAAAGAGCACACAATATTAAAAAACTTTCCAATTCACTTAAATTATGTAAATGCGCACAATCTTTTAATATGCACACATTGGGGCATCGGCTCCTACTGAGCATGTGCAAGATTCACAGACTATACTATATGCATTTTGTGATTGGTGACGATGCATTAGGAAGGAAAATGTAACAAACTTTGACATTTGTCAGAAAAAAAATCTACTGCTCTTTTGAAATTCAAACTAACGGCTAGATTACGAATTGTGCGTTAGGGTAAAAAAGCAGCGTTAAGAGGTCCTAACGCTGCTTTTTTACGCCCAATGGTATTACGAGTTTTGAAGGTTTAGGGTCACCACACACTTCTTTGGCCTTACCGCAAAACGACTTACGTAAACTTCGTAAAGTCTTTTTTCTATGGGACTTCCATAGCGCCGGTATTACGAGTCTGTCCTGGGATGCCAAAAAGTAAGCGGTACACCCTCTACCTCCAAGAGTCCTAACGCATTTAAAAGTCAGTAGTTAAGACTTTTATGGTACAATGCCGTAACATAAAACTTAGAACTAAAGTGCTAAAAAGTACACTAACACCCATAAACTTCCTATTGACCCCTAAACCGAGGCGCTCCCGCATCGCAAACACTATAATAAAAATAGTAACCCCTAATCTGCCACTCCGGACACCGCCCCCACCTACATTATATTTATGAACCCCTAATCTGCTGCCCATAAGATCGCCGACACCTACATTATATTTATTAACCCCTAATTTGCCGCTCCCAATGTCGCCGCAACCTATCTACACTTATTAACCCCTAATCTGCCGCCCCCAATGTCGCCGACACTATAATAAACATATTAACCCCTAAACCGCCGCACTCCTCGCAAACATTAGATAAATATTATTAACCCCTAATCTGCCGTCCCTAACATCGCCGCCACCTACCTACATTTATTAACCCCTAATCTTCCGCCCCCAACGTTGCCGCCACAATACTAAATGTATTAACCCCTAAATCTAACCCTAACCCTAACACCCCCTAACTTAAATATAATTAAAATAAATCTAAATAAAAATTCCTATCATTAACTAAATAATTCCTATTTAAAACTAAATACTTACCTATAAAATAAACCCTAAGCTAGCTACAATATAACTAATAGTTACATTGTATCTAGCTTAGGGTTTATTTTTATTTTACAGGCAAGTTTGTATTTATTTTAACTAGGTAGAATAGTTATTAAATAGTTATTAACTATTTAATAACTACCTAGCTAAAATAAATACAAAAGTACCTGTAAAATAAAACCTAACCTAAGTTACACTAACACCTAACACTACACTATAATTAAATAAATTAACTAAATTAAATACAATTACCTAAATTAAATTAGCTAAAGTACAAAAAAACGCTAAATTACAGAAATTAATAAACAAATTACAGATATTTAAACTAATAACACCTAATCTAATAGCCTTATCAAAATAAAAAAAATAAAAAAAAAAAATGAAAAAAAAAACCTAGGTAGTTATTAAATAGTTAATAACTATTTAATAACTATTCTACCTAGTTAAAATAAATACAGACTTGCCTGTAAAATAAAAATAAACCCTAAGCTAACTACAATGTAACTATTAGTTATATTGTAGCTAGCTTAGGGTTTATTTTATAGGTAAGTATTTAGTTTTAAATAGGAATTATTTAGTTGATAGGAATTTTCACTTAGATTTATTGTAATTATATTTAAGTTAGGGGGTGTTAGGGTTAGGTTTAGACTTAGATTTAGGGGTTAATGCATTTAGTAAAGTGGCAGCGATGTTGGGGGTGGCAGATTAGGGGTTAATAAATGTAGGTAGGTGGCGGTGATGTTAGGGACCGCAGATTAGGGGTTAATAATATTTAACTAATGTTTGCGAGGCGGGAGTGTGGCGGTTTAGGGTTTGATATGTTTATTATAGTGGGTGGCAGATTATGGGTTAATAAATATAATGCAGGTGTCGGCGATGTCGGGGGCGGCAGATTAGGGGTTAATAAGTGTAAGATTAGGGGTGTTTAGACTCGGGGTTCATGTTAGGGTGTTAGGTGTAGACATAAATTTTATTTCCCCATAGGAATCAATGGGGCTGCGTTACTGAGTTTTACGCTGCTTTTTTGCAGGTGTTAGACTTTTTCTCAGCCTGCTCTCCGCGTTGATTCCTATGGGGAAATTGTGCACGAGCACGTACAACCAGCTCACCGCTGACTTTAGCAGTGCTGGTATTGGAGTGCGGTAATGAGCAAAATTTTGCTCAACGCTCACTTCTTGTCTTTTAACGATGGGTTTCTGAAAACTCGTAATACCAGTGCTGTAGGTAAGTGAGGGGTGAGGGAAAACTGCTCGTTAGCACCGCACAGCCTCTAACGCAAAACTCGTAATCTAGGCCTAAGTGATTTTGCATTGTCTTTTTATCATGCATTTATTGATTATGCTATTCTACTGTGTTTAGTGATCCTTTAAAACGACACAAGACTATGAGCAGAACTCTTAGTGCTTAGCACAGCTTGAGGAATCACAATCTGTTTTGTAATACCACTAGCAAATAAAGGGTTAAATGGGCAGTGAGTTCAGTTGACTACTTGTTCTAATTTATTTATAGTTTTGCTTAAACAAAGTAATGTCACATTTAGTTATAAAGCACAGTTCTCACATTGGCTTCCTTGAAACAAGCCACAGTTATTAAAGGGACAGTCAAGTCCAAAAAAAACTTTCATGATTCAAATAGGGCATGTCATTTTAAACAACTTTCCAATTTACTTTTATCACCAATTTTGCTTTGTTCTCTTGGTATTCTTAGTCGAAAGTTAAACCTATGAGGTTCATATGCTAATTTCTAAAACCTTAAAGGCCGCCTCTAATCTAAATGCATTTTGACAGTTTTTCACCACTAGAGGGCATTAGTTCATGTGTTTCATATAGATAACATTGAGCTCATGCACATGAATTTACCGAGGAGTGAGCAATGATTGGCTAAAATCCAAGTCTGTCAAAAGAACTGAAATAAGGGGGCAGTCTGCAAATCTTAGATACAAGGTAATTACAGAGGTAAAATGTGTATTATTATAACTGTGTTGGTTATGCAAAACTGGGGAATGGGTAATTAAGGGATTATCTATCTTTTAAAACAACAAAAATTCTGGTGTTGACTGTCCCTTCAAACTTGAGGAAGGATGTACTGTGGTGCATTTGCAGTACTGGTCACCTCCTTCTCCTGCACAGCAAGTAGCTTATTCAAATAAAGCTGAAGCAAGATAGGGAGTCGGGCCCTTAATGGTTAATATGAGTGAGGCCGTTTGAGTGGGCATAAGACATTAGAGGCAGCCTTTCCTCTTACTGCACTGTCACAGTAGCACCGGACCCATTTTACAACGGTTCCGGTCCTAGCTATGGGGGAGGGGCAATCCCCCCCCCCTAGATCCGCCACTTCGGTCATAGTGACTCTGACTCCTGAAATATTGCTCTACTCTAAGCTCCTACAGTTCAGTCACTGTGAAGACAGTGCTAGCACTATGCCATTAAAATAAAAAAATAAAAAATACTAATTTAAAAAAAATGTGCTGTGCGCACTTTTAAACCACATGTGCGCTAGTCGTGGGGGGGGGGGGCAATGTGAGACTGAAGGCTGTCTCAGTGGGACAGATCTTTGAATTTGGAACTGTCTCACACAACCTGGGTCAGTTGGGAGGTATGTATTAGAACAGATTAACGTCTTGCTTGCTGCAGTTGTTTTCAGTGGTCAAACTTCCCCCACTTCCTTTTTTTATTTACTTGCCCTTGTCATTGAGTTATAGGGACAGTCAACACCAGAATTTTTGTTGTTTAAAAAGAAAGATAATCCCTTTATTACCCATTCCCCAGTTTTGCATAACCAACACAGTTATAATCACACACATTTTACCTCTGTAATTACCTTGTATCTAAGCATCTGCAAACTGCCCCCTTATTTCAGTTCTTTTAACAGACTTGCATTTTAGCCAATCAGTGCTCACTCCTAGGTCACTTCACGTGCATGAGCTCAATGCTATCTATATGAAACACATGAACTAATTCCCTCTAGAGGTCAAAATGCATTCAGATTAGAGGCATTATTCAAGGTCTAAGAAATTAGCATGTAAACCTCCTAGGTTTAGTTTTCAACTAAGAATACCAAGAAATCAAAGCAAAATTGATGATAAAAGTAAATTGGGAAGTTGTTTAAAATGACATGCCCTATTTAAATCATGAACGTTTTTTTGGACTTGACTGTCCCTTTGACAAAATCTCTATTGGTTTGCTCAAGCAGAAATGGTAAGACAATACACTGTAAATTAGAGGGATACATGTAGTAAGGTTGGTCTTATGGAGCCTGATATGTACTTTTTCATTTCTAAGGACAAGAAAATCCACAATTTCAGAGTTAAATTACAGGACAGGGAGCAAAATAAAGAATGGAAATATACTGCAAAGTTAGTACCCTTAACAGGATTTTCATGATATCTGAACTAGAGCACAGGTGAAATGATCAGCCGATCAGTAACCATAGCTACTGACCTGCTCTCACCCATCAGCTATTTCACCTGTGCACTATGAAAGTCGGGTCTGTTAGGGTTACTTGAGGACAAGAGATGAGAAACGCTGGGTTGGCTGCTCTCTTTTGTACTGTTCCTGATATCGGATAAATGGTAACTACTTAATTCAGGAAATTGTTATATGGTTATTAACAACATATTTAACATTAATATTTAACAAAAGGAAACATTCTGAATTTATTTTACCACAAATTCTCTAATTTTGTTTTGGTAGCTGGCATTTGTCAGTGCTGGTTTCACTTGCTGTCTGCCAGGGCTTCCTCGCCAGCACCCGTTGTCTTCCTTGAAAAAGGAAAGAATGTCCTGATTTTACACCCAGACAACACATATCCATGCAATATACCAGTTTTTAACCCCTTCACTACCGGGAATTTCAGAGAAAAAATGCCCAAAATACCAGAGTCTTTATCATTTTTCTATCACTTTATTTAACCCCTTAACGACCAGCATCCTATCCTGTACGATGCTGGTCGTTATGCCCAGGCTCATCTTCCTTACACGTCGCTCTTCATCTGCTGCACCTCTCTGCCAATCCCTTCACTGGCTTCCTCTTGCCTCCAGGATTAAACACAAAATTCTCACTCGGACATACAAAGCCCTCAACTGCACTGCTCCCCCCTACATCTCAGACCTTGTCTCCAGATACTCTAACTCCCATCCCCTTCACTCTGCTCATGACCTCCTCCTCTCCTCCTCTCTTGTTACCTCCTCACACTCCCGTTTACAGGACTTCTCCAGACTGGTTCCCATCTTGTGGAACTCTCTTCCTCGCTCCACAAGACTCAACCCTAGTTTTGAAAGCTTTAAGCGCTCCCTAAAGGCTCTACTGTTCAGGGATGCATACAACCTACACTAACCTTTCTTTATACCATTTCCTCTCCTCCATTGCTATACCCTGAACCCCCTTAGCATGTATGCCTAAGAGTCGAGCTGTTTGTAGATCACCTTCTTAAGAGCTGACTACAACAGTGCGACCCATTTGATCCCTATAATTGTTTTGTTGTATTCTGCCTTTGTTTATAGCGCTGCAGAATCTGTTGGCACTCTACAAATAACCGATTATAATAATGCCCTTAAGGACCAGCAACGTACCCTGTACGTCGCTGCAGTCCTGGGATTCTCTCTGCCGCGATCTTGCTCAAAATTGCGACATTGCCCTTATTCTGCATGCCCCATGAGTGGGGCACTGCAGAAATAGATTTGCAGAGTTACAGATGCAGAGAGAGCCACTCTGTGGCCCTCTCTGCATCGGACAGTGGTGGTCTGATCGTTGGTGGGTGGGAGCAATAGTAGGGAGGCGGGTGGGCTGCCCATCGCTGGTGCGTGGTTCGGGAGCGCGAGTGTGTGTGTGCGCGAGCACGCACACGGTGATCAAATACTGCAGCCGAAGGAGGGAAAGGGAGAGGGAGGGGGAAAACATTTTTGGAAAGGGATCTGGGAAGGGGTGGGGGTAGGGTATTAAGGGGGGAAGCTACACTACAGAAAATAAGGGATTATATTTTTTTACAAAAAAAAGGGCAAATTTGTAAGCAAACTGGGTACTGGCAGACAACTGCCATTACCTAAGATGGCGGCCAATAGGTAGAGGGGGGAGGCTTAGAGAGCTGTTTGGGGGGGTCAGGGAGGTTGGGAGTAATGGGGATCCTACACTTCATAAAAAATCTAGAATTTTTTTTTTAAAAAAAACAACAAAAAAAACTATTTTTTTTTATACTGGCAGACTTTCTGCCAATACTTAAGATGGCTGTGACAATTTTGAGGATTGTGAGGTGGGGGAGGGAAGAGAGCTGTTTGAGAGGGATCAGGGGGTGGGATGTGTCAGGTGCGAGGCTAATCTCTACACTAAAGCTAAAATTAACCCTACAAGCTACCTAATTAACCCCTTCACTGCTGGGCATAATAATGGGCAAAAGTGTGGTGCGCAGCGGCAATTAGCGGCCTTCTAATTACCAAAAATCAATGCCAAAGCCATATATGTCTGTTATTTCTAAACAAAGGGGATCCCAGAGAAGCATTTACAACCATTTGTGTCATAATTGCACAAGCTGTTTGTAAATAATTTCAGTGAAAAACCTAAAGTATGTGAAAAAGTTAACGATTTTTTTTATTTGTGCGCATTTTGCGGTAATATAGTGGCATGAAATATACCAAAATGGGCCTCGATCAATACTTTTAGGTTGTCTACTACACTACACTAAAGCTAAAATTAAACTTATAAGCTCCCTAGAAGCTACCTAATTAACCCCTTCACTGCTGGGCATAATACAAGTGTGGTGCGAAGCGGCATTTAGTGACCTTCTAATTACCAAAAAGTAATGCCAAAGCCATTAATGTCTGCTATTTCTGAACAAAGGGGATCCCATAGAAGCATTTACAACCAGTTTTGCCATAATAGCACACGCTTTTTGTAAATAATTTCAGTGAGAAACAAAAGTTAGTGAAAAAGTTAACAATTTTTTTTTATTTTATCGCATTTGGAGGTAAAATGGTGGCATGAAATATACCAAAATGGGCCTAGATCAATACTTTGGGTTATCTACTAAAAAAAAATATATACATGTGAAGGGATATTCAGGGATTCCTGATAGATATCAGTGTTACAATGTAACTATTGCTTATTTTGAGAAAAAAAAATGGTTTGGAAATAGCAAAGTGCTACTTATAGCCCTATAACTTGCAAAAAAAAGCAAAGAACATGTAAACATTTGGTATTTCTAAACTCAGGACAAAATTTAGAAACTAATTAGCATGGGTGTTTTTTGGTGGTTGCAAATGTGTAACAGATTTTGGGGGTCAAAGTTAGAAAAAGTGTGTGTTTTTTCAAATTTTTTCATCATATTTTATCATTTTTTTATAGTAAATGATAAGATATGATGAAAATAATGCTATCTTTAGAAATTCCATTTAATGCTGAGAAAAACTATATATAATATGCATGGGTACAGTAAATGAGTAAGAGGAAAATTACAGCTAAACACAAACACTGCAAAAATGTAAAAATAGCCCTGGTCTTTAAGGGTAAGAAATTGAAAAATGGTCTGGTCCTTAAGGGGTTAAACAGAAGCAGAGCATTTGTTTTTTTTTTATTTTAATTATGAAATCTATATATATTTTTAAAGTAGACAACACAAGGCATTGATCTAGGCCCAGTTTGGTATATTTCATGCCACCATTTGGCCACCAAATAAAAACAATTTGTTAACTTCTTCACAAACTTTGGGTTTCTCACTGAAATTATTTACACACAACTACTGCAGTCATAACACAAATGGTTGTAAAAGCTTCTATTTGGATTCCCTTTGTCAGAAACAGCAAACATGCATGGCTTTCCATTGTTTTTTGGCAATTATTGCATCTGTGCATTACACTTCTGAAATTCCAGGCAGTAAAGGGATTAATCAGTAAGCTTGTAAGGTTAATTTTTGCTCTAGTGCAGAGATTACCCTCCCATCTGATACCTCCCATCTCCTGATCCCTCCCAAACAGCTCTCTTCCCTCTCTCCCCACACTGGTCAACACCATCTTAGGTACTATCAGACACTCTGCCAGTTTGCAGTTTATTGATTTTATTTATTTAATTTTTTTTTTACATTTCTGTAGTGTAGTGGACCCTCTTCATCTGCCCACTTCCCTGATCCACCCCAAGTAGCTCTGTAACCCTCCCCCTACTCCCCGCCATCTTTGTTAGTGGCAGCTAGCCTGCTTGTAACAAATAATACTTATTGTTACTTTTTATTTTATATTTATAAAAATTTTTCCTGTAGTGTAGAGGCCCACCCCCTCCCTCCCGCCTCCTAGACAGTGTTAATTGTGGCTGTAAATTTTGATTTAGTCTTAGTCATAGTCTTTTGAGTAAAAAAACATTTTAGTTTTGTCGTATTTTAGTCATCTGAATTGTTTTAGTTTTAGTCGGCTTAGGAGTTTAGTTAAAGTGTAATGCACTATTAAACCATTTCTCTATAATTTCCAAAATCATTATATACTCAAGGAGTAAACATCTAATAGCCTGTTATTATTTATAGTATTAAGGTTTAAACATGCAATACAGACACAGATTTAGCTGTTGTGATATATAACATCTTTATTAAACTTAAATAAAACCAAGTTTCATAAACAAATAGAAGTGCAACTTTAAAAAATAAAAAACAAACTGTAAACTGTATTGGCTGTAACGCCATTGCGCATTACACAACAGTTCTCTGCCCCTTAATGACCACAATGTACCCTGTATGTCACTGTATTGCCAAACTCATTATATACTCTTGGAGTAAAGGTTTATTAACCTTTTTTTATTTATGGTATTAAGGTTTGAACATGCAATACAGATTTAACTGTTGTGGTATATATGTCTTTATTTATCTTAAAATTAAATTAAACCATGTTTGGTAAATAAACAAGAAGATAGCCTTGCTTTTTTTTTTTTTTTAGCAAAAAAGCAGTAATAAGATATGGATTGATTGATTATAACACCTTGCATAAAGTGTTAATTTTGACAGCAAATTTTGATTTAGTTTTAGTCATAGTCTTTTGACTAAAATGTCATTTTGATTTAGTTTTAGTCATAGGCCTCTATTTAACAAGGTCTGGCGGACCTGATTCGTCAGTGCAGATCAGGTCCGCCAGACCTTGCTGAATGCGGAGAGCAATATGCTCTCCGTATTCAGCATTGCACTAGCAGCTCACAAGAGCTGCTGGTGCAACGTCGCCCCCTGCAGACTCGCGGCCAATTGGCCGCCAACAGGGGGGTGTCAATCAACCCGATCGTACTCGATCGGGTTGATTTCCGGCGATGTCTGTCCGCCTGCTCAGAGCAGGCGGACAGGTTATGGAGCAGCGGTCTTTGTGATCGCTGCTTCATAACTGCTGTTTCTGCATGGCATCGCCAGAAACACGGGGCATCAAGGTCCATTCGGAGCTTGATAGATAGGCCCCATAGTCTTTTGAATTAAAAGCCATTTTAGTTTTAGTTGTATTTTAGTAATCAGAATTGTTTTAGTTTTAGCCTCATTTTAGTCTAGTTTTAGTCGACGAAATTAACACTGCTCCTACATCTCTTTTATTTCCGCAGTGTAAGGTCCTGTCAGTATTTACTAGGGTTATAATACAAATTAAAATGCATATATGAAACAATTAAAATCAATATTTATTCCTAAGAACTTTACGATAAGTTAAAGTTATAGACACGCTGAAATATATTTATAGAAACAAGATTATGAATCAAACTATACAAGCTTAAACTGTTATAATATTCTATACAAAGATCATAAAAATATACCTTTACAAATTACCTTATTCACAATAATCTGCCAAATCAGAGTTGTTTTAAAATACCACAATGAGATACCAAGGTATGGGTTGTTAACTTCCAGACAAATATAATTAAGCTACTTAGCCCACAAATGATTCTATATAACTCTAATTAAAACACCAGAAGTTATACATATTATTTATGCAAACAGCCAATTTATATGAGCTGAAATAAATTCTTATTTATCTACAATAAGGTAAACTTACCTGTTTTTTTGCATTTCAATCCTGCCTTTCTATCTGAGACGTTCCCTGCAAGGTAATCCTATTTCAGCTGTACTCTGCATTCAGTCGTTATTTCGGCAGACAGCCGATACGTCACTTTCGGTTTTCGGGCCAGGGACCGCAGCTCCTCACAGAGACGCTCATCCGCATACAGCAGTCTGCCCTGTTTCTCAACAAAGATCCTTAGAGCATTCACAGTAGAAGGTAAGTCTGTTTAAGCTTTACAGACAACTGCAGAATCAGCTCCCAGCTCAGTACAGACAATCTCCGGTAAGTCCTGTTTAATACTTTGCTGCAGGTTGCATTTTCGCACATATTAAGTTGTGGTCTACTGTATTGTACCCTGACTGTAGTGCATTACCCAGGCAGTGCTTCCATCATTATAAGGCTGTCACATTGTAATTAATTCAGGGATCAGACAGTGCATCATAAACACCAAACACATTCCCAACCTTTATTCTGTGTAAACTCTGCAGCTGAGATTCGTAGGTTGAAATTAAAACTCTTGTATGACTGTTTTATAGGTATACAGATAAGACCAGTGTGACATAATTTGAAAGACAGGGTCCTATTCTCAATTCTCTGGACCTGTTTCTCAAGGCTATGTCTGACCTCTATGAGGATCCTTACAAACAGACTAGCGCTGAGACTATTATGTGGTCTCTTAAACAGAACAGAGCTCCAGTAGAAGATTACATCTCACAGTTCAAAGCTGTCGCTAAGGACACAGAATGGAATGATTTGTCATTACGTAATCAATTCCGATTAGGCCTCTCAGAAGCCCTTAAGGATGAGCTTGCTCGCCTCGAGATGCCTAATTCTCTAGAAGTCCTTATGTCCCTGACAATAACCCTAGATAGAAGGATGAGGGAAAGAAAATCAGAAAGGTACTCTCAAGACAACATAAGAAAGCCTCTGCTCCCAAGCCAATCAGCTGCAAGAACTCCAGAAGAACCAATGGAGATTGCCTTCATTAAAGGTCCCCTATCCTCCCAAGAAAGGTTAAGAAGAAGACATGGCCTCTGCATGTACTGTGCTTCTTCTGGTCACTCGGTGAAAGAATGTCCAATTCTAAACAAATCTAAAAAGGGTAAGAGTCATTTATATAGTTCTTTTCCAAAAAATAACACCACTTCTACACACCATTGTCTCTTATCTGTTTCTTTACAGTGGGAACAGCGACAACTACCACTTGAGGCCTTCCTAGATACAGGAGTGTCAGGAAACTATATAGATAAAGATGTAATCTGTATGAATAAAATACCGATTATAAAAAAATCAGTACCTGTTTCATTGCGTCTCATTGACAGTAGTTTTATTACTACTGGTCCCATTACTCATGAAACAATTCCAATACAGGTAGTCACACACAAAGGACATACTGAGAATATGGTCTTTGATGTTATTCAGTCCCCTATCTTTCCTCTAGTTTTTGGTATTAACTGGTTCAGGATTCACCAGCCACACATAAACTGGGAGAAGCTTGAGGTTAGATTTAATTCACATTACTGCAAGACTACCTGTTTCACAACACCACATATACTCCATATCACACCTACTGTATTACCTGTTGAATACTCATCTTTTGCTGATGTCTTTGAACATAAAGACACCAATTGCCTACCCCCTCATCAGCCGTACGATTGCCCCATTGATTTAATTACAGGTAGTACAATTCCTTTTGGGCATGTATATCCACTCTCCCAACCAGAGTTACAACATTTGAAACAATACTTAGATGAAAATCTGAAAAAAGGCTTCATAAGGCCTTAAACATCCCCAGCAGGTGCTAGGATGTTTTTCGTTAAAAACAAAGATGGGTCCCTCAGACCAATAATTGATTATAGGGAACTGAATAAAAGGACTATAAAAAAAACGTTATCCTCTTCCCTTAATCAGTGAGATGCTGGAACGTTTACAGGGGGCAATGTATTATACTAAGCTAGACCTCAGAGGCGCCTATAATTTGATTCGTATTCGTCACGGCGATGAATGGCTAACAGCTTTTAGAACCTGGTATGGCCTATTTGAATACCAGGTTATGCCATTTGGTCTGTGCAATGCCCCTGCAGCGTTTCAGTCTTTTATCAACGATATATTCAGAGACATCCTTGATATATACATAGTCATTTATCTTGATGACATCCTTATCTTCTCACAAACATATGAAGAGCACGTGCACCACGTTACAGAAGTTCTACAGAAGTTAAGAAAACACAGCTTATATGCAAAACTAGAAAAATGTATCTTCCACTCCGATTCCATATCATTCCTTGGTTACCATCTCTCTCCAAATGGCATTCATATGCAGCAAGATAAAATCATCATGTTTAGACCAGGGAAAAGAAACGCTAAGGCTGATGCTTTATCTAGATCCTTAAGCAGACCTACCTACTATCAAAGTACCACTACCATCATACCATTGGAAAACTTTTCCACCTACATAGGACTAGATCAAGATGAACTAAAACATCGACAACTCCTTGATACTACACTCCCAAAAGATCTGTTAGAACAAGACTCAAACGGAATCTACCTACGTGATTCCAAATTATACATTCCACCAGATCTGAGGACATAGGTTCAACATTCCACTCATGACACACCATTAGCTGGTCACCCCGGAACACAGAAAACTGTAGAATTAATCAAACGCTCTTTTTGGTGGCCAAATCTCTACCAAAGTGTACATGATTACATTCAGACTTGCGAAGCCTGTGTTACTTCTAAATCTGAAAAGAAGAGACCTTACGGTTATCTTATGCCTTTACCCAGCTTGGATGGACATTTCTCTTGATTTAATCGTAGAACTTCCAGAGTCCAACCAGTATACGGTCATCTTAGTAGTGGTGGACATGTTAACCAAAATGGCACACTTTATTCCTTGCCAGAAAATCCCAACAGCAGCAGAAACAGCTTGCCTCCTTATAACGAATATTGTCAAACTCCATGGATTACCCCTCACTATTACCTCGGACAGAGGTTCACAGTTTACTTCTCGCTTCTGGAAGGAATTGTGTAATGTACTACAGATCCAAAGACGATTATCTACCGCCTACCACCCACAAACCAACGGCCAAACAGAAAGAACAAATCAGTGGCTGGAGCAGTTCTGGCGCTGTTATTGTAGTCACCAGCAGGACCTCTGGTCCGATTATCTTACGTATGCCTAATTCGCCTACAATAATTCATCACATACCACCACCAAACAATCACCCTTCTTTGCCAATTATGGTTTCCATCCTAATCTACACTTCCAAACCCAGTATAATAGCTCCTGTCCATTGGCCAACGAAACCATCAACTCTATCTCTGAAAACTTGAAGATAATACAGGAAAATATACAGTTGGCGCAAAATAAACAAAAACATTCATATGATCTTCGCAGAAGAGAGTCTCCCACTTACTCCATAGGTGATTTCGTTTGGTTATCCATGAAAAACCTGAAGCTCCATACACCATGCAGGAAGTTCAATAGACTGTTCATCGGACCTTTCAAGATTCTCAAACTTATAAACCCGAATGCAGTCACTCTTCAGCTCCCCACCAGTTACAAAATACACCCCACCTTTTATGTAGCTTTACTCAAACCGTACAAACAAGTTAGATCCCAGGTGGACCCTGACATACAACCACCTACTCCTTTGGAAGACGAAAAGGAATATGAAGTTGAGGAGGTTCTTGATTCATGCTATCTTAAGGGTGAACTCCAATATTTGATCAGATAGGTAAATTACTCCCCAGAAGAAGATTTATGGGAACCCTCCACTAATCTATCCTGTCCTCATTTGGTCTCACAGTTCCACAGCCGTAATCCGGATTAGCCTAGACCATGAATCACAGAGTGCTTCCTTGGGGGGAGTATTATGTAACAACTGTACCTTTAATTGGAGGTGGCTCTTTTCCTCTCTCTTCCCTATAAAAAGGATCAACTGCCTCATTACTTTGCTTGATTAATTTTGAACCTATGCTGCTTTCAAAAAGCTTCACACTGAACTCGCAGTGTGAGTTCTTATCCAAGCTCCTGACTCCAGCCCTCAAGGCAGACTTCTTGTTACAGGCTCTGGATCAGCAACACGTTCTGTGGTTGCAATTACTTACCTGTTTTTTTGCATTTCAATCCTGCCTTTCTATCTGAGACGTTCCCTGCAAGGTAATCCTATTTCAGCTGTACTCTGCATTCAGTCGTTATTTCAGCAGACTGCCGATACATCACTTCCAGTTTTCGGCCAAGGACCGCAGCTCCTCACAGAGACGCTCATCCGCATACAGCAGTCTGCCCTGTTTCTCAACAAAGATCCTTAGAGCATTCACAGTAGAAGGTAAGTCTGTTTAAGCTTTACAGACAACTGCAGAATCAGCTCCCAGCTCAGTACAGACAATCTCCGGTAAGTCTTGTTTAATACTTTGCTGCAGCTTGCATTTTCGCACATATTAAGTTGTGGTCTACTGTATTGTACCCTGACTGTATTGCATTACCCAGGCAGTGCTTCCATCATTATAAGGCTGTCACATTGTAATTAATTCAGGGATCAGACAGTGCATCATAAACACCAAACACATTCCCAACCTTTATTCTGTGTAAACTCTGCAGCTGAGATTCATAGGTTGAAATTAAAACTCTTGCATGACTGTTTTATAGGTATACAGATAAGACCGGTGTGACAAAGACATGTTGAAATCTGGATTCTTAGGTTTTCAGCTTCCCATATTACCCTTCTTAGACATAGACAATCTCCCAGATTCATGTGTTCATATTTAATATGTTGTCTGAATATATATATTCATTTGATTATCTTAAACTACATGAAAATTAGGCACAATTCCTTTATCTTAGATCTAGTTTCTCATGTGTTGTTTATCTGAGCCAACAGCCTTTTCAACTGAGAATGTGAATTAGGTCTCAACAGGGACAATTTAACACTTGGATGAGAACAGCTACATCTTTTGAGAATGGTTGTATATTCCATTATCCTTACAGACGGAGCGACTGGTTTTTTTTAGATAAGGAAAAATTCTTTACCCAGGCCTTCTTCGAAATGGATAATTGGGACATTCTGGCTTGTGATCTGATAGGAACTTTAACTTTACACCTTAGGCAGGAAATCTTTGAAAGCAATTCCTTTGTTCTCAGATGTTCTGTTAATCAGAAAAAAGGGGGGTTGGTCTGTTATAACTATAGCCCACACAATTCATGTCAAATTTGATATTAACTAAAATGGAATATCAAATCATGTGGTATATCTGTAGTTTATTTTATGTTACTCACAGATACCCTGACAGTCTTCCCCCCTTCCAGACGTTTTTTTCTGTAGCATAGAGCCCCACCCCTTCCTCTTTCCTGACATCTATAATGTCTGCAGTTTAGGGAACCCCGCCCCTCCCACCCACCTTCTCTATGGGCTGATCAACCTGCCTCCCTCCTTCCCTCCCACCGCTCCCACTCAGCACCAACAATGATTGTTACAGATACAGAGAACAGACTCAGATGCCTTCTGTCCCCAGCTGCAGTACTGCAGCATATGCCACAATGTTGGACATAGGTTCTACATCAATACAGTACGATGGGCAAAAATAAATAAATAATATTTTACATACGTAGTACCAACGTCCATACGGCACAAGGGGTTAAAGGGGCATTGAACAACTTTTGCATTATGTAAAATATTATTTATTTATTTTTCTCCTATGCTCCAAAGAAAAGTCAAAAAGAAAATTCTGTAACCTAGGTTTTCAAAATGCTGCAAATCAAAAAGCTGCAGTTTGCAAAAAAATTTAAACACTTTACACAGAGTACAGTTGTTGTTTTTTACACAAGAGGTGTTTATTGTGTCACTTTAACCTTTTAACGCCGTTATGCCGTTCTATTCCGTCATATTTACACTGGGCTTTAAAGCCGTTATGACGGAATAGAACGTCATATCAAACGGCTGTCCTGAAGCCTTCTGCGCTTCAAGGACTTGATCACGGTCTGGAGGGCGTTCCTAGGGTTGTAGGGACGCCCCCCAGATGCGATCCAATATTTGAAATCTCGCGATCGTATGCACGATCGCGTAGTTTCAATTTGTCTACATCGGAACAGGTGTTCCGATGTAGACACTTTAACCCTGTCACGAAAGGGTTAATTTACTCTTCAAAACACACACACTTATTTTAAGTTGTTATCCTCAATGAATCTACTTTCAAAACCACATTTTGTCCAAATATTAAAGTTAAGACTACATTGTGGTCCCTTTGATAATTTAGGGTCACATATGTCTTTTGAATGGTTCTGGCTGCTTTTTACTGGCCTCAATCAACTCTAGAGCTGTGTCTGTGAGCTGCTAAAGCTGTCTGAGGTTTTGTTGCGCAAACATCTACCTAAAGGGTAAATGAATGAGAAATTTTAAAATTATTTTGTGTCATAATGTCTGTAACTCCACTTTTCCAAAGCTTCCTTAAACTGTTTATTAATAGATCAGTATGTAAACAGAAAAGTGACTCGACAGATAAGTTCATAGATTTAGAATTCCTTGCACTCATCGGTTGCAGCATTCACCAGTGTTCTGCTTTTTTAAATTTAACTACATAGCTGCAGCGACTTTGGCAACTAGGCCCTATATATTAGTTTCTGGGAGTTTTGTAAGTTATAGATTTCATAAAATGCAATCGTTTAAAACAACCTTACTTTATGATTTCTTATGTGTCTGAAATTGAAAAAAAAAAGCGAAGTTGCTGTACCTATGCAACTGGGTTCTACTTGACCTAAAGATGCCAGCCCTCCATTGCACAATGGAGCCTTTATTAATTCCACACACAGGAATCCTGACCCGCCTCTATTATGCCCCAGAACAACCAAGGCCAGCACCTGGATGCATGGCCTACATTCTGTGTAGTAAGATAAGCATGGTTAACATTTAATTTTGTGAATTGGGTTCTTAATGTAACTACAGTCGCAGGAAGCCCAACTAAAAAAAATGGAAAATATAGGTGAAGTGATGTTCAATTAATTCTGAAAATCATCTCGCCTTTATAGTGAGGCTCCTCAGCAACCTCAAGTCTATGAATCTTGACCAGGGGTTTTCAAACTTGTCCCCAGGCCTCTGTAACAGGTGAGATTCTGAGGATATCTGAACTGGAGCACAGGTGAAATAATCAGCTGATTAGTAAACTTAGTTATTAACCTGCTCTCACCCAAAGTAATCATAAAAATCTGGCCTGTTAGTGAGGCCTGAGGATAGGTTTGAATACCCCTGTTCTAGACAATTGACCTAATGACTGTGGCAAGGAGGTACACACACTCTTACCCTACGTTAATCTTAGCTACATCACTCCTTGATTGATATCTTCCCATTTACAGTACGCAGAACTGTACGCCATTGGCTGAGCCTTGCGGTGGTAGGAGTGGTTAGGGCGAAAACTTTAGCACATGACTGGTGGTACAAAGGCATGATCTGCTTGTCACATTCATCAAGAACTGCAGGGAAGTAACCAGGAAATCAACATTTGTGGTGGGGAAAGCCTGGGTGAAAGAGTTGGCTGAGATTGTGATGGACTATACTATTTAGTGCTCCTCCTTTTCACACAAATCTTGTACATCCTTTTTTTTTTTTTATTAAAGGGACCTTTATACACATAAATGTTCTACCATGCATATAAAAGAGCAGCATTTACATATATCATACATGTTTTTTTCCTGAAATAATGTATGCAAAAGCTGTTTAAATTTAAAGTGACTGTAAATACATAGTAAAACAATGTACTTTATACTAACTTTATGAGCCTTGTTGTCTGTGGACTAAAGCCCAGATTATCTCCTCCAAATAAGGCAAATGATGGGTGGAAAAAGGACGTTAGTTTGTTTTAAAAACATTAAGATCTGGCTATGTTATTCTATAGCACGGGTTTTCAAACCTGTCCTGAGGCCTCCCTAACAGGACAGATTTTCCGGATTACCTTTAGTGACAGAAGGTTATTAACAATCAGCGAGATTACGAGTTTTTGTCGGTAATGGTGTGCGGTGTTAACGAGCTTTTTTTTCTCACCGTTCACTTAAGACAACGCTGGTATTACGGGTTTTTACAAATCCGGCGTTAGCCGCAGAAATGTGAGCGTTGAGCAAAATTAAGCACCACATCTCACCTCAATACCAGCGCTGCTTACGATAGCGGTAAACTGGCTAAACGTGCTTGTGCAAGATTTCCCCATAGGAAACAATGGGGCTGAGCCTGCTGAAAAAAAAAACTAACACCTGCAAAAAAGCAGCGTTCAGCTCCTAACGCAGCCCCATTGTTTCCTATGGGAAAATACATTTATCTCTACACCTAACACCCTAACATGAACCCCGAGTCTAAACACCCTTAATCTGACACTTATTAACCCCTAATCTGCTGCCCCTGGCATCGCTGAGACCTGCATTATATTATTAACCCCTAATCTGCCGCTCCGTACACCGCCGCAACCTACAATATACCTATGAACCCCTAATCTGCTGCCCCCATTATTGCCGATACCTACATTATATTTATTAACCCCTAATCTGCCACCCCCAATGTCGCTGAAACCTACCTACACTTCTTAACCCCTAATCTGTCGTCCCCAACGTCGCTGCAACTATAATAAAGTTATTAACCCCTAAATCTAAGTCTAACCCTAAACCCTAACCCCCCTAACTGAAATATAATTTAAATAAATCAAAATAAAATAACTACAATTAAATAAATTAGTCGTATTTAAAACTAAATACTTACCTATAAAATAAACCCTAAGCTAGCTACAATATAACTAATAGTTACATTGTAGCTAGCTTAGGATTTATTTTTATTTTACAGGCAACTTTGTATTTATTTTAACTAGGTACAATAGTTATTAAATAGTTATTAACTATTTAATAGCTACCTAGCTAAAATAATTACAAATTTACCTGTAAAATAAACCCTAACCTAAGTTACAATTACACCTAACACTACACTATAAATACATTAATTACCTAAATTTAATTAAACTAATTACAATTAAATAAAATAAACTAAAGTACAGAAAACACAAACACTAAATTACAAAAATAAACTAATTACACGAATTTTAAACTAATTACACCTACTATAATCCCCCTAATAAAATAAAAAAGCCCCCCAAAATAAAAAAAGCCCTACCCTATACTAAATTACAAATAGCCCTTACAAGGGCCTTTTTCGGGGCATTGCCCCAAAGTAATCAGCTCTATTACCTGTAAAAAAAATACAATACCCCCCCCAACATTAAAACCCACCACCCACACACCCACCCCTACTCTAAAACCCACCCAATCCCCCCTTAATAAAACCTAACACCAGGGCCCAACCGGGCAGAAGTGGACCTCCAGACGGGCAGAAGTCTTCATCCGATCCAGGCAGAAGAGGACCTCCAGACGGCCAGAAGTCTTCATCCAGGCGGCATCTTCTATCTTCATCCATCCTTAGCGGGTCCATCTTCAAGCCAGCTGACGTGGAGCATCCTCTTCCAACGTCATCCAAATGAAGAATGAAGGTTCCTTTAAATTACGTCATCCAAGATGGCGTCCCTTGAATTCCGATTGGCTGATAGGATTCTATCAGCCAATCAGAATTAAGGTAGGAAAAATACTATTGGCTGATGCAATCAGCCAATAGGATTGAAGTTCAATCCTATTGGCTAATCCAATCAGCCAATAGGATTGAGCTCACATTCTATTGGCTGTTCCAATCAGCCAATATAATGCAAGCTCAATCCTATTGGCTGATTGCATCAGCCAATAGGATTTTTCCAAACTTAATTCCGATTGGCTGATAGAATCCTATCAGCCAATCGGAATTCAAGGGACGCCATCTTGGATGACGTAATTTAAAGGAACCTTCATTCTTCATTTGAATGTCATTGGAAGAGGATGCTCCACGTTGGCTGGCTTGAAGATGGACCTGCTCCGCTCTGGATGGATGAAGATAGAAGATGCCGTCTGGATGAAGACTTCTGGCCATCTGGAGGTCCACTTCTGCCCAGATGGGATGAAGACTTCTGCCCGTCTGGAGGTCCACTTCTGCCCGGTTGGGTGAAGACGTCTCAAGGTAGGGTGATCTTCAAGGGGTTAGTGTTAGGTTTTATTAAGGGGGGGTTGGGTGGGTTTTAGAGTAGGGTTGGGTATGTGGGTGGTGGGTTGTAATGTTGGGGGGGTATTGTACTTTTTTTACAGGTAATAGAGCTGATTACTTTGGGGCAATGCCCTGCAAAAGGCCCTTTTAAGGGCTATTTGTAATTTAGTGTAGGGTAGGGCTTTTTTTATTTTGGGGGGCTTTTTTATTTTATTAGGGGGATTAGATTATGTGTAAATAGTTTAAAATTCTTGTAATTATTTTATTATTTTCTGTAATTTAGTGTTTGTTTGTTTTTTGTACTTTAGTTTATTTTATTTAATTGAAATTTGTTTAATTTAATTTAGGTAATTAATTTATTTATAGTGTAGTAGGTGTAATTGTTACTTTGGTTAGTGTTTATTTTACAAGTAAATTTGTACTTATTTTAACTAGGAAGTTATTAAATAGTTAATAACTATTTAATAACTATTGTACCTCGTTAAAATAAATACAAACTTGCCTGTAAAATAAAAATAAACCCTGAGAAAGCTACAATGTAGCTATTTTAAGGTTTATTTTATAGGTAAGTATTTAGTTTTAAATAGGAATAATTTTATTTAGATTTATTTAAATTATATTTAAGTTAGAGGGGTGTTAGGGTTAGACCTAGGTTTAGGGGTTAATACATTTAATATAGTGGCGGCGACGTTGGGGGCAGCAGAATAGGGGTTAATAAATGTAGGTAGGTGTCGGCAATGTTAGGGACGGCAGATTAGAGGTTAATAAAATGTAACTAGTGTTTGCGAGGCAGGAGTGTGGCGGTTTAGGGGTTAATATATTTATTATAGTGGTGGTGATGTCCGGTCGGCAGATTAGGGGTTAAAAATGTATTAAAGTGTTTGAGATGTGCAGGGGGGGCATCGGTTTAGGGGTTAATAGGTAGTTTATGGGTGTTAGTGTACTTTTTAGCACTTTAGTTAAGAGTTTTATGTTACGGCGTTAGCCCATAAAACTCTTAACTACTGACTTTTAAATGCGGTAAGAGTCTTGACAGGAGAGGGTGTACCACTCACTTTTTCCAAGACTCGTAATACCGGCGTTAGGCAAATCCCATTAAAAAGATAGGATACGCAATTGACATAAGTGGATTTGCGGTATGCTCGAGTCGCTGAAAAAAAGTGAGCGGTACACCTGTTCCTGCCAGACTTGTAATACCAGCGGGCATTAAAAAGCAGCATTGGGACCTCTCAACGCTGCTTTTTAAAGCTAACGCAAGACTCATAATCTAGGCGAATGTTTACTAATCAGCTGATTATTTCACCTGTGCTCTAGTTCAGATATCCTCACAATCTGATGTGTTGGGGAGGCCTGAGGGCAGGTTTGAAAAACAATGTTCTATAGCAACACAAAAAAATGTGTTATAATTACAAGGTGTTTTCTGTTAGTTTAAGCTGAAAATAATACTTCAGTATTAAACATTCTACAAATCCTCACAGACTGCAGCAGGCCTCCTCCCTTTGGGGGTTAGTGAGTGAGAGGGGCACTAGCCCCGGCAACAAGCTTTTGGACTACCCACTCTTTCATTCATAAACTATTTATAGAGCGCGGGATGTTATTTGATCACTGCCAACTTGCACTGCTACTATTAGACACACCACTTACTTTTCTATATACTCAAACCACAGTCATCTTGGCTTCTGATTGGTTACTTTTTGGTGCCTTTCAGCCTTGTGCAGCCAAGACCCATTTACTCAAAGTCTCCAGAAGCTTTGTATTGCATGTTTCTGTTTTGTATTGTTACTCAGTGGTTTATTTTCTATAGCTTTCAGAGGAATGGTCAACAGTATGAGAAAGTCTGCATCACATTGCTTCATCCTATAAATGGTGTGTGTGTATGAAGCACAAAGTCTTGTATGTGGTGAGACACTTTTGAATGAGCCTATGGTACAAAATATATTTATCTCTACAATAAATATTCATTGCTGTCAATTGTTTTCATTTTTCAAATCAAATAAAACATAAAACATCTAATGATGATTTTTTTTTTTAATGATAGCACAGCTGATAAAAAAAATTCATTTTTGTCATGAATTTAAATATAGTCATTGTAGTCATATACGGCTAGATTTAGAGTTTTGTCGGTAACGACCCGCGTATCTAACGCTGGCTTTTTTCTGGCCGCACCTTTAAAATAACTCTGGTATTGAGAGTCCACAGAATGGCTGCGTTAGGCTCCAAAAAAGGAGCGTATAGCATATTTAACGCAACTTCAACTCTCGATACCAGAGTTGCTTACGGACGCGGCCAGCCTCAAAAACGTGCTCGTGCACGATTCCCCCATAGGAAACAATGGGGCTGTTTGAGCTGAAAAAAAACCTAACACCTGCAAAAAAGCCGCGTTCAGCTCCTAACGCAGCCCCATTGTTTCCTATGGGGAAACACTTCCTATGTCTGCACCTAACACCCTAACATGTACCCCGAGTCTAAACACCCCTAACCTTACACTTATTAACCCCTATTCTGCCGCCCCCGCTATCGCTGACCCCTGTATATTATTTTTAACCCCTAATCTGCCGCTCCGTAAACCGCCGCTACTTACATTATCCCTATGTACCCCTAATCTGCTGCCCCTAACACCGCCGACCCCTATATTATATTTATTAACCCCTAATCTGCCCCCCACAACGTCGCTTCCACCTGCCTACACTTATTAACCCCTAATCCGCCTCACTAACCCTATAATAAATAGTATTAACCCCTAATCTGCCCTCCCTAACATCGCCGACACCTAACTTCAATTATTAACCCCTAATCTGCCGACTGGAGCTCACCGCTATTCTAATAAATGTATTAACCCCTAAAGCTAAGTCTAACACTAACACCCCCCTAAATTAAATATAATTTTAATCTAACGAAATTAATTAACTCTTCTTAAATAAATGATTCCTATTTAAAGCTAAATACTTACCTGTAAAATAAATCCTAATATAGCTACAATATAAATTATAATGATATTATAGCTATTTTAGGATTAATATTTATTTTACAGGTAACTTTGTATTTATTTTAACCAGGTACAATAGCTATTAAATAGTTAAGAACTATTTAATAGCTAAAATAGTTAAAATAATTACAAATTTACCTGTAAAATAAATCCTAACCTAAGTTACAATTAAACCTAACACTACACTATCAATAAATAAATTAAATAAAATACCTATAATTATCTACAATTAAACCTAACACTACACTATCAATAAATAAATTAAATACAATTCCTACAAATAAATACAATGAAATAAACTAACTAAAGTACAAAAAATAAAAAAGAACTAAGTTACAAAAAATAAAAAATATTTACAAACATTAGAAAAATATTACAATTTTAAACTAATTACACCTACTCTAAGCCCCCTAATAAAATAACAAAGACCCCCAAAATAAAAAAATGCCCTACCCTATTCTAAATTACTAAAGTTCAAAGCTCTTTTACCTTACCAGCCCTGAACAGGGCCCTTTGCGGGGCATGCCCCAAGAAGTTCAGCTCTTTTGCCTGTAAAAAAAACATACAATACCCCCCCCAACATTACAACCCACCACCCACATACCCCTAATCTAACCCAAACCCCCCTTAAATAGACCTAACACTAAGCCCCTGAAGATCTCCCTACCTTGAGTCGTCTTCACCCAGCCGAGCCAAATTCTTCATCCAAGCGGAGCAAGAAGAGGTCCTCCATCCGGTAGAAGTCTTCATCCAAGCGGGGCAGAAGAGGTCTTCCATCCGATTGAAGTCTTCATCCAAGCGGAATCTTCTATCGTCATCCATCCGGAGCGGAGCGGCAGCATCCTGAAGCCCTCGGACGCGGAACATCCATCCTGGCCGACGACTGAACGACGAATGATGGTTCCTTTAAATGACGTCATCCAAGATGGCGTCCCTCGAATTCCGATTGGCTGATAGGATTCTATCAGCCAATCGGAATTAAGGTAGGAATATTCTGATTGGCTGATGGAATCAGCCAATCAGAATCAAGTTCAATCCGATTGGCTGATCCAATCAGCCAATCAGATTGAACTTGATTCTGATTGGCTGATTCCATCAGAATCCTATCAGCCAATCGGAATTTGAGGGACGCCATCTTGGATGACGTAATTTAAAGGAACCGTCATTCGGCTAGTAGGCGTCGGGAGAAGAGGATGTTCCGCGTCGGATGGAAGATGATGGCTCCCGAAGAAAGAAGATTGAAGATGGCGTTGATAGAAGACTTCATCCGGATCATGGACCTCTTCAGCTCCCGCTTGGATGAAGACTTCAGCCGGATCATGGACCTCTTCAGCTCCAGCTTGGATGATGACTTCAGCCGGATCATGGACCTCTTCAGCCCCCCGCTTGGGCTTGGATCAGGACATCGGAGGAGCTCTACTGGATCGATCGGTGAACCTGGTATTGTGAAGATAAGGTAGGAAGATCTTCAGGGGCTTAGTGTTAGGTTTATTTAAGGGGGTTTGGGTTAGATTAGGGGTATGTGGGTGGTGGGTTGTAATGTTGGGGGGGGTATTGTATGTGTTTTTTTACAGGCAAAAGAGCTGAATTTCTTGGGGCATGCCCCGCAAAGGGCCCTGTTCAGGGCTGGTAAGGTAAAAGAGCTTTGAACTTTAGTAATTTAGAATAGGGTAGGGCATTTTTTTATTTTGGGGGGCTTTGTTATTTTATTAGTAGGTGTAATAAGTTTAAAATTGTTGTAATATATTTCTAATGTTTGTAAATATTTTTTTATTTTTTGTAACTTAGTTCTTTTTAATTTTTTGTACTTTAGTTAGTTTATTTAAATGTATTTATTTGTAGGTATTGTATTTAATTAATTTATTGATAGTGTAGTGTTAGGTTTAATTGTAGATAATTGTAGGTATTTTATTTAATTAATTTATTGATAGTGTAGTGTTAGGTTTAATTGTAACTTAGGTTAGGATTTATTTTACAGGTAAATTTGTTATTATTTTAACTATTTAATAGCTATTGTACCTGGTTAAAATTATTACAAAGTTACCTGTAAAATAAATATTAATCCTAAAATAGCTATAATATAATTATAATTTATATTGTAGCTATATTAGGATTTATTTTACAGGTAAGTATTTAGCTTTAAATAGGAATAATTTATTTAATAAGAGTTAATTAATTTAGTTAGATTAAAATTATATTTAATTTAGGGGGGTGTTAGTGTTAGGGTTAGACTTAGCTTTAGGGGTTAATACATTTATTAGAATAGCGGTGAGCTCCAGTCGGCAGATTAGGGGTTAATAATTGAAGTTAGGTGTCGGCGATGTTAGGGAGGGCAGATTAGGGGTTAATACTATTTATTATAGGGTTAGTGAGGCGGATTAGGGGTTAATAACTTTATTATAGTAGCGCTCAGGTCCGGTCGGCAGATTAGGGGTTAATAAGTGTAGGCAGGTGGAGGCGACGTTGAGGGGGGCCGATTAGGGGTTAATAAATATAATATAGGGGTCGGCGGTGTTAGGATCAGCAGATAATGGTACATAGGGATAACGTAGGTTGCGGCGGTGTGCGGTCGGCAGATTAGGGGTTAATAATTGTAGGTAGGTGGCGGCGACGTTGTGGGGGGCAGGTTAGGGGTTAATAAATATAATATAGGGGTCGGCGGTGTTAGGGCAGCAGATTAGGGGTACATAAGGATAACGTAGGTGGCGGTCGGCAGATTAGGGGTTAAAAAAATTATTTGAGTGTCGGCGATGTGGGGGGGCCTCGGTTTAGGGGTACATAGGTAGTTTATGGGTGTTAGTGTACTTTAGAGTACAGTAGTTAAGAGCTTTATGAACCGGCGTTAGCCCAGAAAGCTCTTAACTACTGACTTTTTTCTGCGGCTGGAGTTTTGTCGTTAGATTTCTAACGCTCACTTCAGCCACGACTCTAAATACCGGAGTTAGAAAGATCCCATTGAAAAGATAGGATACGCAATTGACGTAAGGGGATCTGCGGTATGGAAAAGTGAGCGTTAGACCCTTTTTTGAATGACTCCAAATACCGGCGGTAGCCTAAAACCAGCGTTAGGAGCCTCTAACGCTGGTTTTCACGGCTACCGCCAAAACTCCAAATCTAGGCCATAGTCATTTGTAATACTATACATTTTTAGTTTACTAAGCAAATGTATAGCATTAACAACAAAATTGAACCGTAACAGAACCACAGCTCTAGTAAACCATTATACCTCAGTCAACCTGTATTAAATTCTAGCTGAATATAGTACCAACATTCAGGTTTGTAGACAACACTTTTATTAATCATTAATCATATTAATCATGTACACATAGCGGTTATGCTCTGCTATTACAATTAAATGGGGATATTGTCTACATTCAATGTGGAGCCCTTATCTTATCCATTATAACGTTTGTGACTGCTTTTTACCACTTACTGATATCATTATCATTGTTAGCATGATATGTTGACTTTGGATCATACTGTGTTGCTATGGATTTCGGGCTCCATTCCAGGTTATGGCCCTTATTCTTATATCTATCTGCCTTCTTGATTGTTACATCCTTACTTTTACCTTTTGTTAGGAATATGTAATGAAACCTGTATTTTATTTCTTTGATTGCCAATGGGCATTTGGTTGCCATTTTGTCAATAAAATAATAATTATTAAATAATAGCTCCACTTAAGGCTGCTAGTATTGTTTCTGACTAAGAACATTTTTTTCTCTGAACATCTGGACTCAATTATCAGAAGCTAAAAACTTCCAGTGTTTTATGTTTGTAATAACTCAAAACACAATTATTCAGCATTTTTGCAGTCAGGCGATGAGATGGAAAATGTATCTCTATTCCCCTTCTCTATTTCTGGAAGGGGAAGGTTATATTCTTGTTGTGCGGTGGTGCCTGTGCAGGGCAGCTGCGGGGCTAAAAATAACTGGCCCCAGCCCACTGAGCATTTGCCCGGTATGCCCATCGCTCAGTTCGGGCCCCCTTAACTCTTTTCAGACCTTGACCGCAATTCACAAAATCTTGTACTTTAAGAATTCCTCAAATTAGTGGCCTGTAAAATATCCAATGATATTTTAATTTTGAAAGCCTTTTGAAGGCTTTATTATGATTGGAAGAATACTGGTCACAATAGATCAGGAAATGCTATCATCTTGCATAGGTTATATGGTCTAGTTTGTTCGTGGACCAGGATCTGGATCTCATTTTAGCACCAGTTTTATCTTTGACTTTTAGGAATCTGGTTGGGCCTTTTAATCAATTAACCTGATTAGATCTGCTATAGTTGCTGGCCATTTCCATGTGAATGTGAAGTTATGAAAGCTATTAGGATTTAAAAAAAAAAAAAAGGCTTATTCTAATGTAGTCATTAATTTCCATACAGCCTCATGATCATGATCTATTTCTAAAAGTCTCTCAAACTTGCCACTTTGTTATGTTATATTTGCTTTCTTTCACAAAAGTCTAAGACAAGAAAAACATAGACTAAGGGCCAGTTGATCTAAAGCTCTCTTTGGTGGCAAGATTATTTAAGAACTTTTGCCAGTACTTCTATTTCCCTGGTGGAAATGTCTAAGGCCCCTTTTAACCCTGAAAACATGGTGTCTTGCTAAGGGGCATATACTGCATTTTCATATGGGAAGGAGATGCTTACATTACAAAAGTGCACAATGAAAATGGTAATTTTAAAAATGATACAAAGCAATTATGAAACAAAGTAACAGCGCTGGAATGGAAGGTGAAATCTCACACAGTAAGAGCTTGTTAACCACACACAATGTTAAATAAACACAAAAGCACTTAACCAATATTAAGTGTGAGGAATATAAACAATGTGAAATTAGGTGGGTTAACGTGAAAACTACAAAAGCAATTAAATATTAATCAAACTCAATGTTGGTGAACTTTAAGAAGGTGTAAAAAAAAATCTTTAGGCTTGGTAGGCCAATGCTATCATAGTCACCAATCAGTAGTCCAGGCTCCGTAATGAGAAACCGCAGGTGGTTTGAAGGACGAATCTCAGGTGGTTTGAAAGACAACTTTGTATTCGTCCCTTAATGTGGCTGTAACCTTCTTGATCGTCTTGGACTTTTCTTGGCACACTTTCTTTCAGCAATAGGATTTATCCGGGTGCTGCTTTGATTTGTGACTTGTTGTCAGCGTCTTCTGGTTGCTGGAAATCTATAGAGCAAAAAACAAGCGCAACCCAGATTCAAGGTAGTAAGTCACTTTATTAAAAAGCCCTACTGCACAAACAATATGAACTTACAGGAGGGAAGTAGAAATGTGCCTTTAAAATGTAGCTTAATATGAAATCCTTGGCTTATATACCGTCATTATAGGTGTTTGTCTGACTTTAAGTCCTTAGGTGAACAGTTCATAGACAGAGTGAATAGAGCTTGTAAAACCATCTGGTTAGCGTGATAGATGCTAATTCAGTAGCTGAACGTACCGGCTCCTCTATCCCCTTTGTTTTACCTGGATGCATTTCCTCTGCACTGAGCAGACTTTCTCAAGAGGATTTGTGTAACAGAGTGAATTCTCGTTCCCTAACAAGCTGGTTTAAAAATTGTGTTTATAAACACACCTCCTATTGTCATTAGGCAATCCCTGTAACCAATCTACCAATGGGTTTATCAGAATAGTGACACACAAACTCAACGTGTACATCACGATGAGTCACTCACGATCAATCTGAGCTCACGGAGTTGAGTGCCATTTGTGTAAATAGTTTGTCTGACTTGCATACTATATCTCAGAGTGTAATATATGGAGCTGTAGACTGCCCTTAAATTAGCGTAGTGTGTGGATGTTAATTACCGCAATGCGTATTTTATAAGGGTTATATATTTAACACATCTCTTATCTATCATAAAACAGTCTGTGAGGTATCACAGCTATACATAGAAATCAAGCACTGTTAAACCGTGATCTCTCTATATACCCTTTTATAGTCAAGATAGATTTGTTAATATCAGTGTTGAATGATACCTACATTCTAATCTTATATTCAGTAAACACTTGATATAAACACTTACTTAATGGGTACCAAATTCTGCATCTTGGCCTCATTGTTCATGGATTCCCCTCTAATATAGTATGAATTACTAGTAATAAACACCAAAAAGCACAATATCGCTATAATGATAAAAAATTGCAATTCAATCATAACATGTATATATAAATACCCTAAAAATAAATGAATAAATAAATAGATAAAATAAGCTAAAGAGGGACCGAAAAAAGTGAGACTATTATACACTTCAATCCATAAAAGCTTGAAGGTCTAAGTCAATATACCTTGTGGGTAAAGGATGCCTAATTTGTGGATCCATTTTGTCTCACACTTTCTTAGATTTAATAACCTCTGCATGTAATTTTTCATCCAAGGGATGGTCTCTTTTACCATGACTTTGAGAGTATCAATCTTTTTATCATGAAACCTACGAAAGTGTTCAGACACACTATGGTTTTTAAAACCTTTTTCTATATTTGTGATGTGTTCATACACTCTTTTTTATTTTTATTTTCGTTCTAACGATATAAATCAGGTCACAACCACACATTAATAAATAAACTGCATAAGTAGAATTGCAGTTGGTGCTGGTTTTAATCTCAAAAGATTGTGATCATGATTCAGATAGAGCATGCAATTTTAAGCAACTTTCTAATTTACGCCTATTATCAATTTGTCTTCGTTGTCTTGCTATCTTTATTTAAAAAGCAGGAATGTGATGCATAGATTGAGAACCTGAGTTATGCTTGCTTATTGGTGGGTAAATGTAAGCCTCCAATAAGCAAGCACTATCCATGGCGCTGAACCTAAAATGGGCTGGCTGTTAAGATTTTCATTCCATCATGAAAGAAAAAAATTGGATTCAGTGTCCCCCGAAGGCTCGCGCGGAAACAGCTGCATTCACAGCTTTTTAAATATACCCCTTTCTGTCTATAAAACAATGAGCGCTGCTGAGTTGTAACTTAGATTACTTTCTTTGCTGTGCCCAATTAACAATTATAAATAGGTCACTAGAGTGTGCAGCCAATAGCTCCGTGGAATATAACAGTGTTCTGCACTTCCATTTCTAACAGGAACTGTAAAACTCACAATTTCAGAATGGAATTGCAGGAAAAGGGGACAAAATAAATAATGAAATTATATTTCAGAGATTTTTTTTATAATATATATATATATATACATATATACAGTTTATCAGTTTATATTACCATCTCAAAGTGTTTAATGTCCCTTAAAAGTGCATAAAAAATCAAATTGTTCACCAAAAATCGTATTTGAATAAAAATGTAAAATTTGTATGTAAATTACACAGGAATAAATTATATTAAATATACACAGATCGTAATTTAAGTAAACTAGATGTGCAAAAAACACAAAGGGCCAGATTACGAGTGGAGAGCTATTTAGCGCTTACACTCGCAAGCTAACTGTGCTAAAAGTAATTTTTTTGCGCGTGTCGGGTAGCACTCGTATTACAAGTTGAAAGTAAAAAGTTATTGCTGGCGCTAACGAACGAAGTTAGAATATCATGCACGCAATAACCTATTCCCCCAAAGAAGTGAACAGAGCAAAAAAGTGGGGAAAAAAACCTAACCCCCTACTTGCGCACTAAAGTGCACTAACCTGATATGAAAATATGAATATTTCACACTCCAATGTTCTTCACGTAGAAGAATATGTTCTATTTATTCATAAATACATATTTCTACATATATCTGATGCTAATTTGGTGTAATGTATATCTCTACCTATATCTATAGATGATTATATATAGGTATAGATAAATACAGATAAATAATACTGTGCAAAAGTCTTAGGACACCATTAGATTTGTTGTTTTAGCAATGGTATAATGACCATATATAATTATTTCTCAGTCTCTTTATTAGAATACAATCAGAAAATACAGGATATGTGCAGGTGTTTAGTGTGACCTCCCCTTACACTTGAGCAATAGCAGAAACCTAGCTCTCGTAAACCTAAATGGAATGAAACCTTAATTAATGTCATTGCTAACACCTGTATTTGCCTTACTATTTAATGTCAGAATGACTGCTGTGAAAAAAGGTCTATTACACCAGGTTTGTGCAAGACATGCTTGAGCATCACATACACATGTGATATGAGTTTAATTAATTTGAAGCTTGCTAATAAGACCAACTTTTTGCATCGGCAAGGCCACTCTCAAAAGGAAATCAGTAAACAAACTGAATACTCAAGATTTGGTATTCAAGCTGTTATAAAGAAATTTGAAGAATCAGGAGAGGTCAAGGACAAAAAATGACTAGAAGGCCAAGAAAACTTTCAAAATCTGATGAGAAGTTTCTCAGAGTTTCTTCCTTGAGAGACCGTAAAAAGTTCAGCAAAGACCTGGCTCAGCATCTGGCAGCTTCATCGGGATGCCAAGTTGACCCTTCTACAGTCCAAAGAAGCTTGATTGGGGATCGCCTTTGTGGAAGGGTAGCAGCCAAGAAACTACTTTTTTGAAGGGGAACAGGGTGAAAAGGCTAAGATATGCTAAAGCTCACAAAGATTGTAATGAAGATCAGTGCAAAAGAGTATTATGGAGTGACAAATCCAAGTTTGAAATTTGTGGGTCCAATCATAGGCAATATGTAAGAAGAAGAGTTGGAGAGAGGTGTAAGAATGAGTGCTTGCAGCCTTTAGTGAAACATGGTGGAAAGTCTGTCCTGGTTTAGGGCTGCATTTCTGCCAGTGGTGTTGGCGATATTGTCTAAATTGATGGGATAATGAATGCTGAAAAGTACAGACAGGTGTTAATTCATCATGCCATTCCTTCTGAAAAATGCCTAATTGGGAATGGTTTTATTTTTCAGCATGATAATGATCCCAAACACACTGCTAATGCAGTGAAATCATATTTGGAAACAGCTGATAAAACTCTGACAGTCATGGACTGAATATTATAGAGGCAGTATGGGATCACCTGGGATCACCTGGACAGAGAAATAAATAAAAGACATCCCAAATCTAAAGAAGAACTCTGGTGCTGAAAGAAGCCTGATATAATATACCAGAAGATTACTTCTGAAAACTTCAGGACAGTCTCCCCAAAAGAGTTCAAGATGTGCTTAGTGCCAAGGGAGGTCACACTAAATACTGACTTTTGCCTGAAGAAGCAAATTTTGTCTGAAATTATGTTTTTTTATATTTTGTGTACATATTTCCTGTATTTTCTGTTTGTAACTTAATAAGGAGACTGAAAAATAAATATGGATGTCATTAAAACTTTGCCAAATTAACAAATCTAATGGTGGCCTAAGATTTTTGCACAGTACTGTATATATAGAACAACAAATCTAATGGTGGCCTAAGACTTTTGCACAGTACTGTAAATATAGGAATAACCAATTAGAAATTCTTAGAACATATTCTGCTAAGTGCAGAACATTGCAACGGGCTCCAATGCACTTATATACTGTATATGTCTAAATATATGTGTACAAATGTATTTATGTGCTTATATGTGTATGTATATATATATATATATATATATATATATATATATATATATATATATATATACAGGTAGCCCTCAGTTTACGCCGGGGTTAGGTTCCAGAAGGAATGGTTGTAAATCGAAACCATTGTAAATTGAAACCCAGTTTATAATGTAAGTCAATGGGAAGTGAGGGAGTTAGGTTCTATGCCCCTCTCAAAATTGTCATAAGTAACACCTAATACATTCTTTTTAAAGCTTTGAAATGAAGACTTTAAATGCTAAACAGCATTATAAACCTAATAAAATAATCACACAACACAGAATATATAATTAAACTAAGTTAAATGAACAAAAACATTTGCTAAACAGTATTATAAACCTAATAAAATAATCACACAACACAGACGTTACTTGCATTTTTCTGCAAACAATTCTTTTTATGCATTCCAATCTGGACTGATTTATAGACAGGAAGATCTTGTTCCTATGAAAGCTGCTCGATAGCTCAGGTCTAGTTATACTGATTAATTTTAGCTTGCTTGGCTTGCTCCACCTACTGGCTATTTTAATCAATGCACTGCTTGTCAATGCTTTTCAATAGCAGTCACATGACTGAAAAAAAAGGTTGTTATTCTGAAACGGTGCAAATTGAACCGTTGTAAACCGAGGACCACCTGTATATATATTATATATATATCTGTAAATACATGTATACACATAAAAACACAAATATTTTGTCAAGATGTTACAGCAAAATATATGTTTAGAACAATTCTCCCCTCTGATTGTCCGACCGCTGCTGTCCCACAGTTTTTCCCCAAATTAACTGTATCCAATATTCTTTATGTGTATAGAAAGCGCTGGTCCTGGGGGTCTTTCTGGATGAGTTTGGATGGTCCGAAGTGTCGGATTTTGCGCTTAGAAGTGAAGTGATCTCTTTTTTCACTGTAGAAAGATATTCACATGTGTATACAAGCCAAGCACTATGTGCAAAAATGCAGCATACTCACAGTGAGAGATTTTCAAATGCAGGCAAATTAAGACCAAACGATCCTTTCTGGATAAAATATTACAACTTTTTATTGTTGTTATTCTGCTCTGCGCTTTTCGACGAACAGTCGTCTTTCTCAAGAGCTATTTAAAATCATAAAAGGTAAAATGCTGTAATGTATACACATATAAATACATAAATACATATGTACACATAAATAGACATATATATATATTGAAAAAAATTAAGAAAATATCAAGATGGACTAATTCCTCCTATAGTGCACATTCAAGACCGGGTTTCAAAAAGGCATACAAGGCCCACAGCTCACCGGACCATACACTTGTTATATTCAGTTCTACGGTCCTCCCAGAGCTGGCCCTCCATCTTAACCCTTACCGGATTCACACAGGTGTGTACTTGAAAGATTCTCTGCTCATACGGCTTTTTTAAAATCTCACCGTTCACTGCACAGACACTTCAATGCTGAGAATGGACACTTTGTTTAACTTCAATCAGGGTGTCAATGATTAGCAGGCTCCCTTGTCGTCTACAAAACAGGGGCGTGACTTACTCAAAATAAACTCATATACTCATAAGACCCCTCTGTCTCCCTCTCTTTCTTTCTTTATCTCTGTCCCGCACTATAATCTCTCTTTAACTCTCCCATTCTAACTCCCTCTCACTACCTTTTATATACAAAGCTTCACAAACCTCGCAACACATGCTGTGTGAATTTGGATCTCTGCACCAGCAGTTAACACTTATGAGGGAGTGCAGTGATAAGACTGTGTGTATATATATATATATATATATATACACACACATATATACACACATATATACACACATATACATATTTATGTATGTCTATGTTAAAACCCTTTGCTTGTCTTTTTTTTTACACATTAGATCTCATATCTTTGAGTCTTTATAACTTTTTTGTGCAATATTTTTTTTAATAATTTTTATTAGATGGGTGTTATTATAAGTGTAACTGTACTGTGTAATGTGTAATGTATTTTTAATGCGTTTTGTGGCACTTTTTATATTCACGAAACAGTTAAACAGAGCTCTGAGGTTGCAGTAATTATTCTAGCGTAAATGATGATTGCGCTCACACATTCGCATTCTTTCAACTTGTAATATGAGCACAATTTAACTTGCGCACAAACAAACGTGAAAACCCGATATTGCTTATGCACAAACTATAGCGCGCCGCTTGTAATCTGGCCCATAGACATAAGTACAAAAAAACAAAGCGTTGTTGTTTTTTTGTAAAATGGGCTAAACATGGACATGGGAGTGTATGAAATTGTCTCTCAAATCCCAGAGTAATTATGTAAACATTTCCACTTTACAGATCTCACTGCTTTTTCTCACAACTTTAGTCGATTTTTGGTTAACTTAGGGGGTGTTAGGTTAGGTGGTTACTTTGCGTTGGGGGCTGGTGGTTTATGGGTTAATAGTGTATAAGCTTACTTTGTGAGGGGGTGGCGGTTTAGGGGTTAAAAGTGTAAAAAGCTAGTTTGCGATGTGGAGGGTTGCAGTTTAGGGGTTCGTAGTGAAGGTTAGTACAACTGTTTCATCTAGACAAACTCTTTCAGTTTCAGGTTGGGTAAAAAGTTTGAGTGGTAAATGCGATTGCATTCGTACGATCGCATTTACTTTTAACTTGTAATAAAAGCGCATATTACCGCTCTAAGCTACCCATAGAAAATATGGGGAGAGTAAATTACTGCTAGTTCACGCAAACTAATTTGAGGTAATTTGAAAAGTGCTCCACTTGTAATATGGATTTGAGCATAAAGAACACTGCGATCTCGTGATCGCGTTTATTCTCATCGTGCTAATGATAGCGCTCCACTCTAGGCCTATATGTAGTAGAATGCTTCAAACAACATATAAGAAGAACTCACTAAATAACTACGTATTGTCTTTGTTCTACCTCATGCTCCTGTTTAATCCACCCCCAATTTCAAGGTGGGTGAAATGGAATATCAACCATTATTGAAGGCTGAAAACTTCAGATTCCAACTGCAAACAACTTTATTTTATTTCTCACCCTTCTCATTTACTCTTACTTCCTTAACTTTAACCCCTTAATGACCATGACATACCCTGTACGTCGCTGGTCGTTAAAGGTTTTTCAGCCACATTAGCAGCAAGACTGCGCTATTATGACCTCCCTCTGTCCTGCAGACCTCCTGAAATATCACAGTGTCACTGCTGGTAGCGAGACCGCACTATAAAAAAAATAAGCCCCATTAAAAGACTATTGACGTACAGGGTACCTTGCTTGCCGTTAAGGGGTTAAACTCACATGAAGGGGAACTTTTGTTTCCCCAAATAATATATATATATATATATATATATATATATATATATAATTATTTTTTTAAATCCTGTGAGTGCTTTCTACTTTGGATTATTAGATAACGTTAGCACCCAGGTGACTGGCTTTTTGAGGAAGCTACAACTGCAAACGTGGATATATGGATATATGGATATATATATATATATATATATATATATATATATATATATATATATATATATATATATATATATAATTATCTGGGGTTGCCATTTCCCTTGTTCAGAGGAGAATTGCCTGGTATTTCAGGGCTGTACTGACCTTGTTAGGCAGGATCAGACTGATATACTTCAGAAAAGTTTTCCTCTGTGAAAAGCACAATTTGGCTAAAAAAATCTACTGCCAGGTGTTGTTAAATTAAATACATTTAAATGCATATACTACAACTATCAGCACTAACCCTTTCGAACCCACAAATGCCTACTTCGCTTTTGAAACTTTATATTAACTATGATGCCTGGTATATATGTCCACAGATGGTATATAGGGGAAAATGCACACATTTAGAGTCAGATCCTGTGTATAGGCAGAAATAAACTCATAGACCCCTCTGTCTCCCTCTCTTTCTTTCTCTCTCTCTGTCCCACACTATAATCTCTCTTTAACTCTCCCATTCGAACTCCCTCTTGCTACCTTTTGCTTCTCTTCTGTCTTCCTTTATCCTCCTTCCACTTCATGTTCTGTTTCAACCAACCCAAACTTTCAAATTACTTTTCAAATGAACACTTTTTTAGTTTACGCAATGTTAAATGTTACTACTACAATTTAACACATATATTTATGGCTTAGATTATGTGCATTCCTTGTGCAGCAGGGGAATAATCTGTTATATCTCTATATGTACACACAGGGCTCTGTTTGTGAGTAACTGATAACAGGCTCCTAGTGGGGCTTTTTCTTCTCATTTCCACACTTTGGGCTGGATTACGAGTTGCGAGCTAAAAGTTGCACGCAAGCGATATCGGGTTTATTGTGGCATGCATCAGAAGGAGCACTCATATTACAAGTTGAGAGTAGATGCGTTCGCTTAAGTGCAATTGAATTTAATGCGCGTCAGGTTGGTATGACCTCAGAGCTCTGGTTAAAGTGATGGTAAATTTGCCTCCAGAACTTCACATATTCTGAAAGCTCTTCTCCTAACTAGCATATCGATATCCTTAATTGGTTCCAAAGTCAAATGTACTTTTAATACTCAGTGTTTTTGTCAGGCTATAATACCTTGTTTAATGCAGCCTCTCTAAACAATTTTGCTTAGGCTTCTTTGACTGACAGCTCTTTCAGCCAATCAGAGCCTCACCATGCGCCCCATGTAAATTAATCATAGCACGCTCCCGTGCTTGGAACGCTGCCTAGAAGTTGAACTGCACACATGCAACTCCCTACGCTATTTGCGCAACAGAAACAGTGATTACTGTTTTCAGCATCAGCGCTTGTCCAGCCTCTATCTTTTTCATATATATATATATATATATATATATATATATATATATATATATATATATATAACTATACCTATATAATCATATATAGGTATAGTTATAGATATATATTTTACCAAAAAACATATATATATATATATATACGTTGATTGGAGTAGCCGTCTTAGTCCAGAGATTTAGATATCAAAATAACAAGAGTATTGCATTGAGCAATGATACTTTTTTTATTGGACTAACTATACATTTATAAGTAGACAAGCTTTCGGAAGAGTTCCTTCCTTTATCAAGTCAGAAGCAATACTGACCAATTCAATGGAATTTACAGATTGTATCTTAAAACACAGAATAGCTAAGAAGACAGAAAGTGCAGGGAGAGGAGGAGGTGTCGTAAAAATCATGAGGGGGGCTTAGGTAACAGGCAGACAGTGTCCAGTGTAGGAGAACAGACAGGGGAAATATATAGCTTTACATGGAGCATATACTGACATAAAGTTATATATCAACATTGAATCAATATCTATAAAGATGTGAAATTGTATATACAGGGGGAATACAAAGTTAAGAAAAGACAAAAGTGTGGACATAGGCTTACCTGTGTGCCTATGTATAAAGAATGTGGAATATACAATGCAATTGACTAAATGAAAGTACATTACAAAAATTTTGATAATGTGTTAAGAATCCAGAGTCCACATTTAGTCCAGAATTAAACAGGTTGAAGTGCATTATCATTTTCATTTCAAAGGTTTTTCTTTCCATTGTGTTTTTGAAGTTGCCTCTGAGAATTTTGATTTTGAGGTTTTGGATGGTATGGTCAGGTTGGGTGAAATGGTGACCAACAGGGGTGCAGTATTTTGTTTCACAGTGGTGCAGTATTTTGTTTCACAGTGGTTTTTGATTGAGTGTCTGTGTAAGTTCATCCGAAGGTGCAGTTTTTGGCTTGTTTCTCCAATATAGCATCCCACTTCACATGCAGTGCAATGTATCATGTATACCACATTTGCAGATATACATGAATATGCCCCTTTAATGTTATAAGATTTATTATTGTGATTTGCTGTGCTGCTTTCACAAACGTGTTGACACAGTTTGCAGAGAGCTTTATAGCAGCACTTGGTTCCATTCTGAGTGTTCTTTTTCTCAAGGGGTAGCTTCCTATGTACTAGTTTCTGCTTTAGGTTAGGTGGTTGTCAGGATTGGGGGTTTTGGAAAATATTTTTTTGAGTGTGGGATCCTCTAAGAGTAGTGGCTGTAAGTCTTTTATGATTTTTCGTATCCCTTCCACAGAAGGGTTGTATTTGACTACTAGTGGGATACGTGATATGTTTTTCTTCTCCCTGTATTTTAGTAAGTGTTCACGTGGAGTATTGAGGGCAGAGTTAATTTTTTTTATTTATAATCCTTGTTTTGATTGAGAAAAAGAACACTCAGAATGGAACCAAGTGCTGCTATAAAGCTCTCTGCAAACTGTGTCAACACGTTTGTGAAAGCAGCACAGCAAATCACAATAATAAATCTTATAACATTAAAGGGGCATATTCATGTATATCTGCAAATGTGGTATACATGATACATTGCACTGCATGTGAAGTGGGATGCTATATTGGAGAAACAAGCCAAAAACTGCACCTTCGGATGAACTTACACAGACACTCAATCAAAAACCACTGTGAAACAAAATACTGCACCCCTGTTGGTCACCATTTCACCCAACCTGACCACTCCATCCAAAACCTCAAAATCAAAATTCTCAGAGGCAACTTCAAAAACACCATGGAAAGAAAAACCTTTGAAATGAAAATGATAATGCACTTCAACCTGTTTAATTCTGGACTAAATGTGGACTCTGGATTCTTAACACATTATCAAAAATTTTTGTAATGTACTTTAATTTAGTCAATTACATTGTATATCCCACATTCTTTATACATAGGCACACTGGTAAGCCTATGTCCACACTTTTGTCTTTTTTTAACTTTGTATTCCCCCTGTATATACAATTTCACATCTTTATAGATATTGATTCAATGTTGATATATAACTTTATGTCAGTATATACTCCATGTAAAGCTATATATTTCCCCTGTCTGTTCTCCTACACTGGACACTGTCTGCCTGTTACCTAAGCCCCCCTCATGATTTTTACGACACCTCCTCCTCTCCCTGCACTTTCTGTCTTCTTAGCTATTCTGTGTTTTAAGATACAATCTGTAAATTCCATTGAATTGGTCAGTATTGCTTCTGACTTGATAAAGGAAGGAACTCTTCCGAAAGCTTGTCTACTTATAAATGTATAGTTAGTCCAATAAAAAAAGTATCATTGCTCAATGCAATACTCTTGTTATTTTGATATATATATATATATATATATATATATATATATATATATATATATATATATATATATATATATATATATATAAAACATGATTTTCTTATTGTTCCCTGTGTATTCACTCATTCTCAGTTCACCCTGCCTTATATTAATAATAATAATAATAATAATTGGATATGTGTATAGCGCACAACCTCGCGGCACTGATAACAGGTATTATTATTATCCAACTTAATGGTACTCATTTTACCGACCTCGGAAGGAAGAAAGGCTGAGTGGACCTTGCCAGGATCGAACTTGCAACACTTATATTAAACTTATTTACCTTCTCCCTTACCTTCTGTGTCTATTCCCTCTCCTTTAGATTGTAAGCTTAAGAGCTACTCTACTAGACATGTGCGCAGTGGAAAAATTTGTTTCGGTTTGTTTTGGACCGATTCAGATTTTTTCGAATTTCGTTTCGGATCGATTTGAATTTGAATGTATTCATTTCGGCTTAAATCATATTCGAATAAAATTCAGATGTATTCGGATGTATTCGTTTCGGATTCGATTCGTAAATTCGGAAGTTTGGTATGTGTTATGTTGATTCAGATGGTTCCAAGTTACACAAACAGAATTATTTCACTGTTCTATCTCACTAAATCTCACTAAATTTAATTTTATACTGAATTGTGAGTATAAATTAAATTTTTATACTGAATTGTGATTAGTCCATGGCCATTCGAATGTAACGAATAAATCCGACTAATTCAGATTTATTCATTACAAATGCATTTGTATTAGTTTAGTGTCGTTGCTAGGGTAATTTGGAAATTTTAATTGATTCGAATCTCTGAATTTGGCGAATTTGGCTTGAATTTCGATTTGAAAAGAAACGCACATGTCTACACTCTACCTGTAGGCCACTTTGCATTTAAGTGAATTACTAATGATTGTGCTCAAGGGCAGGACATTCCTCTCCTTTTGTATAACTCAATTATTGCACCTACAAGTTTAATGTACCCCACTGTACGTGTCTGTGTATGTAATGCATCACTGTAATGTTTTATTCTTTGTATAGCGCTGCGTAATCTGCTGGTGCTTTATAAATAACTGATAATAATAATGTATGTAGAAATATTTATTTATGAATAAATAGAACATATTCTTCTATGTGAAGAACATTGGAATGTGAATTATTCATATTTCATGTAAGGTTAGCACACCTGAGAAAATGCAATTGGGCTTGCGCGACTTGTTGGGTGTTAGGTTTTTTCTACTTTTCACGCTCCAGTCTATTGTAGGATAGATAGTGATATGCTAACCCGCATTTTGAGCGCATCGGGTTAGCGCACAAGCCAAATCTTTTTACAATCCATTCACTACTTTTTAGTTTTTTAAGTTTTGTTTGAGTCTGACTTCATCTCACTACACAGAGTGAGGGAAACATGCTGCTTAAAATGTAAGTCTAGCTGACACACACAAACTATCAAGGAGTTATCAGAATGCGTAGAGGAAGAATTGTGTAAAGAAGAGGCTGGGGATTTTTGTTTGAGAACAGTGTAAAAATTAGCCATTTTTATTTGTCATCCATGGAATGTGTTCATTATCAAAAAGAAGATTAACACCTCCTTTATTTCACTCTGCTTATTCAGCAACTTGGCTAATTTTAAGGATCCCTCTAAAAATTTTAATCCCCCAAATTTATATCCCAGAGTATGTGGTGACATGTATATGTATGTGTGTAATTATATGTGCCTTTGTCTATGCATGTGTGGTTGAGTGTGCATGTGAATGTCTATAGGTGTTTGTGTGTCCCCATGGGAAATTGTGAGTCCCTGTGGTTATCTTGTTTATGTGTGCATGTGGGTGACCTGATATGTGTTTGCATGTGTCTGTGTGAGCTTGTGTGTGGATTTCTGTATGTGTATGTATACATATGCACGCATATGTGTGGATATCTGTGGCTTCTTGTTTGTATACATAATTCTGTATACATCCTTTACAGGAGGGGAAGAAACAGCAGGTTTTTTTTTGCTGTTCTGTACACAAATACCTTCACATGTTATGCCACTGTCATTATTTATTTTAGTATAGTACTGCAAAATGGTAGTAATATTTCCCTTTGTAAGTGATGGGTGGGTCATAAGATCCAACTGGTAACTGTGATGCACTCCGTTGTCAGAATGATTTGAGCAAGACTTTGTGTGTTGTGTGTCTATGTATGTATGACGTGTGTTCTCAGTTGCATGCTATTTGTTTGTATGTGTGCATTTTGTGTGTATTGTGTGTTTGTATAAAGTGTTATTTTTGCAGTATCCTTCACCCCTACCCTTACAAGTGATGTTATGGTTGGTGAACAGAGCCACATCACAGAGTGAGTCATCTGGTGTTGAGGACTAAAGAATCAGTACCAGTAGAAGTGTCAGGCAGTGAGCTGGGCTGATTACCCTTTGGAGTGCAGTTATCCAAATGCATTTCATTATCATAAGAAACATGCACTAACAGTGCAAGGTCATGTAGTGGAAACACATATGATTTGATTTTTATTTCAGTTTTTTTTTACTTTTTCATTTATGAGAGATAGAGAAACAAAGAATGGGAACAAAAACAAAATTAAAATGATGGTGGTGGGGATTACACAAATAAATCAAAGAAGGGGAAATTAAAAAACAAACAAACAAAAAAAACCAATGGGGTAGAGAGTGTAACATGTAAATGGAGATAAAAATACAAAGTGGGGAAAGAGCCAGAATGCAAAAGAGAATTACATAAAAGAGGAGAATAAAAGTTAGAGTGACACAAACTCAAAGGGGTAAAAAAACAGAATTTATGTTTACCTGATAAATTTCTTTCTCCTACGGTGTGTCCGGTCCATGGCTTCATCCTTACTTGTGGGATATTCTCATTCCCTACAGGAAGTGGCAAAGAGAGCACACAGCAAAGCTGTACATATAGCCCCCCCTCTAGCTCTGCCCCCCAGTCATTCGACCGACGGTTAGGAGAAAAAGGAGAACCATAAGGTGCAGTGGTGACTGTAGTGTACAAAAAACAAAAATTTTAAACCTGACTAAAAGCCAGGGCGGGACATGGACCGGACACACCGTAGGAGAAAGAAATTTATCAGGTAAGCATAAATTCTGTTTTCTCCTACATTGGTGTGTCCGGTCCACGGCTTCATCCTTACTTGTGGGAACCAATACCAAAGCTTTAGGACACGGATGAAGGGAGGGAACAAGTCAGGTAACCTAAACGGAAGGCACCACTGCTTGTAAAACCTTTCTCCCAAAAATAGCCTCCGAAGAAGCATAAGTATCGAATTTGTAAAATTTGGCAAATGTATGCAGAGAAGACCAAGTCGCTGCCTTACAGATCTGTTCAACAGAAGCCTCATTCTTGAAGGCCCATGTGGAAGCCACAGCTCTAGTAGAGTGAGCTGTAATTCCTTCAGGAGGCTGCCGTCCGGCAGTCTCATAAGCCAATCGGATGATGCTTTTTAGCGAAAAGGAAAGAGAGGTAGCAGTAGCTTTCTGACCTCTCCTCTTACCAGAATAGACGACAAACAAGGATGATGTCTGTCTGAAATCCTTTGTTGCTTCTAAATAGAATTTTAAAGCACGAACCACATCTAGGTTATGTAACAAACGTTCCTTCTTCGAAACTGGATTCGGACACAGAGAAGGAACAACTATTTCCTGGTTAATATTCCTGTTGGAAACCACTTTTGGAAGAAAACCAGGCTTGGTACGTAAAACTACCTTATCTGTATGGAATACCAGATAGGGTGAAGTACACTGCAAAGCAGACAATTCAGAAACTCTTCTAGCAGAAGAAATAACAACCAAAAACAGATAGTAACTTAATATCTATGGAATGTAAAGGTTCAAACGGAACCCCTTGAAGAACTGAAAGAACTAAGTTTAGACTCCATGGAGGAGTCATAGGTCTGTAGACAGGCTTGATTCTGACTAACACCTGTACAAACGCTTGAACATCTGGCACGGCTGCCAGACGTTTGTGCAACAAGACAGACAGAGCAGATATCTGTCCTTTTAGAGAACTAGCTGACAGACCTTTCTCCAAACCCTCTTGGAGAAAGGAAAGTATCCTTGGAATCCTAATTTTACTGCATGAGTAACCCTTGGATTCGCACCAACAGAGATATTTTTGCCATATCTTATGGTAAATTTTCCTGGTCACAGGCTTTCTGGCCTGAACCAGAGTATCTATAACAGATTCCGAAAACCCATGCTTAGATAGAATCAAGCGTTCAATTTCTAAGCAGTCAGTTGCAGAGAAACTAGGTTTGGATGTTCGAATGGACCTTGTACTAGAAGGTCCTGTCTCAAATGTAGCTTCCATGGTGGAGCCGATGACATATTCACCAGGTCTGCATACCAAGTCCTGCGTGGCCATGCAGGAGCTATTAGAATCACCGAAGCCTTCTTCTGTTTGATCCTGGCTACTAGCCTGGGAAGGAGAGGAAACGGTGGAAAAACATAAGCTAGATTGAACGACCAAGGCGCCACTAATGCATCTACTAATGTCGCCTTGGGATCCCTGGACCTGGAACCGTAGCGTGGAACCTTGGAGTTCTGACGAGACGCCATCAGATCCATATCTGGAATGCCCCATAGTTGAGTTAACTGGGCAAAGACCTCCGGGTGAAGTTCCCACTCCCCCGGATGGAAAGTCTGATGACTCAAATAATCCGCCTCCCAGTTGTCTACTCCTGGGATGTGAATTGCAGATAGATGGCAGGAGTGATCCTCCGCCCATTTGATGATCTTGGATACTTCTCTCATCACCAGGGAACTCTTTGTCCCTCCCTGATGATTGATGTACGCTACAGTCATCATGTTGTCCGACTGAAATCTTATGAATTTGGCCTTCGCTAGTTGAGGCCAAGCCAGGAGCACATTGAATATCGCTCTCAGTTCCAAAATGTTTATCGGGAGGAGAGATTCTTCCCGAGACCATAGACCCTGAGCTTTCAGGGAGTCCCAGACCGTGCCCCAGCCTAAGAGACTGGCGTCGGTTGTGACAATGATCCACTCTGGCCTGCGGAAACTCATTCCCTGAGACAGGTGATCCTGAGACAACCACCAGAGGAGCGAGTCTCTGGCTTTCTTGTCCATTTGTATCTGGGGAGACAAGTCTGCATAATCCCCATTCCACTGCCTGAGCATGCACAATTGCAGAGGTCTTAGATGAATTCTGGCAAACGGGACTATGTCCATTGCCGCAACCATTAGACCGATTACCTCCATGCACTGAGCCACAGACGGCTGAGGAATGGAATGAAGAACTCGACAAGCATTTGAAAGTCAGAAAGATTTTCATTTCTACCGAGTCTATTATTGTTACCAGGAAGGGAACCCTTGTGACCGGGGACAGAGAACTTTTTTCTACGTTCACCTTCCACCCGTGAGACCTTAGGAAGGCTAGAACAATATCCGTATGAGCCTTGGCTCTGGGAAAAGACGACGCCTGTATTAAGATGTCGTCTAGGTAAGGTGCTACTGCAATGCACCGCGGTCTTAGTACCGCTAGAAGGGACCCTAGAACCTTTGTGAAAATTCTGGGAGCAGTGGCCAACCCGAAAGGAAGGGCCACGAACTGGTAATGCTTGTCCAGAAAGGCGAACCTTAGGAACTGATGGTGATTTTTGTGGATAGGAATATGCAGGTATGCATCCTTTAGGTCCACGGTAGTCATGTATTGACCCTCCTGGATCATTGGCAAAATTGTTCAAATTGTTTCCATTTTGAATGATGGAACTTTGAGGAATTTGTTTAGGATCTTTAAGTCCAGAATTGGCCTGAACGTTCCCTCCTTTTTGGGAACTACAAACAGGTTGGAGTAAAAACCCAGTCCGTGTTCTGCTTTTGGGACTGGGTGTATCACTCACATTTTGAAAAGGTCTTCTACGCAATGTAAGAATGCCCGTCTCTTTGTCTGGTCTAAAGACAAGCGAGATATGTGACACCTTCCCTTTGGAGGAAGGTCCTTGAATTCTAGGAGATACCCCTGAGAGACAATCTCTAAAGCCCAGGGGTCTAGGACATCTCTTGCCCAAGCCTGAGCAAAGAGAGAGAGTCTGCCCCCTACCAGATCCGGTCCCGGATCGGGGGCCATCCTTTCATGCTGATTTGGTAGCAGCAGCAGGCTTTTTGGCCTGTGTTCCCTTGTTCCAGCCTTGCAATGGTTTCCATGCTGGTTTGGGCTGCGAAGTGTTACCCTCTTGTCTAGAGGCTGCAGAGTTAGAAGCCGGTCCGTTCCTGAAATTGCGAAAGGAACGAAAATTAGACTTATTTTTTGCTTTGAAAGGCCTATCCTGTGGAAGGGCATGGCCCTTTCCCCCAGTGATGTCTGAAATAATCTCCTTCAATTCTGGCCCGAATAGGGTCTTACCTTTGAAAGGAATATTAAGCAATTTTGTTTTGGACGACACATCCGCCGACCAAGATTTTAGCCAAAGCGCCCTGCGCGCCACTATTGCAAAACCTGAATTTTTCACCGTTAATTTAGCTAATTGAAAAGCGGCATCCAAAATAAAGGAATTAGCCAACTTTAGTGCGTGAATTCTGTCCATGACCTCATCATATGGAGTCTCCTTCTGGAGCGAATTTTCTAGTTCATCGAACCAAAAAGACGCCGCCGTGGTGACAGGAATAATGCACGAAATTGGTTGAAGAAGGAAACCTTGCTGAACAAAAATTTTCTTAAGCAATCCTTCTAATTTTTTATCCATAGGATCTTTGAAAGCGCAACTGTCCTCTATTGGAATAGTTGTGCGCTTAGCTAACGTTGAAACTGCCCCCTCTACCTTAGGGACCGTCTGCCATGCATCCCTTCTGGGGTCGACAATGGGGAACATTTTCTTAAATATAGGAGGGGGAACAAAAGGCACCCCTGGCTTCTCCCACTCCTTAGTCACTATATCCGCCACCCTCTTGGGTATCGGAAACGCATCAGCGTGCACTGGGACCTCTAAAAATTTGTCCATCTTGCATAATTTCTCTGGAATCACCAAAGGATCACAATCATCAAGTGTAGCTAGCACCTCCTTAAGCAGAGCGCGGAGAGCTTAAATTTAAATGCAACGATATCAGGCTCTGCCTGCTGAGAAATTTTTCCTGAGTCAGAAATTTCTCCCTCGGACAGGCCCTCCCTCACTGCCAACTCAGATTGATGTGAGGGCATAACAGATAAATTATTTAGTTTGGATAAAAAGGCTGCTAGAGAATTATCCATTACTGCTGCTAATTGCTGCATAGTAACAGCCATTGGCGCGCTAGATGTACTAGGTATCGCTTGCGCGGGCAAAGCTGGTGTTGACACAGAAGGAGAGGATGATGAACTATCCCCACTACCTTCATTTAAAGAATCATCTTGGGCAACATTATTAAATGTGACAGTACTGTCCTTAATCTGTTTGGACGCTATGGCACAATTCGCACATACATTTAATGGGGGAACCACCTTGGCCTCCATACACACAGAACATAGGCTATCTGAAGGCACAGACATGTTAAACAGACTTAGGCAGACTTTTAATGCAATAAAAGTTATTTTATACAGAACCGTTACTGTCTCTTTAAATAATAAAAGGGCACACTTTATTACTGAAATGTCAGAAAAACATCAAAGAAATATCCGATCTTTATGAAATTTTCACCACAGTGTCTTAATGCTTTTTATTATTATCGGTTATTTGTAGAGCGCCAACAGATTCCGCAGCGCTTTGAAAGTATTGCACACCAATTTTCAGGCAACTTAACCCCTAAATGCCCAAACCGGAGCTAAAATAACAATTAACCGGTTAAACACACTACAGTCCCCTGCCACAGTCTCTGCTGCTGCGTTTACCTTCCTTAGGGGTTATTCAAAACAGTAATAAGCCTCTCTGAAGTCCTATTCCAAGCCTCTGGACCTTCCACGTGAAGCTGCATGAACTGCCTAGTGAAAAGTAACTGCGCAACTGAGGCGCGAAAATGAGGCCTCCTCCCTCTGCATTCCAGAGTGAAGGGGCCTTTTCTGACAAGATTAGGTGTCTAAACGGCTGCCAGGCGCAAATAAAATTCCCCAAAAGTGTTTCAAAGTTTGAAAAACACTCCAAATGTCACATAAACATGTTAAAAATCAAACGACTTAGCCCACAATAGTGTCAACCAGCATAGAGCCCAAGTTATAAGCCTTAATTCTGTTACTGAGTCTAAGAAAATGGCTTACCTATCCCAGAAGGGAAAACTGACAGTCTTCTAGCATTACTTGGTCTTGTTAGAAAAGTGACTGATCATACCTGAAGCAGATAAGCCTGCAAACTGTTCCCCCCAACTGAAGTTCTCTGGTTTCAACAGTCCTGCGTGGGAACAGCAATGGATTTTAGTTACTGGTGCTAAAATCATACTCCTCTTTTAACAGAAATCTTCATCACTTTCTGTTGTAGAGTAAATAGTACAAACCGGCACTATTTTAAAATAACAAACTCTTGATAGAACAAATAAAAAAAAACTACAACTAACACCACATACTCTTTACCACCCCAGTGGAGATGCTACTTGTACAGAGCGGCAAAGAGAATGACTGGGGGCGGAGCTAGAGGGGGGGCTATATGGACAGCTTTGCTGTGTGCTCTCTTTGCCACTTCCTGTAGGGAATGAGAATATCCCACAAGTAAGGATGAAGCCGTGGACCGGACACACCAATGTAGGAGAAATAATAATACTATGTAGTACTGACACTGATCCAACCAGCATTGCTCTGTGTGTTTGAGAGTGTTTCTATGTGTGTGTGTATCTCTGTGTGTGTGTGTATATGTGCGAAAGAGTGTATCTGAGTGTGTGTGTGAGAGAGTATTTTTGAACGTGTACATGTGTGAGAGAGTGTTTCTGAGTGTGTGAGAGAGTGTATCCGAGTGTGTGTGTGTGAGACAGAGAGTATCTGAGTGTGTGTGTGAAAGAGAGTGTGTCTAAGTGTGTGTGTGTGAGAGTATATCAGAGTGTGTGTGAGAGTGTATCAGTGCGTGTGAGAGAGTGTATCTGAGCGCCTGTGAGAGAGTGCATCTGACCGTGTGTGAGAGAGAGTGTATCTGAGCGTGTGTGAGAGTGTATCTGAGTGTGTGTGTGTGCGTGATAGAGTATTTGAGTGTGTGTGAGAGTGTATCTGAGTATGTGTGAGAGTGTATCTGAGCATGTGTGAGAGAGTATTTGAGTGTGTGTGAGAGAGAGAGAGTATCTGAGCGTGTGTGTGAGTGTCTCTGAGCATATGTGAGAGAGTATTTGAGTGTGGGTGTTTGAGAGTATTTTTGTATGTGTGCAATAGTGTATCTGAATGTGTGTGTGTGTGTGTGTGAGTGAGAGAGAGAGTATTTAAGTGTGTGAGAGAGTATTTGAGTGTGTGTGTGAGTATTTGAATGTGTGTGTGTGAGAGAGTGTGTATCTGAGTGCGTGTGAGAGAGAATCTGAGCATGTGTGAGAGAGTATCTGAGTGTGTGAGAGAGAGAGAGTATCTGAGTGTGTGTGTGTGAGAGAGAGAGTGTATCTGAGTGTGTGTGTGTGAGACAGTATCTGAGTGTGTGTGAGAGAGAGTATATCAGAGGGTGTATGAGAGAGTATTTGAGTGTGTGTGAGAGTGTATCTGAGCGTGTGTGAGAAAGTCTAATTGAGTGTGTGTGTGTGAGTGTACCTGAATTTGTATGTATGAGTATGTTTGAGAGAGTATCTGAGTGTGTGTGTGTGTTTGTTTGAGAGAGTATTTGAGTGTGTGTTTGAGAGAGTATTTGAGTGTGTGTGTGAGAGAGAGTGTATCTGAGTGTGTGTGTGAAACAGAGAGAGAATCTGAGCGTGTGTGAGAGAGCATTTGAGTGTGTGTGAGTATTTTTGTATGTGTACGAGTGTATCTGAGTGTGTGTGTGTGTGTGTGACAGAGTATCTGAGTGTGTGTGTGTGTGAGTGTATCTGAGCATGTGTGTGAGAGAGTGTATCTGAGCATGTGTGTGAGAGAGAGTGTATCTGAGTGTGTGTTTGAGAGAGTGTATCTGAGTGTGTGTGTGTGAGACAGAGTATCTAAATGTGTGTGTATGAGAGAGTGTATCTGAGTTTGTGTGTGTTTGAGAGAGAGAGTAACTGAGTGTGTGTGTGTGAGAGAGAGAGAATATCAGAGTGTGTGTGTGAGAGAGAGTGTGTATCTGAGTGTGTGTGTGAGAGAGTATCTGAGTGTGTGTGTGTGTGAGAGAGAGAGTGTATCTGAGTGTGTGTGTGTGAGACAGTATCTGAGTGTGTGTGTGTTAGACAGTATCTGAGTGTGTGTGTGAGAGAGTATATCAGAGGGTGTATGAGAGAGTATTTGAGTGTGTGTGAGAGTGTATCTGAGCGTGTGTGAGAGAGTCTATTTGAGTGTGTGTGTGTGTGTGTGTGTGTGTGTACCTGAATTTGTGTATGTTTGAGAGAGTATCTGAGTGTGTGTGTGTGTGTTTGTTTGAGAGAGTATTTGAGTGTGTGTTTGAGAGAGTATTTGAGTGTGTGTGTGTGTGTGTGTGTGAGAGAGAGAGAGTGTATCTGAGTGTGTGTGTTAAAGAGAGAGAGAATCTGAGCGTGTGTGAGAGAGCATTTGAGTGTGTGTGAGTATTTTTGTATGTGTACGAGTGTATCTGAGTGTGAGTGTGTGTGTGTGACAGAGTATCTGAGTGTGTGTGTGTGTGTGAGTGTATCTGAGCATGTGTGTGAGAGAGTGTATCTGAGCATGTGTGTGAGAGAGAGTGTATCTGAGTGTGTGTGTGAGAGAGTGTATCTGAGTGTGTGTGTGAGAGAGTGTATCTGAGTGTGTGTGTGTGTGAGACAGAGTATCTAAATGTGTGTGTATGAGAGAGTGTATCTGAGTTTGTGTGTGTTTGAGAAAGTATATCAGAGTGTGTATGAGAGAGTATTTGAGTGTGTGTATGAGAGAGATTGTATCTGAGCATGTGTGAGAGAGTGTATTTGTGTGTGTGTGTGTGACAGAGTATCTGAGTGGGTGTGTGTGAGAGAGTGTATCTGAGTTTGTGTGTGTGAGACAGAGTATCTGAGTGTGTGAGAGAGTGTATCTGAGTGTGAGAGAGAATGTATCTGAGTGTGAGAGAGAGTATCTGAGTGTGTGTGTGAGTATTTTTGTATGTGTGCATGTGAGAGAGAGTGTATCTCAGTGTGTGTGAGAGAGGGAGAGAGTGTATCTGAGTGTGTGTGAGAGAGTGTATCTGAGTGTGTGTGTAAGAGAGTGTATCTGAGTTTGTGAGAGTGTATCTGAGTCTGTGTGTGAGAGAGTATTTTTGTATGTGTGCATGTGTGAGTGTGTATTTCTGGGTGTGTGAGAGACAAAGAGTGTGTTTCTCTGTGTCTGGGGGAGAGAATGTTTCTCCAGGTGTGTTTGTAAGAGAGATAGGCCCCTATGTATCAAGCCGTCTACTTACCTGCATTCGACGGCCCCAATACGCTCGCCTAAGCTCGCCTAACATCGCCGCCGCAGACCTGAATACGTTCGCCAAAGTTATAAAAAAAGCTGTCAAGAAGCCGCGAACCAGGTATAGTGCGATGAGCAGCGGACTGTTGTTAACTAACAGTCATCGATCTCGCTGCTCATCGGCTTCTTCGCAGCTTTCTTGTTAGCCTGTCACTAAGCACCCACACTATACTATACAGTTTTACCCCCTAAACCGCCGCTCCGGGAGCCCCCCGCACCTAAATAAACTTATTACCCCCTAAACCGTCGCTCCCGGACCCCGTCTCAACTATAATAAATATATTAACCCCTAAACCGCCACTCCCGGACCCTGCTGCCACTATACTAAATATATGAACCCCTAAACCCCCGCTCCCGGACCCCACCGCCACCTACATTATACTTATTAACCCCTAATCTGCTGCCCCCTATACCTCCGCCACCTGCATAAAGTTATTAACCCCTATCCTGCCGATCCCGGACCCCGCCGCAAATAAATTAATTGTTTAACCCCTAAACTACCGCACCCGGAGCCCTCCGCCACCTACATTACATTTATTAACCCCTATCCTGCCCCCCCTACACCGCAGCCACCTACATTACATTGATTAACCCCTAATCTACCCCCCTACACCGCCGCCACTATATTAAATGAATTAACCCCAAAACCTAAGTCTAACCCTAATACCCCCCTAACTTAAATATTATTTAAATTAATCTAAATAAATATTCCTATAATTAAATAAATGAATCCTATTTAAAACTAAATACTTACCTATAAAATAAACCCTAAGATAGCTACAATATAATTAATAATTACATTATACCCTGTTCCAAATTATTATGCCAAAGATATCTTTCTCATTTACCTAAATAATTGATGTAAACAACAATCAGCATAATTCTCATGTTATCAACTATTAAGAGTACAATTTAAATTTTATTGAACAAACCGCCTAATGATAACAGTATTTTTTTTCAAAATAAAAAACTTACAATGCACTGTTCCAAATTATTACGCACAGTAAATTTCAAAGCACTTTATAGGTTGTAAAGAACTGAAAATTGTCATTTGTTGTGTTTGCAGCATATTTACTGAAATCAAAAGCTATTTCATTCAAACTTTGAACAACATTTTAACTTTTTAAACATTTTAACAGGTCACGTTACATTTTAACATAGGACCCCTTATTTGATAGCAGCTTCACAAGTCTTGCATCCATTGAACTTGTGAGTTTTTGGACAGTTTCTGCTTGAATTTGTTTGCAAGATGTCAGAATAGCCTCCCAGAACTGCTGTTTGGATGTAAACTGCCTCCCACCCTCATAGATCTTTTGCTTGAGGATGCTCCAAAGGTTCTCAATAGGATTGAGGTCAGGGGAGGATGGAGGCCACACCATGACTTTCTCTCCTTTTATCCCCATAGCAGCCATTGATGCAGAGGTATTCTTTGCAGCATGAGATGGTTCATTGTCATGCATGAAGATGATTTTATTACGGAAAGAATAGTTCTTCCTTCTGTACCAGGGAAGGAAGAGGTCAATCAGGAACTCCACATACTTTGCAGAGGTCATCTTTACACCTTCGGGACCCTAAAGGGGCCGACCAGCTCTTTTCACATTATTCCAGCCCAAAACATGACTCCACCTTCGCCTTGCTGACGTTGCAGCCTTGTTGGAACAGGGTGGCCGTCCACCAACCATCCACTACTCCATCCATCTGGACCATCCAGGGTTGCAAGGCACTCATCAGTGAACAGGACTGTTTGAAAATTAGTCTTCATGTATTTTTCTGCCCAATGCAGCTGTTTCTGCTTGTGAGCATTGGTTAGTGCTGGCCGAATGGAAGGTTTATGCACAGTTGCAAGACTCTGGAGGGCTCTACACCTTGATGTCCGTGGGACTCCAGAGGCACCAGCAGCTTCAAATATCTGTTTGCTGCTATGTAATGGTATTTTAGCAGCTGCTCTCTTGATCCGATGCATGAATCTGGCAGAAATCTTCCTCAATGTGTCTTTATCTGCACGAACCCGTCTGTGCTCTGAATCAGCCACAAATCTCTTAATAGTGCGATGATCACGCTTAAGTTTTCGTGAAATATCTAATGTTTTCATACCTCGTCCAAGGCATTGAACTATTTCACTCTTTTCAGCAGCAGAGAGATCCTTTTTCTTCCCCATATTGCTTGAAAATGGTGCTCTGCTTAATAATGTGGAACACCCTCCTTTAGTAGTTTTTCCTTTAATTGGGCTCACCTGGCAATCTAATTATCACAGGTGTCCGAGATTGTTTTCAAAGAGCCCTGAGACACAATGCCATCCATGAGTTAAACTGAAAAAAAATTTATTTAATCTTTGTGACACTGAAATAGAATTTGCATAATAATTTGGCACAGGGTGTATAGCTATTTTAGGGTTTATTTTTATTTTACAGGCAAACTTTGTATTTATTTTAACTAGGTACAATAGCTATTAAATAGTTATAAACTATTTAATAGCTACCTAGCTAAAATAACTACAAAATTACCTGTAAAATAAAACCTAACCTAAGTTACAAATACACCTAACACTACACTATCAATAAATTAATTAATTAAATAAATTAACTACAATGATCTAAAATAAAATACAATTAAATAAACTTAGCTATATTACAAAAAAAACCCCACTAAATTACAAAAAATAAAAAAATATTACAAGAAGTTTAATCTAATTACACATAATCTAAGCCCCCTAATAAAATAAAAAGCCCCCCAAAATAATAAAACTCCCTACCCTAAACTAAATTACAAATAGCCCTTAAAAGGGCCTTTTGCGGGGAATTGCCCCAAAGTAATCAGCTCTTTTACCAGCACTTAAAAGGGCTTTTGCGGGGCATTGCCCCAAAGTAATCAGCTCTTTTACCTGTAAAAAATAATAATAAAATACCCCCCCAACATTACAACCCACCACCCACACCCCTACTCTAAAACCCACCCGATCCCCCCCTTTAAAAAACCTAACACTACCCCATTGAAGATCACCCTACCTTGAGCCGTCTTTACCCAGCCGGGCCGAACTCTTCATCCGATCCGATGTAATCAGCCAATCAGATTGAAGCTCAATCCGATTGGCTGATTGGATCAGCCAATAGAATGCAACGTCAATTCTATTGGCTGGTCCAATCAGCCAATCGGATTGAAGTTCAATCCGATTGGCTGATTAAATCAACCAATCAGATTTTTCCTACCTTAATTCCGATTGGCTGATAGAATCCTATCAGCCAATTGGAATTTGAGGGACACCATCTTGGATGACATCATTTAAAGGACCAGTCATTCGTCGGGTAGTCGTCGGCCGAGGAGGATGTTCCGCACCGGAGGTCTTCAAGATGGAGCCGCTCATCGCCGGGAGGATGAAGATAGAAGATGCCGCTTGGATGAAGACTTCTGATGGATGGAGGACCTCTTCTGCCCCGATTGGATGAAGACTTCTGCCCGGCTGGAGGACCACTTGTGCCCGGATCGGATGAAGAGTTCAGCCCGGCTGGGTGAAGACGGCTCAAGGTAGGGTGATCTTCAATGGGGTAGTGTTAGATTTTTTTAAGGGGAGATCAGGTGGGTTTTAGAGTAGGGGTGTGTGGGTGGTGGGTTGTAATGTTGGGGGGTATTGTATTTATTTTTTTACAGGTAAAAGAGCTGATTACTTTGGGGCAATGCCCTGCAAAAAGCCCTTTTAAGGGCGGGTAAAAGAGCTGATTACTTTGGGGTAATGCCCTGCAAAAGGCCCTTTTACGGGCTATTTGAAATTTAGTTTAGGGTAGGGAATTTTATTATTTTGGGAGGGCTTTTTTATTTTATTAGGGGGCTTAGATTAGGTGTAATTAGATTAAACTTCTTGTAATATTTTTTTATTTTTTGTAATTTAGTGGGGGTTTTTGTAATATAGTTTAGTTTATTTAATTGTATTTTATTTTAGATCATTGTAGTTAATTAATTTAATTAATTTATTGATAGTGTAGTGTTAGGTGTATTTGTAACTTAGGTTAGGTTTTATTTTACAGGTAATTTTGTAGTTATTTTAGCTAGGTAGCTATTAAATAGTTAATAACTTTTTTTTTTTTTTTTTAACTTTTTATTGAGGACAAAATGACAGATTCAAATTATAGAAAACATGTGAGCATAAGTGTTACATCAAATATTTGCATCATATCTGAAAAACTCAGTTGTAAATACATATTATAGAGAACATAAAAGCATAAATGTTAAATCAAATATTTGCATCATATCTGAAAGACTCAATTGTAAAAGATTAAAAAATACAGTCCTCTATTTTCTCATTACCTACTGATGTAGATCTTGCGTAGACCTATATTGTTATAGTGAGTTATAATCTAGAATAAAAATAACAAAAGAAAGTTTGCTCCCTATCGTCGGGGGCAGAGACCACAACTGAGCACAGCAAACAACACATTACCATATGTTGGTGACATTTCAACAGTATAACCAGCTATTGACACAAGTATACAGTGGTTGGGCACAAATGGGGTAATCAATGTGGTTGCTACCATACAGCAATATCAACTAAAAGTGTGTTGTGAATAGATATAAGAGTATTTCTGTTACCATCTGGGGTTATCGCTGTGGAGCGCTTATAATTGAGCCTGATAGGATGTGTATAAAGCAGTCTGGCGATCTACTAGTATGTTGTCATGTAAATGGTGTGGTATCCTAGCGGTGCGCAACCAAATAAAGATTGAGATGCGTGTGGTATGCAACAAGCCTATATATTGGAGCGCTGTACAATTATGCTTTTAAAGTAAATACATATGATTCATATGTGGATAAATTAATATGGGATATGCACCTTAATTGAGCATAAAGAGATTCAGGGAGCATGGGCTAAGTATGGGCAAATTGTTAATTCTTCGTGTAAGATGCAGTAGGCACTTTCATTATAGTATTAAGTACTTATCTATGGGGTTTGGTAGAGTGTCTACCTACAGTTTGTTTATGGCTTGTATAAGGACATCCCAGCCTGTTCTATGTCATCAGGTGTGACCCACCGACACCATCCTCTAGGGTGTCTGACAGCATGTTAGTACTAGGTTGCTGTCCCGGCCGCAGACAGCAGTGTCCCAGAAGGTGTAGGAGTAGTGTCTGTGTGTACACACCATGCTAGGGCATCCTCCACATGTCTATATATTAGAATTTACACCATTGTCTATTGCCATTCAGTATGAGTGGTCTCTGGGAAGGCCAGCTGGACCCCAATGCCTTAAAGATAAAGTGGGGATGAAAAATTGAGCTCCCCATAGACCCATAACGATTCTCTTTACAAGGCTCTTCCCTCCCACCAACTCTTGAGCTCAATATAAATATTTACTCTGCTCTAAATCTCTGGTAAGGTGTTTGTGTGTGATGGTGATGTATTTCAAACATTTGGATATATTGACTAACAGGGGAGTTTAAACGTAAAAGCAGTGAAATCTAATCTACTACACACAGTACAGACTACACAGCACATGGGCCGGCCAATTACCCAAAAATAACAAATGCCAGAACATAGAAAACTTTCTTAAGAGAAGGCCGGTACCCCTGAGGTGCGAGTCAGATATTTATGTATTGTCCGGGCCAGGTATATCAAAATGGGCATAGGGAGTATTTTCATGGCGGTTCCACCGCACTCCGTTGCAACCCCCAGAGTCAGAAAAGATGTCACGGTCTGTGAAAAAAGAGCCCTCAGCAACCATCCGAGAGTGTGACCTAGAAACATTGTACCTTGTGGTTGTAGGGCTACAAAAGAATTTCAGTTCTGTTCCCCGGGTTGAATCTCCCACAGCCGTGAACCAGCATTCTGTTGCGATATGGCTCCCGGTCAGGTGCTCAGCGCTGGTCGGGATGACCAGAATCAGGTGGGCCTCAATTTGTTTGGCTGCGTGGGAGAAGAACCCGGGCACAACCGCACCACCTCTGTTGATCCGATCCGGAGTATCAGGCTCATCACCCTGCGCATCGCCTTTCCATCTGAACACTGAGCCCTGCAGCGGCACATTGTATTGTCTATTTGGTGCTTCATCTAGATCCATGCGGCCAGTCTTGTGCGCCTCCGATCTGACCTGTAGTAGCAGCATTTCTTCAGTATTAATGTGAGACTCTCTAGTTGCTTGCTTGGACTGTATGGTATCAGGGGTTGAGTGAGTTATTAGCCCATCCGTACATGCTTGAGTGATATCATCTGTGATACTAGATGCTTCTTCTGAGTTAGGTGCCACAGCCATATTTATGTGTGTAGCGCTGAGCATACGGATCAGATTGTCGTATGGGGCCCTGTCCATTAGGGAGCGCATCAAGCTCTCAATCTTTTCAAGATGGCGATCGGGGCTTTCTTGCAGGTTAGGTGTACTGTGGGCCGTCATTTTCCCCAATTTTTCCCTCCAATCCAGGCTATACACTGGTGACTGTACAGTCCTTTGCCGTGCTCAGCCAAGGCTAAATACCTCGGTAAACCGAGGGGGAAAGCGCTACCTGATATGAGCCGCCGCCCCAGGTCTTTAATGTCCGATCCTGAGCTCTAATTTCACCAACACAGCTCGGTCCTTGGAAATAAAGTTCTCACAGTGGAGATGTGTGTTATCTTATTCAATATGGTTGTCTTTGCTGTGAATTTTTCACCAAAAATCGGCGGATATTTAGTGATTCAGTTAGAGCTCCTGGAGATGCGACCGTTCAGGATCGCTGCTTGGACACGCCAAATAGTTAATAACTTTTTAATAGCTATTGTACCTAGTTAAAATAAATACAAAGTTGCCTGTAAAATAAAAATAAACCCTAAAATAGCTATAATGTAATTATTAATTATATTGTAGCTATCTTAGGCCTAGATTTGGAGTTCGGCGGTAGCCGTCAAAACCAGCGTTAGAGGCTCCTAACGCTGGTTTTGGCCGCCCGCTGGTATTTGGAGTCAGTGATTAAAGGGTCTAACGCTCACTTTTCAGCCGCGACTTTTCCATACCGCAGATCCCCTTACGTCAATTGCGTAGCCTATCTTTTCAATGGGATCTTTCTAACGCCGGTATTTAGAGTCGTTTCTGAAGTGAGCGTTAGACATCTAACGACAAAACTCCAGCCGCCTGAAAATAGCAGGAGTTAAGAGCTTTCTGGCTAACGCCGGTTCATAAAGCTCTTAACTACTGTACCCTAAAGTACACTAACACCCATAAACTACCTATGTACCCCTAAACCGAGCTCCCCCCACATCGCCGCCACTCGATTAAAATTTTTAACCCCTAATCTGCCGACCGCCACCTACGTTATATTATGTACCCCTAATCTGCTGCCCCTAACCCCGCCGACCCCTGTATTACATTTATTAACCCCTAACCTGCCCCCCACAACGTCGCCGCCAGCTACTTAAAATAATCAACCCCTAATCTTCCGACCGCAAAGCGCCGCCACCTACGTTATCCTTATGTACCCCTAATCTGCTACCCCTAACACCGCCGACCCCTATATTATATTTATTAACCCCTAATCTGCCCCCCTCAACGTCGCCGACACCTGCCTACACTTATTAACCCCTAATCTGCCGAGCGGACCTGAGCGCTACTATAATAAAGTTATTAACCCCTAATCCGCCTCACTGACCCTATCATAAATAGTATTAACCCCTAATCTGCCCTCCCTAACATCGCCGACACCTACCTTCAATTATTAACCCCTAATCTGCCGAGCGGAGCTCACCGCTATTCTAATAAATGTATTAACCCCTAAAGCTAAGTCTAACCCTAACACTAACACCCCCCTAACTTAAATATAATTTACATCTAACGAAATAAATTAACTCTTATTAAATAAATTAATCCTATTTAAAGCTAAATACTTACCTGTAAAATAAATCCTAATATAGCTACAATATAAATTATAATTATATTATAGCTATTTTAGGATTAATATTTATTTTACAGGCAACTTTGTAATTATTTTAACCAGGTACAATAGCTATTAAATAGTTAAGAACTATTTAATTGTTACCTAGTTAAAATAATAACAAAATTTACCTTTAAAATAAATCCTAACCTAAGATATAATTAAACCTAACACTACCCTATCAATAAATTAATTAAATAAACTACCTACAATTACCTACAATTAACCTAACACTACACTATCAATAAATTAATTAAATACAATACCTACAAATAACTACAATGAAATAAACTAACTAAAGTACAAAAAATAAAAAAGAACTAAGTTACAAAAAATAAAAAAATATTTACAAACATAAGAAAAATATTACAACAATTTTAAACTAATTACACCTACTCTAAGCCCCCTAATAAAATAACAAAGCCCCCCAAAATAAAAAATTCCCTACCCTATTCTAAATAAAAAAAGTTACAAGCTCTTTTACCTTACCAGCCCTGAACAGGGCCCTTTGCGGGGCATGCCCCAAGAAGTTCAGCTCTTTTGCCTGTAAAAGAATAAATACAATACCCCCCCCCCAACATTACAACCCACCACCCACATACCCCTAATCTAACCCAAACCCCCCTTAAATAAACCTAACACTAAGCCCCTGAAGATCTTCCTACCTTGTCTTCACCATCCAGGTTCACCGATCCGTCCTGAAGAGCTCCTCCGATGTCCTGATCCAAGCCCAAGCGGGGGGCTGAAGAGGTCCATGATCCGGTCAAAGTCTTCATCCAAGCGGGGCAGAAGAGGATCTTCCATCCGATTGAAGTCATCATCCAGGCGGCATCTTCTATGGTCTTCCATCCGGAGCGAAGCGGCAGGATCCTGAAGACCTCCAGCGCGGAACATCCATCCGGACCGACGACTGAACGACGAATGACTGTTCCTTTAAGGGACGTCATCCAAGATGGCGTCCCTCGAATTCCGATTGGCTGATAGGATTCTATCAGCCAATCGGAATTAAGGTAGGAATTTTCTGATTGGCTGATGGAATCAGCCAATCAGAATCTAGTTCAATCCGATTGGCTGATCCAATCAGCCAATCAGATTGAGCTCGCATTCTATTGGCTGATCGGAACAGCCAATAGAATGCGAGCTCAATCTGATTGGCTGATTGGATCAGCCAATCGGATTGAACTAGATTCTGATTGGCTGATTCCATCAGCCAATCAGAAAATTCCTACCTTAATTCCGATTGGCTGATAGAATCCTATCAGCCAATCGGAATTCGAGGGACGCCATCTTGGATGATGTCCCTTAAAGGAACAGTCATTCGTCGTTCAGTCGTCGGTCCGGATGGATGTTCCGCGCTGGAGGTCTTCAGGATCCTGCCGCTTCGCTCCGGATGGAAGACCATAGAAGATGCCGCCTGGATGATGACTTCAATCGGATGGAAGATCCTCTTCTGCCCCGCTTGGATGAAGACTTTGACCGGATCATGGACCTCTTCATCCCCCCCGCTTGGGCTTGGATCAGGACATCGGAGGAGCTCTTCAGGACGGATCGGTGAACCTGGATGGTGAAGACAAGGTAGGAAGATCTTCAGGGGCTTAGTGTTAGGTTTATTTAAGGGTGGTTTGGGTTAGATTAGGGGTATGTGGGTGGTGGGTTGTAATGTTGGGGGGGGGGGTATTGTATTTATTATTTTACAGGCAAAAGAGCTGAAATTCTTGGGGCATGCCCCGCAAAGGGCCCTGTTCAGGGCTGGTAAGGTAAAAGAGCTTGTAACTTTTTTAATTTAGCATAGGGTAGGGAATTTTTTATTTTGGGGGGCTTTGTTATTTTATTAGGGGGCTTAGAGTAGGTGTAATTAGTTTAAAATTGTTGTAATATTTTTCTTAAGTTTGTAAATATTTTTTTATTTTTTGTAACTTAGTTCTTTTTTATTTTTTGTACTTTAGCTAGTTTATTTAATTGTATTTATTTGTAGGAATTGTGTTTAATTAATTTATTGATAGTGTAGTGTTAGGTTAATTGTAGGTAATTGTAGGTAGTTTATTTAATTAATTTATTGATAGGGTAGTGTTAGGTTTAATTATATCTTAGGTTAGGATTTATTTTACAGGTAAATTTTGTTATTATTTTAACTAGGTAACAATTAAATAGTTCTTAACTATTTAATAGCTATTGTACCTGGTTAAAATAATTACAAAGTTGCCTGTAAAATAAATATTAATCCTAAAATAGCTATAATATAATTATAATTTATATTGTAGCTATATTAGGATTTATTTTACAGGTAAGTATTTAGCTTTAAATAGGAATAATTTATTTAATAAGAGTTAATTTATTTCGTTAGATGTAAATTATATTTAAGTTAGGGGGGTGTTAGTGTTAGGGTTAGACTTAGCTTTAGGGGTTAATACATTTATTAGAATAGCGGTGAGCTCCGGTCATCAGATTAGGGGTTAATAATTGAAGTTAGGTGTCGGCGATGTTAGGGAGGGCAGATTAGGGGTTAATACTATTTATGATAGGGTTAGTGAGGCGGATTAGGGGTTAATAACTTTATTATAGTAGCGGTGCGGTCCGCTCGGCAGATTAGGGGTTAATAAGTGTAGGCAGGTGTCGGCGACGTTGTGGGGGGCAGATTAGGGGTCAATAAATATAATATAGGGGTCGGCGGTGTTAGGGGCAGCAGATTAGGGGTACATAGGGATAACGTAGGTTGCGGCGGTTTACGGAGCGGCAGATTAGGGTTTAAAAAAAAAATGCAGGGGTCAGCGATAGCGGGGGCGGCAGATTAGGGGTTAATAAGTGTAAGGTTAGGGTGTTTAGACTCGGGGTACATGTTAGAGTGTTAGGTGCAGACGTAGGAAGTGTTTCCCCATAGGAAACAATGGGGCTGCGTTAGGAGCTGAACGCTGCTTTTTTGCAGGTGTTAGGTTTTTTTTTCAGCTCAAACAGCCCCATTGTTTCCTATGGGAGAATCGTGCACGAGCACGTTTTTGAGGCTGGCCGCGTCCGTAAGCAACTCTGGTATCGAGAGTTGCATTTGCGGTACAAATGCTCTACGCTCCTTTTTTGGAGCCTAACGCAGCATTTGTTTGAACTCTCGATACCAGAGTTAAATTTATGGTGCGGCCAGAAAAAAGCCCGCGGAGCGTTAACAGCCCTTTTACTGCCGAACTCCAAATCTAGGCCTTAGGGTTTATTTTATAGGTATTTAGTTTTAAATAGGATTAATTTATTTAATTATAGGAATATTTATTTAGATTAATTTAAATAACATTTAAGTTAGGGGTGTTAGGGTTAGGGTTTAGACTTAGGTTTTGGGGTTAATTCATTTAATATAGTGGCGGCGGTGTAGGGGGGGTAGATTAGGGGTTAGTCAATGTAATGTAGGTGGCATCAGTGTAGGGGGGGCAGGATATGGGTTAATAAATGTAATGTAGGTGGCGGAGGGCTCCGGGTGCGGCGGTTTAGAGGTTAAACAATTAATTTATTTGCGGCAGGGTCCAGGATCGGCAGGATAGGGTTTAATAACTTTATGTAGGTGGCGGCGGTATAGGGGGCGGCAGATTAGGGGTTAATAGGTATAATGTAGGTGGCAGTGGGGTCCGGGGGCGGCGGTTTAGGGGTTCATATATTTGTTATAGTTGGGGAGCAGTTTAGTTTAGTTTAGCGGTTAATAAGTATAAAGTAGGTGGCTGCGGTGTAGGGGGGGCAGCTTAGGGGTGTTTATACTCCGGGTAAATGTTAGGGTGTTAGGTGCATTGAAAATCAGGTATGCTGGCCCAGAATAGTGGCGAGCATACCTGCTAGTTCTTTGATAACTAGCAAAAGTAGTCAGATGGTGCCGAACTTGCGTTCGGAACATCTGCAGTGACGTAACCATCGATCTGTGTCGGACTGAGTCCGGCGGATCGTATGTTACGTCACTAAATTCTACTTTTGCAGGGCTGTAGGGCTTGATAACTGCAGCGAATCAGCCTTGCCACAAATACGCTGCGGAATTCCAGCATATTTGCGGTTGACGGCATGATAACTAGAGGCCATAGTGTATCTGTGTGTGTGTGAGAGAGTTTATTTGTATCTGAGACAGTTATTATTGTGAGAGTGTGTTTGTGTGTGTGTAAGAGACTGTATTTGTGTGTGTGTGTGTGTGTGTGTGTGTGTGATGTATAAAGCAATATTAATTATGAGAAGTGTTGAAAACTTTGTGAGTTCCCACACTTTTTTTTGTAGGACTTGACCCCTGAATTCTACTTATAATATTTTAAGAGCTGTATTTAAAATCACATTTTTATGAGGGGATTTAAAAGGATTTTAATACTTTCAGCATGAATTTAATTAATATTTCAGTTCATATTCTGATTTAGTGCATCTCTTGAAAAGGTTATTTTGAATGCATGAAAACACCGATATGATATATTTCATTGGACAACACTGGTTTCTCACAGGTCTGAAATGGAAGAAACAATGTTGTTATTCATTTCGAAATGAGTAGACATTTTAAATCCATCAATGTAGCTATTATTTATATTTAATTTAGCAAACATTCATCCAATATAGTATAATTTTCAGATCAATGTATATATACGTATATATAAATATTTTCAATATGATCTGAGTACAGAGAATATTAACTTATATGAAGATTAATTCACAGCATTTTCACATGTCTTGGGGAAGTTGTGTATTTAACTCAGCATAGGGTAATTAACTCTTGCATATACTTGTGCTTCAAAGGATGAGCTCTAGACTGAGCGACTATATTTCCTGCATGGGGTCATCATCTATCTGGACTTTTATTAGGGCAATTATTTAAGTCATAGATTTTGATCTGAGCAAATGTATTGAACAAAGGTGTAATTTAGCATAGTGAGTGGGGAGAGGGGTCTGAACTGAATTCTGATGTGTAATCAACAAGGCATCAAATTTCTGACCCCAGATTTGCATTACACAGGATGTATCCAGCAATGGTATTAAGCATGCTCAAATGTAATATTTGATATATTGCATACTTATTTTATCTTATTTTATATATATAATATATATATATAATCTACTGATATAATCTACAGACAACATTTTAACATGAGCTATTGAACTTCTGAATAGTATTTGTTAAATCGAATGTTACATTCGAAATTTCAAATGTGGATATTCAATATTAACGATTCAATTGGAAACAAAAGTAACATTCGAAAACTGGAAAAAAACATTTGATTATCGAATTTTAATGGATTTTCATTTTTATCAACATTCGATTCTCCAAAACGAATGTCCACAGGACTATTTATTTTACCAAACGAATTGCACTTTCAGCACATTCTCCCATCCCTAATCTTAACTGAGCCATAGAGACACCAAATCAACACAGCTGTCACAATCACAACAAAATTGATATTAGTTAGTGACAACTTGCTATTAATTCACAAATTAACCAAGAAGAGAGTTTAGTTTTGAAAATGAGCCCACCCTAAACAGTTCTGGTTATCAGTTCAACTGATAACCCTTCAGGATTGCTTGAAAATGTCCATAAATATTAGGGAACATTGATAGGCACTGACCAAAAATAAGATAGATGACCTTAACTGTTAATGTGACCAGACGTGGCACAGCATAAACCACATTGGAATGAGAATTGAGGTTGGGTAATAACTTTAGTTATGAGAGTTTGAAGGATCTGCTATGGTTAAAGGGTTCTCCTGGATGGCAGGAGGTTTACATTAGCAGGGTCATGTAGAGGGGTGTTTGGATTGCAAGTGGGGTCCAGTTGGTGGAGTTAATATTGATTGCTGATTATAGTGCCTGTTTGGCATTATAGTTAAAGGGACCAAAAAAAAAAAACTGTGATTAAAAGATTTTTTTCTGAAGTTTTACAATAGAGTAAAATAGTAGCTGAAGACCTTCCAACTGTCCCTGTTTAAGAGGGCCATTCCCTATTTATGTGCTTTGTTCCAACTGTCTCTCTGAGACAGACATATGTCCCTATATGCAGTATTTCCCTTAGACACACCCATAGACCACCCAGATACACCCACAAACTGGCCAGACACATCCACTGACCACCCACAATCTCACCCACTATGCAACTATGGCCTTGCCACCTTCTGACACTGCCCTACCCACAAAATGTTGACAGCCCCCTCAACCTCCCAAGTCCCTAATACCTAGCCAAAAATGTTGGAAGGTATGTAGCTGAGCATAAAAAAAATCTGAAAACAATAACTCTTCTATGGTTAAAGGGTTCTCCTGGATGGCTGGAGGTTTACATTATCAGGGTCATGTAGAGGGGTGTTTGGGTTGCAAGTGGGGTCCAGTTGGTGGAGTTAATATTGATTGCTGATTATAGTGCCTGTTTGGCATTATAGTTAAAGGGACCAAAAAAAACTGTGATTAAAAAAAAAATTTCTGCAGTTTTACAATAGAGTAAAATAGTAGCTGAAGACCTTCCAACTGTCCCTGTTTAAGAGGAACATTCCCTATTTCTGTGCTTTGTTCCAACTGTCTCTCTGAGACAGACATATGTCCCTATATGCAGTATTTCCCTTAGACACACCCATAGACCACCCAGATACACCCACAAACCGGGCAGACACACCCAATAATCACCCACAATCTCATCCACTATCCAACCATGGGCTTGCCTCCTTCTGACACTGCCCCACCCACAAAATGGTGACAGCCCCCTTAACCTCCCAAGTCCCTAATACCTGGCCACAAATGTTGGAAGGAATGTAGCTGAGCATAAAAAAAATTCTGAAAACAATAATTCCTTGTTTGCAGCAAATTTTTGGTTAGACAAACTCATAATCATACCACTTGCATAGCACAAAAATAAAAGTGCTATTGATTTAAATTCAGTGATGTTAGCTGTCACGAACCAAGCCTTCAGACGAAAAAGAAAAGGTATGGGAAGCATTCCAAACAGCCAGTTCAAACATTTTGGGAATTTCAAATGCAATAGCATGCAACTTAAAAGATCTGTCAAATGTGTATTTGTCTAATTGTATTTTTACCTGTGCAAAACACAGGTGCACTTAATTTTGAATATACTGTAATGAATATATCATAATGGTTTGTTCCAGTTGTTGCTGTTTATATTTGTTGCAGTTCATATATTCTAACACTAGGGACAAACATGAGGTATAACAGTGAAATGGGTGTGTTATCTTCAGTTAATAAAAAGTTCTTGAAGTTGAACAATGGTGCCTTAATGAGTTCTGTGCATTCTATAACAGGAGATCTTTACATGGTGTCAGATGTAAACAGATTTATTTAAGTTTGATTGTCATGGCTGCAAGCAGACAGCAAGTGCCTCCTATGGACTTTGATAAAGGCAAAGTATGTGAGCACTGGACAAGATGGAGAGAGCTCATGGAATTATTATTTGCTGGCCCTGATGCTGAGAAGTGGACACAGGAGCAGAAGGCTGCACAGTTTCTCATTTGCATTGGAGAGAAAGGAAGAGATATTTGCAGATCATGGAGTGCAAGTGGAGCTATATCTGCTGAAGGTAAAAAGGTTACCAAAGTGTTATTTGAGAAATTTGAGGCATACTCTCTGTACAGAGAAAAGTGTTTTATGAAAGACATCAGGGTAAAACAGAATCTATAGATGAGTGGGTCACACAGCTACATCTCATAGTTAAAGACTGTGCCTTTCAGGACTGTGATGATATGATAAAAGATAGAATTGTGATGGGATCAAATTCTAGAGAAGTACAGGAAAAATTACTGCTAGAAGAGGATCTAACCATAAACTCTGCAATAAAAATAGCTAGAGCATATGAAACATCCAGAGCCCACATGCAGTTAATTCATAGTGACACAGAAGTCTTACACATGGTGCAAAGGAAAAGTGAAAGTAATCTGATTCATAGCAGAAAAGCAAATAACCTGCAGGATTGTGCAGAGCAAACTCTTTACAGAAGCTGTACTAAATGTGGTACAAAACACACTAAGAATACACAGTGTCCAGCACAGGGAAAAATATGCTACAAATGTCAGAAAAACAACCATTTTGCCAGGGTGTGCAGAAACAACACTATAAACTATAGGAAGTCAGTGAATCAAGTGGAGAAAGATGAAAATGAAACTGATAGTGACATTGATCAAAGTACAATATTTCTAGCTATGGTGGATAAAACAAATGTAGAACAAGATGAAGTATATGTTGAGATTCTTGTGAGCACACTAAACATACCAATTAAATTCAAGATTGATACAGGTGCACAAGTAAATTGCATTCCAGCTAGCACATATTATGAAAAACTGGCAAACATATGTGAGCTTGAAAAGTCTGGTCTGTCAAAACTTGTTGGTTATGGAGGACACCGGCTACATGTACTGGGAAAGTGCTCATATCAATGCATGTTACAAAACAAAAAACTTAATTTGGAATTTTATGTTATAGAACCCCAGCAAAGCCTGTTTTAGGGTTAAGTGCCTGCAAACAGCTAAATCTTATAAAAATAATCATGACTGTTGATCAGTATAACAAAGGTTTATCTAAGCAACAAGTTGAGGAACTATTTTCAGATGTGTTTCAAGGGCTAGGTTGTTTGCCTGGTGAATGCAGCATTAAACTAAAACCAGATGCACATCCAGTAATTCATTCCCCAAGAAGGATTCCAATTGCCATTAAAGACAAACTCAAAGAGGAACTGGATCGCATGGTAAATTTAGGAGTGCTGAAAAAAGTAGATGAGCCCACTGAGTGGGTGAGTTCCATGGTTGCAGTAGAAAAGAAAAACTCAAGTGCTTTAAGAATATGCATTGATCCAAGAGATTTAAACAGAGAAATCATGCAAGAACACTACAGTTTACCAACTCTAGATGACATCACACACAAGTTAGCACATGCAAAATTCTTCAGTGTATTAGATGCTCAGTCAGGATATTGGCAGCTCAAATTAGATGAACAGAGCAGCAGGCTCACCACTTTTAATTCACCATTTGGAAGATGGCGCTTTACTAGAGTTCCCTTTGGTATTGCCTCAGCACAAGAAATATTTCAGAAAAAAGCACATGAAACCATTGAAGGCCTTCATGGTGTAGATGTAATCATAGATGATCTTCTGGTATATGGATCTACACGGAAAGAACATGATCAAAATCTGTGTGCACTATTGGAACGGTGTCGAGAGGGAAACATGAAGTTAAACCCAGGTAAAATGCAAATCGGTGTTACCCAAGTTAAATATTTTGGTCATATTCTGTCACAGGATGGGCTAAAAGCAGACCCAGAGAAGATAGCAGCAATACAACATCTGGATCCTCCTACCTCTAAGAAGGAATTAGAAACCATTCTGGGTATGTTTAATTATCTGTCAAGGTTTGTTCCTGGACTAGCAGAAGCTACAGCTCCACTAAGAGAACTACTCCAAAAGGATGCACTATGGAGCTGGAATGACTCAATAAATAATGTTTTTGAAGATGTCAAAGGTCTTATTGTGCGTTCATCGGAAACTGGATTACAATATTTTGACCCCAAGAAGGAGGTAACAATACAGGTTGATGCCTCTCAGTTCGGTTTAGGAGCAGTCCTAATGCAGGAAGGCAGGCCTGTTGCATATGCTTCCAGATCAATGACTCCTACGCAACGCAACTATGCCCAAATAGAAAAAGAAATGTTGGCCATTGTAATTGGTTGTGAAAAGTTTTATCAATACATCTATGGGCAGAAAGTCACAGTTGAGACTGATCATAAACCACTTATGAGCATCATGGAAAAACCACTTGTGTCCGCTCCACCAAGGCTGCAAAGAATGATCCTAAGAATACAAAAATATGATATGCATGTAGTATATGTACCTGGCAATAGAATTCCAGTAGCTGATATGCTTTCAAGGACATTTAAGCCTGGACAAGATGAAAGAGAGGAAAGGGACTTGGAAGAGCATGTGCACTCTGTACTTTCACAATTACCTGCTACTGATGAGAAACTTAAAGAAATACAGCTAGCAACAGAAAGGGATGCAACTATGGCCATTTTGGTTACAATAATAAGGCAAGGATGGCCAAACTCAAAAGCCAAAGTGAATGTTGACTTAAAACCTTACTGGAATGTAAGAAAAGAACTGTCAATAATTGATGGGATTGTTTTTAAAGGGGAGAGAATTGTGGTTCCCCCGGAGCTCAGGAAAGAAATAATAAGAAAACTGCATATAGGGCATTTTGGAATAGCCTTGTGTAAAAGACATGCTAGGGATCTCTTATATTGGCCTGGAATGAATTCACAGGTTGAAGACATGGTCAATAATTGTGCAACATGTCAAGAAAATCAAAGAGCAAACCAAAAGGAGCCAATGGTAACAAGAGTACAGCCAGAGAGGGCTTGGCAAAGAATTGCATCAGACCTATTTACATGGAACCATAACAACTATCTTATAATGGTAGACTACTACAGTCGTTACTTTGAAATAGTTCAACTAAGAGACAAAAAGTCTAGTGCAGTGATAAATGTCATTAAATCTGTCTTGGCAAGACATGGCATATGTGATGAGTTAATATCAGATAATGGTCCTCAGTACTCCTCAATGGAATTCGCAAACTTTGCAAAAGAATGGGGTTTCAAACACACATTGTCCAGCCCACATTACCCACAGTCAAATGGCTTAGCTGAAAAATATGTACAAATTGCAAAGAACATTTTGGAAAAAGCAGCCCAAACTAATCAAGTTCCATACCTGTGTATTCTAAACTACCGTAACACCCCAATTGCATCACCTTCACAATTACTAATGAGTAGACGTTTGAAATCAGTTTTGCCTTCAACACCTACACAACTTGCCTCCAAAGTACAGAATCCTGAAATGGTTAAACAGCGAGTGGAAACATTAAAAAACAGGCAGAAACAGTACTATGATCGTGGGTCTAAATTTCTAAAACCTTGTGAGCTTGGCGATAGGGTAAGGATGCAAAATTTAGAAGGAAGGTGGAAACCTGCAGTGGTAACCAAAGTAACAAGTGCACCACGCTCATACATTGTCCGCACCGAGAATGGCAAAGATTACCGGCGCAACAGAGTACATCTGCGTCATAACAGAGGTACAAATACAGGAGTTACAAATAATCCAGATGCAGTGCTTCATGTACCACCAAGGATGTTACATAGTGATATAAATGAGACTCTAAGCTCAACTGATGCTTCACATGTGGACATACAGGAGGGACAATTACTGAGTACAACACCAACCGCACAACTCTCTGATCACAGCTCCAATTTGATTCTTCTTAGCACAACAGAAACAGCACAAGTTGAGCCACCCAGTAGATTCTCAAGATATGGACGGAGAATCAAGCCAAAGTATTGGGAAGATTATGACACTACATAACTGTGTGCTTTGTTTGTTTGTTTTTGTGCTTGTGTTTTTTTTTGTTTTTTTTTTAAATGTATATTCCTTTATATCTAATATATATTGTTTTATTTTTTATTTATTTTTAAGAAGGGAGATGTAATGAATATATCATAATTGTTTGTTCCAGTTGTTGCTGTTTATATTTGTTGCAGTTCATATATTCTAACACTAGGGACAAGCATGAGGTATAACAGTGAAATGGGTGTGTTATCTTCAGTTAATAAAAAGTTCTTGAAGTTGAACAATGGTGCCTTAATGAGTTCTGTGCATTCTATAACAGGAGATCTTTACACTCTGAGCCAATCCTGTGCAAAACCTCCCTATTTAAAGGGACATTATACACTCATTTTTTCTTTGCATAAATGTTTTGTAGATGTTCTATTTATATAGCCCATAAAGTTTTTTTTTTAAATAAATGTATAGTTTTGCTTATTTTTAAATAACATTGCTCTGATTTTCAGACTCCTAACCAAGCCCCAAAGTTTTATGTGAATACCGTCAGCTACCTTCTCCAGCTTGCTCCTGTTTGTGTAAAGGGTCTTTTCATATGCAAAAGAAGGGGGAGGGGGGAGTGTCTTATTTGCCACTTGCAGTGGGCTTTCCAGCTACCTTTTCAACAGAGCCAAACTGACAGCTTCTAAGTAAGTTTTTAAATAGTTTTATACTGGGTTTTTATATCAGTATCTGTGCATCTTATTCTTTATAGTAGTGTCTATTACATGCAGTTATATGAAAATGAGTGTATACTGTCCCTTTAAGGCTGGCTGTTAAGGCTGTGACACACTGCAAGCGTAGCAGCGCGCAGCATATAGATGTGGCTGTGCGTGCTCAGTGTGTCCTGCCTTTTCATCTCTGAGCACTCTGCTGCATCAGGTTGCGTAGCTGAGCGATCAGAGATGAAATATTTGAACTAGAAGCAATGCGATGCAGAGCGAAGCAGCTGTTTCGCCTTGCGCCGCATCGCTTGCAGTGTGTCACAGCCTTTTGTCTGCACATTGTCTTCACATTGTTTCTGTTTTGTCACTTGTGCAGTTATTACCAGGAGAAAAACTTTTTACTTTTGAATCTGCTACCTGTTTACTTGTTTGTTTTTTTCCACTCCTGCCATATGTGAACATAACATACCAAAATAGTACATATTTAAAATACCTTGCATTATATGCAAGTATATGCTCATTCAAAGTGTTTTGTTATTTAAATAAATCTGTTATTTTTTCAATCTATATGGCTTCTACTAATCTTTTAAACCAACTGTTCTAATCTAGACAATGAGGCTCTCACAAAATATCCGGAGCGCTAAAATTTTGTACTCCACTTGTAATATAGCCCTTATTTGTTTAAATATGACAGATTTCATATGATTTGTGCTTTTATCATTTTTGAATTTTTATTTTATATCATACATCCTAGCATTTTGTGGAAATTATATAGGGTGAGGAGGCTGTTAACTTAGGAAGATCGAGGTCAGGAGGTGGAGTTACATCATGCTGGAGGTGGAGCTAGTGAGAGGAGGTTGGGGTGGCTAGGATGGGCAGATCAGTGCATTGCTAAAAGTCCAGCAAAGCTGCGTGAGAGACAGTGGTCAGAACACCCAAAGGCCCCTAGTTATCAAGCCGTCAACCTCAAATACGCTGGAATTCTGCAGCGTATTTGTGGCGAGGCTGATTCGCCTTAGTTATCACAATCTGACTACTTTTGCTAGTTATCAAAAAACTAGCAGGTACGCTCGGCACTTTTCCGGGCCCAGCGTACCTGGTTTTCAAACCGCCGCCCTGGAGGCGGCGGATCCCATAGGAATCAATGGGAGTCTGACCATAGCGAAAGTTCATGTTCGCTGCTGCCCGACATCCCATTGATTCCTATGGTAGTTTCTACACCTAACACCCTAACATGTACCCCAAGTCTAAACAGCCCTAATCTGTACCCCCCTACACTGCCGCAACTAAATAAAGTTATTACCCCCTAAACCGCCGCTCCCAGAGCCCACCGCCACTATAATAAATATGTTAACCCCTAAACCGCCTCTCCCGGAGCCCACCGCCACTATAATAAATATGTTAACCCCTAAACCGCAGCTCCCGGACCCCACCGCCACCTACATTATACCTATTAACCCCTATCCTGCCCCCCCTATACCGTCGCCACCTATAATAAAGTTATTAACCCCTATCCTGCCCCCCTACACCACCGCCACCTATAATAAATTTATTAACCCCTATCCTGCCCCCCCCTACACCGCCGCCACTGTAATAAAATTATTAACCCCTAAACCTAAGTCTAAAACTAACCCTAACACCCCCCTAACTTTAATATTAATTAAATAAATCAAAATAATATTTCTCTTATTAACTAAATTAATCCTATTTAAAACTAAATACTTACCTTTAAAATAAACCCTAATATAGCTACAATATAAATAATAATTATATTGTAGCTATTTTAGGATTTATTTTTATTTTACAGGCATCTTTCAATTTATTTTAACTAGGTACAATAGCTATTAAATAGTTATTAACTATTTAATAGCTACCTAGCTAAAATAAAGAGAAATTTACCTGTAAAATAAAAACTAACCTAAGTTACAATTACACTTAACACTACACTATACTTTAATAAATTATTCCTATTTAAAACTAAATACTTACCTGTAAAATAAACCCTAAGATAGCTACAATATAATTAATAATTACATTGTAGCTATTTTAGGATTTATATTTATTTTACAGGTAACTTTGTATTTATTTTAACTAGTTAGAATAGTTATTAAATAGTTATTAACTAACCAATCAGCCAATCAGATTGAGCTTGCATTCTATTGGCTGTTACGATCAGCCAACAGAATGCAAGCTCAATCTGATTGGCTGATTGGATCAGTCAATCGGATTGAACTTCAATCTGATTGGCTGATTCAATCAGCCAATCAGATTTTTCCTACCTTAATTCCGATTGGCTGATAGAATCCTATCAGCCAATCGGAATTGAAGGGACGCCATCTTGGATGACGTTCCTTAAAGGAACCTTTATTTGTCGTTAGTCTGTCGAGGAAGAAGGATGTTCCGCGTCAGCGGGATGAAGATGGATCCGGAAGAAAGAAGATTGAAGATGCCGCTTGGAAGAAGACATTGCCCGGTTGGAAGACCTCTTCAGCGCCGCCTGGATGATGACTTCATCGGATGGAAGACTTCTTCATCGCCCCTTGGATGATGACTTCTGCCGCTCTGGATCTCCTCTTCGGTTCCATCGGTGGTCAGCTGGCTGAAGACGACTCAAGGTAGGATGATCTTCAGGGGGGTAGTGTTAGGTTTATTTAAGGGGGGTTTGGGTTAGATTAGGGGTATGTGGGTGGTGGATTTCAATGTTGGGGGGGTTGTATTTTTATTTTACAGGCAAAAGAGCATAATTCTTTGGGGCATGCCCCGCAAAAGGCCCTTTTAAGGGCTGGTAAGGTAAAAGAGCTGGTAACTTTTTAATTTAGAATAGGGTAGGGCATTTTTTTATTTTGGGAGGCTTTGTTATTTTATTAGGGGGCTTAGATTAGGTGTAAGTAGCTTAAAATTGTTGTAATATTTTTTAAATGTTTCTAACTTATTTTTTTTATTTTTTGTAACAGCTTTTTTTATTTTTTGTACTTTAGTTAGTTTATTTAATTTAATTTAATTGTAGTTATTTGTAGCTAATTTATTTAATTAATTTAATGATAGTGTAGTGTTAGGTTTAATTGTAACTTAGGTTAGGATTTATTTTACAGGTAATTTTGTATTTCTTTTAGCTAGGTAGTTATTAAATAGTTAATAACTATTTAATAACTATTCTAACTAGCTAAAATAAATACAAAGTTACCTGTAAAATAAATATAAATCCTAACATAGCTACAATGTAATTATTAATTATATTGTAGCTATCTTAGGGTTTATTTACAGGTAAGTATTTAGTTTTAAATAGAAATAATTTATTAAAGTATAGTGTAGTGTTAGGTGTAATTGTAACTTAGGTTAGTTTTTATTTTGCAGGTAAATTTCTCTTTATTTTAGCTAGGTAGCTATTAAATAGTTAATAACTATTTAATAGCTGTTGTACCTAGTTAAAATAAATTGAAAGATGCCTGTAAAATAAAAATAAATCCTAAAATAGCTACAATATAATTATTTTTTATATTGTAGCTATATTAGGGTTTATTTTAAAGGTAAGTATTTAGTTTTAAATAGGATTAATTTAGTTAATAAGAGAAATATTATTTTGATTTATTTAATTAATATTTAAGTTAGGGGGTGTTAGGGTTAGTGTTAGACTTAGGTTTAGGGGTTAATCATTTTATTACAGTGGTGACGGTGTAAGGGGGGGCAGGATAGGGGTTAATAAATTTATTATAGGTGGTGACGGTGTAGGGGGGGGCAGATTAGGGGTTAATAAGTTTAATATATGTTGCGGCGGGGTCCGGGAGCGGCGGTTTAGGGGTTAAACTATTTATTTAGTTGCGGCAAGGTCCGGGATCCGCAGGATAGGGGTTAATAACTTTATTATAGGTGGCGGCGGTATGGGGGGGGCAGGATAGGGGTTACTAGGTATAATGTAGGTGGCAGCGGTGTCCGAGAGCGGCGGTTTAAGGGTTAATACATTTATAAGAGTTGCGGCGGGGTCTAGGAGCGGCGGCTTAGGGGTTAATAACTTTATTGAGTTGCGGGGGGCTCCGGTATAGGGGGTAGAACAGTTTAGTTAGTGTGGGTGCTTAGTGACAGGGGTATCAATAAAGCTGTCAAAAAGCTGAAGAGCAGCGAGATCGGATGAGTGATAACTCTCACAGTCCGCTGCTCATCGCCCTGTACTTGGTGCGTGGCTTTTTGACAGCTTTTTTGATAACTTAGGCGAAATTTTGAAGGTCCGCGGCGGCGATGGTAGGCGAGCTTAGGCTGGCGTATTGGACCGCCGAAGGCAGGTAAAGTAGACGGCTTGATAACTACCCCCCAAACTGTGAAGTCAGGATCTTAAGTCACATGCCTTAGTAACAAAGTATTTATGAGCAGTGATTAAAAGAGATCTTGATCAGTCAATGTTTTATTACAAAGCAGTGTAGAGAATAATGGCACATCACTACAATCTATTGATGCAGATCTGAAATATGATAAACTGTTCACTTATAAACTGTTGTGACATTATTGTCGCGTTAAAACAAGTTGGTTGAGTTTTAAATATTGTAAAAACTGGTTATACACTGTGCAAGTCATTTGTCTGTAAACTAAATCCTTAACATTTTTGACCTTGTTTCAGTGTGACACATTATAATTGAGTTCTAATCCTGCAGTATATTCTATATAACTTATTTTAAGTTTATTGAATTATTTATCTACAAATATTCTCATAGACTTTAATGGTAAATTATTATTTAAAAATGTAAAAAAAGTATTCAAAACCTTTATTACACAAATGCAAATTTAAATACATACATACCTGTCTTCCAGGACCTCGTGTTAAGCATATTGTAGGTGCATACTGATACACTGTTAGAGGGATGTGGGTCTGCTTTCTCATATTAGCACGGTGGATTGAAATAAGGAGTGGGGAAAAAAATCCTAAAAAATTATTGTTATGAACATGCTACAACCCCCCTCCACACACACTATTAGTGCCATGGAGGAAACCCAACTGCTAATACAAAAAGTAAGGCTGCTATCAATACTAGTGTTATGAACGCTTTTAATCATTAAACTAGAAATACAGCTAAATATGCTCAAAGATAACTTCATGTCAAAATTAATAGAGAATCCACCTAGAAATAAAGCTATATTGGATTTAGTGCGATCATACAATACAGAAATAACATCATAGATGTCAAAGAACATTTAGGTAACAGTGATCAACATTAACAGTGATCATAACATGGTCACATTTGACATAAATTTTCATAAGCAGTGTTACAAGGGTTACAAGGGTTCAACCAAGACTTTTAATTGTAAAAAAAGCAAAAATTAAATGATTTAAAGGGATAGTCTGGTCAAAATTAAATTTTAATGCTTCAGACAGAGCATGCAATTTTAAGCAACTTTCTAATTTTCATTGGCCTAGATTTAGAGTTGGGCGGTAGCCGTCAAAACCAGCGTTAGAGGCTCCTAACGCTGGTTTTGGGCTACCACCGGTATTTAGAGTCAGTCATTAAAGGGTCTAACGCTCACTTACCAGCCGCGACTTTTCCATACCGCAGATCCCCTTACGTCATGTGCGTATCCTATCTTTTCAATGGGATCTTTCTAACGCCGGTATTTAGAGTCGTGGCTGAAGTGAGCGTTAGAAATCTAACGACAAAACTCCAGCCGCAGAAAAAAGTCAGTAGTTAAGAGCTTTCTGGGCTAACGCCGGTTTATAAAGCTCTTAACTACTGTGCTCTAAAGTACACTAACACCCATAAACTACCTATGTACCCCTAAACCGAGGTCCCCCCACATCACCGCCACTCGATTAAATTTTTTTAACCCCTAATCTGCCGACCGCCACCTACGTTATACTTATGTACCCCTAATCTGCTGCCCCTAACACCGCCGACCCCTATATTATATTTATTAACCCCTAACCTGCCCCCCACAACGTCGCCGCCAGCTACCTACACTTATTAACCCCTAATCTGCCGAGCGGACTGCACCGCTACTATAATAAAGTTATTAACCCCTAATCTGCCGAGCGGACCGCACCGCTACTATAATAAAGTTATTAACCCCTAATCCGCCTCACTCCCACCTCAATAACCCTATAATAAATAGTATTAACACCTAATCTGCCCTCCCTAACATCGCCGACACCTAACTTCAATTATTAACCCCTAATCTGCCGACCGAATCTTGCCTCTACTGTAATAAATGGATTAACCCCTAAAGCTAAGTCTAACCCTAACACTAACACCCCCCTAAATTAAATATAATTTAAATCTAACGAAATAAATTAACTCTTATTAAATAAATTATTCCTATTTAAAGCTAAATACTTACCTGTAAAATAAACCCTAATATAGCTACAATATAAATTATAATTATATTATAGCTATTTTAGGATTTATATTTATTTTACAGGTAACTTTGTATTTATTTTAACCAGGTACAATAGCTATTAAATAGTTAAGAACTATTTAATAGCTAAAATAGTTAAAATAATTACAAAATTACCTGTAAAATAAATCCTAACCTAAGTTACAATTAAACCTAACACTACACGATCAATAAATTAATTAAATAAAATACCTACAATTATCTACAATTAAACCTAACACTACACTATCAATAAATTAATTAAATACAATATCTATAAATAACTACAATTAAATAAACTAACTAAAGTACAAAAAATAAAAAAGAACTAAGTTACAAAAAATAAAAAATATTTACAAACATTAGAAAAATATTACAACAATTTTAAACTAATTACACCTACTCTAAGCCCCCTAATAAAATAAAAAAGCCCCCCAAAATAAAAAAATGCCCTACCCTATTCTAAATTTAAAAAGTTCAAAGCTCTTTTACCTTACCAGCCCTGAACAGGGCCCTTTGCGGGGCATGCCCCAAAGAATTCAGCTCTTTTGCCTGTAAAAAAAACACATACAATACACCCCCCCAACATTACAACCCACCACCCACATACCCCTAATCTAACCCAAACCCCCCTTAAATAAACCTAACACTAAGCCCCTGAAGATCTTCCTACCTTATCTTCACCATACCAGGTTCACCGATCCATCCTCGGAAGTCTTGACCCAAGCCTCGGAAGTGTTGATCCAAGCCCAAGCGGGGGGCTGAAGAGTGACGTCCATCCTCGGGCTGAAGTCCGGATCCAAGCGGCGGCTGAAGAACTCCATCATCGGGCTGAAGTCGGAAGTCCATCATCGGGATGAAGTCTTCTATCAAGCCGCATCTTTAATCTTCTTTCTTCTGGAGCGGAGCCATCTTCTTTCCAACCGACGCGGATCCAACCTCTTCAACCGACGCCTACTCGCCGAATGACGGTTCCTTTAAATGACGTCATCCAAGATGGCGTCCCTCGAATTCCGATTGGCTGATAGGATTCTATCAGCCAATTGGAATTAAGGTAGGAATATTCTGATTGGCTGATGGAATCAGCCAATCAGAATCAAGTTCAATCCGATTGGCTGATCCAATCAGCCAATCAGATTGAGCTCGCATTCTATTGGCTGTTCCGATCAGCCAATACAATGTGAGCTCAATCTGATTGGCTGATTGGATCAGCCAATCGGATTGAACTTGATTCTGATTGGCTGATTCCATCAGCCAATCAGAATTTTCCTACCTTAATTCCGATTGGCTGATAGAATCCTATCAGCCAATCGGAATTCGAGGGACGCCATCTTGGATGACGTCATTTAAAGGAACCGTCATTCGGCGAGTAGGCGTCGGTTGAAGAGGTTGGATCCGCGTCGGTTGGAAAGAAGATGGCTCCGCTCTGCTCCAGAAGAAAGAAGATTGAAGATGCGGCTTGGTAGAAGACTTCATCCCGATGATGGACTTCCGACTTCAGCCCGATGATGGAGTTCTTCAGCCGCCGCTTGGATCCAGACTTCAGCCCGAGGATGGACGTCACTCTTCAGCCCCCCGCTTGGGCTTGGATCAACACTTCCGAGGCTTGGATCAAGACTTCCGAGGACGGATCGGTGAACCTGGTATGGTGAAGATAAGGTAGGAAGATCTTCAGGGGCTTAGTGTTAGGTTTATTTAAGGGGGGTTTGGGTTAGATTAGGGGTATGTGGGTGGTGGGTTGTAATGTTGGGGTGGGTATTGTATGTGTTTTTTTTACAGGCAAAAGAGCTGAATTCTTTGGGGCATGCCCCGCAAAGGGCCCTGTTCAGGGCTGGTAAGGTAAAAGAGCTTTGAACTTTTTTAATTTAGAATAGGGTAGGGCATTTTTTTTATTTTGGGGGGCTTTGTTATTTTATTAGGGGGCTTAGAGTAGGTGTAATTAGTTTAAAATTGTTGTAATATTTTTCTAATGTTTGTAAATATTTTTTTATTTTTTGTAACTTAGTTCTTTTTTATTTTTTGTACTTTAGTTAGTTTATTTAATTGTAGCTATTTGTAGGTATTGTATTTAAATAATTTATTGATAGTGTAGTGTTGGGTTTAATTGTAACTTAGGTTAGGATTTATTTTACAGGTAATTTTGTAATTATTTTAACTAGGTAACTATTAAATAGTTATTAACTATTTAATAGCTATTGTACCTGGTTAATATAATTACAAAGTTGCCTGTAAAATAAATATTAATCCTAAAATAGCTACAATATAATTATAATTTATATTGTAGCTATATTAGGGTTTATTTTACAGGTAAGTATTTAGCTTTAAATAGGAATAAGTTATTTAATAATAGTTAATTTATTTTGTTAGCTAAAAATTATATTTAAATTAGGGGGGTGTTAGGGTTAGGGATAGAATTAGCTTTAGGGGTTAATACATTTATTAGAATAGCGGTGAGCTCCAGTCAGCAGATTAGGGGTTAATGTTTGAAGTTAGGTGTCGCCGATGTTAGGGAGGGCAGATTAGGGGTTAATACTATTTATTATAGGGTTATTGAGGCGGGAGTGAGGCGGATTAGGGGTTAATAACTTTATTATAATAGCGGCGCGGTCCGGTCGGCAGATTAGGGGTTAATAAGTGTAGGCAGGTGGAGGCGACGTTGTGGGGGGCAGATTAGGGGTTAATTAATATAATATAGGGGTCGGCGGTGTTAGGGGCAGCAGATTAGGGGTACATAGGGATAAAGTAAGTAGCGGCGGTTTACGGAGTGGTAGATTAGGGGTTAAAAAAAATATGCAGGGGTCAGCGATAGCGGGGGCGGCAGATTAGAGGTTAATAAGTCTAAGGCTAGGGGTGTGTAGACTCGGGGTACATGTTAGGGTGTTAGGTGCAGACGTAGGAAGTGTTTCCCCATAGAAAACAATGGGGCTGCGTTAGGAGCTGAACGCGGCTTTTTTGCAGGTGTTAGGTTTTTTTTCAGCTCAAACAGCCCCATTGTTTTCTATGGGGATATCGTGCACGAGCACGTTTTTGAAGCTGGCCGCGTCCGTAAGCACCGCTGGTATCGAGAGTTGCAGTGGCGTTAAATTATGCTCTACGCTCCCTTTTTGGAGCCTAACGCACTGAAAACCCAGCCATTCTGTGAACTCTAAATACCAGCGGTATTTAAAAGGTGCGGCCAGAAAAAAGCACACGTAGCTAACGCACCCCTTTGGCCACAGAACTCTAAATCTAGGCGATTATCTTTATTTTAAAAAGCTGGAACTTAGCAGCCGGCCCATTTTTGGTTCAGCACCTGGGTAGTGATGTCGCAAACCTAAAATTTTGCGTTCGTGAACGGCGAACGCGAACTTCCGCAAAAGTTCGCGAACCGGGCAAACCGCCATAGACTTCAATAGGCAGGCGAATTTTAAAACCCACAGGGACTCTTTCTGGCCACAAAAGTGATGGAAAAGTTGTTTCAAGGGGACTAACACCTGGACTGTGGTATGCCGGAGGGGATCCATGGCAAACTCCCATGGAAAATTACATAGTTGATGCAGAGTCTGGTTTTAATCCATAAAGGGCATAAATCACCTAACATTCCTAAATTGTTTGGAATAACGTGCTTTAAAACATCAGGTATGATGTTGTATCGATCAGGAAGTGTAAGGGTTTTTTTTTTTTAAATGTACACTACTGTTTTAGCAGATATGACTTGCACTGGTGTGACACTGTGCCCTGGCAGGACCTGGAGCGCACACGTGTGAGGGAAACTGACTGCTATTATTTCACAATAAAAAAGGTTGTTTTTTTTTAAATGTATGTACACTACTGTTTTAGCAGATATGACTTGCACTGGTGTCACACTGTGCCCTGGCAGGACCTGGAACGCACACGTGTGAGGGAAACTTAGTACAAGCCAGCCTGTTGTTAGACAAAGATAAACCACACGCTAAATATCAGGGTGTCTAACCAAAGACAAAATTTTAACCCTGTTGTATAGGCGCATGTATTTATATATGTAACTCAGCTGTGTTAAACTTGCATAACTTATATAGACACGATTTACTAATAACATAGAGGCACATTGCACAGTAGCCGACTACCAACTTAAGTACACCTGCTATACACATGCTGTTTTGCAAATTTAGTGCAAACATAAACATAAGCATCGGTTGAATACCAATTTGCATGATATGAATAGTAATGTCTGATGTGACTCACTAACGCTACAGAAACAATCCATAAATGTATTGGTTAGAAATTTAATGTAGCATGCTGCACAATAATTCAGCACAAATATGTGTTGCTTACAAAACGGTATTATAGTGCAGTAAATAACACAGCTAAGCACAGCATCAAACGCTGTTCTCTCTCATGTACACATTAGAGGTTATTCACTACACAGCAAACCTATACAAAGCTGCAGCAATAGCGGCTCAGTGAGTTGGGAATACTCAATCACATTTTGGCAGGCCAATATCAGTACTTTAAACTTGATTCAATAGAATTAATCTTTGTAAAGAAACATGAGATTACTCGCAATTACTGGCAAGCCTATAAACATATGTGAATAGAACGTATATCCTTAGTAAGCTTCACAAACTAACATATACCAGCTGCAATTTGCAATTACTACAGACTAAGAGATACTATAAGTATTTAGCAATTGCTAAAAATAAAGGGACAGCTGTTTATATAACCATTTCCAATACATGGATCAAATTCATATTCTTATGATATGTTAAAGTATAATGTTGTAGTCTGTAAGATATTTAACAGACAAACATAAATACTTTAAGTATGCACCAATCACACTGACAACTCATGATTCTTGCTCTGCTTATATTGATGTGCTCAATATAACCTTGAATATATTCTATTAACAAGAAAATTGGGGTAAAACCTTAACATGTTTGGCTTTAGTTGTTTTTTACTGTAAAAACATATGATGTAATCAAGCTTGGGATAACTGTATGAATATGATCAACAAAAGATATATTAGTTATCTCTAATATTATAGTGACTTACTATACCTAGCCAAAGTAATTTACACCCCAACTATACAATAATTCCGAATTGTTACACACTAACACTTCAGTGTTATAAGATACATCTATGTATCACGCCTCAGGTAGCTATTGTTTTTAATTGCACATCCCTTTATTTTATCTCCTGTTTTTTTGCGTAATCAAATAAAAGTTATGTTTTAATTATTCCAGCATACTCCCCTTACCATTTGGCACTCTATCTTTCTATACACATATACACAATTTGTGTCAGATGACTACAAGAGTGCTAATCGTGTATTCTTCCTTGGTCTTTTTGCCCATGCTCTCTGTGTGAGGGAAACTGACTGCTATTATTTCACAGTAAAAAAAGTTTTTTTGTTTTTTTTTAAAATGTATGTACACTACTGTTTTATTAGATATGACTTGCACTGGTGTGACACTGTGCCCTGGCAGGACCTGGAGCGCACACGTGTGAGGGAAACTGACTGCTATTATTTCACAATAAAAAAGTTTTGTTTTTTTTGTTTTAAATGTATGTACACTACTGTTTTATTAGATATGACTTGCACTGGTGTGACACTGTGCCCTGGCAGGACCTGGAATGCACACGTGTGAAGGAAACTGACTGCTATTATTTCACAGTAAAAAAAGGTTGTTTTTTTTTTTTTTTAAATGTACACTACTGTTTTAGCAGATATGACTTGCACTGGTGTCACACTGTGCCCTGGCAGGACCTGAAACGCACACGTGTGAAGGAAACTGACTGCTATTATTTCAAATTAAAAAAAGTTTTTTTTGTTTTTTTTAACTGTACACTACTGTTTTAGCAGATATGACTTGCACTGGTGTCACACTGTGCCCTGGCAGGACCTGAAACGCACACGTGTGAAGGAAACTGACTGCTATTATTTCAAATTAAAAAAAGTTTTTTTTGTTTTTTTTTAAATGTACACTACTGTTTTAGCAGATATGACTTGCACTGGTGTCACACTGTGCCCTGGCAGGACCTGAAACGCACACGTGTGAAGGAAACTGACTGCTATTATTTCAAATTAAAAAAAGTTTTTTGTTTTCTTTAAATGTACACTACTGTTACACCAGATATGAGTGGTGGCATTGGGCAAGTGGGCACAGTATACGCTGTGAGCCTGAGCTGGCAGGCAGGCTGAAATTAGATTACACAGGGAAAAAAAAAAAAGCAGACTGATGTTCTAGCCCTAAAAAGGGCTTTTTGGGGTGCTGTCCGAACTATTCGCGGCAGAACTGTTCGCCACATCACTACACCTGGGTAGAGCTTGCTGATTGGTGTCTAAATGTAGCCATCCATTCAGCAAGGTTTAACCAGGTGCTGAACTAAGAATGGGCCGGTTCCTAAGCTTACATTGTAGCTCTTATAAATGTTTCTTTGTTCTCTTGGTATCTTTATTTAAAATAGGAGTAAATTAGAAAGTTGCTTAAAAACATAATTTATGTAAGAACTTACCTGATAAATTCATTTCTTTCATATTGGCAAGAGTCCATGAGCTAGTGACCTATGGGATATACAATCCTACCAGGAGGGGCAAAGTTTCCCAAACCTCAAAATGCCTATAAATACACCCCTCACCACACCCACAATTCAGTTTAATGAATAGCCAAGTAGTGGGGTGATAAAAAAAGGAGTAAAAAGCATCAACAAAGGAATTTGGAAATAATTGTGCTTTATACAAAAAAATCATAACCACCATAAAAAGGGTGGGCCTAATGGACTCTTGCCAAAATGAAAGAAATCAATTTATCAGGTAAGTTCTTACATAAATTATGTTTTCTTTTATGTAATTGGCAAGAGTCCATGAGCTAGTGACGTATGGGATAGCAATACCCAAGATGTGGAACTCCACGCAAGAGTCACTAGAGAGGGAGGGATAAAATAAAAACAGCCATTTTTCGCTGAAAAAAATAAATCCACAACCCAAAATATAAGTTTATTCTCAAAAATGAAAAGAAAAACTTAAAACATAAGCAGAAGAATCAAACTGAAACAGCTGTCTGAAGAACTTTTCTACCAAAAACTGCTTCCGAAGAAGCAAATACATCAAAACGGTAGAATTTAGTAAATGTATGCAAAGTAGACCAAGTTGCTGCTTTGCAAATTTGATCAACTGAAGCTTCGTTCTTAAAAGCCCACAAAGTGGAGACTGATCTAGTAGAATTAGCTGTAATTCTCTGAGGCGGGGCTTGACCCGACTCCAAATAAGCTTGATGAATCAAAAGCTTTAACCACGAAGCCAAGGAAACAGCAGAAGCCTTCTGACCTTTCCTAGAACCAGAAAGATAACAAATAGACTAGCAGGCCCATTTATCAAGCTCCATACGGAGCGGAAGACCGCTGCTCCATAACCCTGTCCGCCTGCTCTGAGCAGGTGGACAGGAATCGCCGGACATCAACCCGATCGAATACGATCGGGTTGATTGACAGCTCCCTGGCCGCGAGTCAGCAGGGGGCGGCGTTGCACCAGCAGCTCTTGCGAGCTGCTGGTGCAATGTTAAATGCGGAGAGTGTATTGCTCTCCGCATTTAGCGAGGTCTTGCGGACTTGATCCGCAGTATCGGATCAGGTCCGCAAGCCCTTTGATAAATGGGCCTGCTAAAGTCTTCCTGAAATCTTTAGTAGCTTCAACATAATATTTCAAAGCTCTTACCCCATCCAAAGAATGTAAGGATCTCTTCAAAGAATTCTTAGGATTAGGACACAAGGAAGGGACAACAATTACTCTATTAATGTTGTTAGAATTCACAACTTTAGGTAAGAATTTAAATGAAGTCCGCAAAACCGCCTTATCCTGATGAAAAACCAGAAAAGGAGATTCACAAGAAAGAGCAGATAATTCAGAAACTCTTCTAGCAGAAGGGATGGCCAAAACAGAAACAACACTTTCCAAGAAAGTAGTTTAATGTCCAAAGAATGCATAGGCTCAAAAGGAGGAGCCTGTAAGGCCTTCAAAATCAAATTAATACTGCAAGGAGGAGAGATTGATTTACTGACAGGCTTGATATGAACCAAAGCCTGTACAAAACAGTGAATATCAGGAAGCTTAGCAATCTTTCTGTGAAATAAAACAGAAAAAGCAGAGATTTGTCCCTTCAAGGAACTTACAAGCCCTTATCCAAACCATCCTGAAGAAACTGTAAATTTCTAGGAATTCTAAAAGAATGCCAAGAGAATTTATGAGAAGAACACCATGAAATATAAGTCTTCCAAACTCAGGGGCTAGCGGAGTGGAGGGGATGGAGAGAGAGGATGGTCCGTTCCAATTCCTTTTTTTTTTTTTTTTCTCCGGTGGTTCTTTTTTTTGTTGTTTTTTAGGTAATAGGTAAATATAATAACAAAGGAGTTAATCTTGAAATACATGTAATGTTTTATTTCTGTTTCAGGGGTCCTGTGTGACCCTAGGTCCAATTTGAACATGATATACCATGTGAGATTCTTTTGTTGTTGTGTGATAAATAAAAGATTTAAAAAAAAAAAAAAAGTCTTCCAAACTCGATAATAAATCTTTCTAGAAACAGATTTACGAGCCTATAACATAGTATTAATCACTGAGTCAGAGAAACCTCTATGACTAAGCACTAGGCGTTCAATTTCCATACCTTAAAATAAAAAATGTATTATTATTATTTTTGTTTTATTGAGGTTTAAGACAAGGCATACAAACTTTTGAAGTAAATAGGAGTTACAATACTATATCAGGCTATAATTTACATTATAAATGGCATGCCATACAATCTTCGAGCCTCACAGTGAACATAAGGGGTCACTTTTGGACCTCATAAAAAACATAGTAAATACAGAAGGCTCCTTGACACCTAAGAGACCACTCATGGATCTCACCTGATAAACCTAATTTTTATATTAGAATAATTGTTCTTAACTGTGAAGATATAGTATTAGGTTAAGTGATTATAGTATTCACAGTATGTAGGTGAATGCTTTCGCTAGATGTGTGAGTGAACATCTGATTGTAGTTAAAAAAGGACATGTGATTATAATGCACAGCCTCTGGAGGAGGAGCACCAAACATAGCAATATAATAGTAACATCAAAATTAAGAGGAAAAAAAAAGGGGGGGAAGAAAAAAAGGGGGGAGGGGGGGAAGGAAGGGGAAGGGAGATATACTGAAAAAATGGGGAGAGAAGAGGTGGACAAATTTTTCTCTTTCTTCCTTTTTATTTAGCTCTCAATTTTTAGGGGGTCTAATTTTCCTCCACAGCTCCCAAGTTTGACAATGCAAGAAGACCTTATTATTTGAGGTGAAAATGGGACTCGCAATAACCTCAAGGTAATCCATAATTTTAGCTATTTCAAGCCAGGTGGGAGTATCAATTTGTTTCCACAAACGTGCAATAGCAAGTTTGGTAGCCATCCATATATATATGCTGAGCAGACCCACTGGGGTGAGGGGAAAACCCACGTCCATGTGGAACAGTATCTTCTGCGGATCCACCCAAATGGTCGGATCCATGTCAGAGCACCTTTGAGAAAGTATGGCCCATAAGGGCTGTAGGGCAGGGCATTCCCACCAAATGTGAGCCGATGAGCCAATCTGGCCGCAGCCTCTCCAGCATAACGGAGAGTTTAAAGGGGATATTTTAAAGCATCGTAGTGGAGTCAGATGCCATTGCGTGCATATCTTAAGGTATAGTTCTAGCATTGTGACACAATGAAGAGCTCATTTAGTTACTAGCATAGCTTTAGACCAAGTCTCCTGAGTAGCTTGAAACCGTAGATCTCTTTCCCATGTAATGATATAAGCTGATTTAAGATAAGTAGGGGGATTCAAGATATCCTGGTAGGATATCGAAAGTGCTCTGGGAATTCTCTTGCCTGTACACCATCTCTGCTCCCAACTCTTAGGGGCTCGTAGAGGGAGAGTCGTGAATCCCCAAGTCTGTAAGAGGCTTTTCAATCTCCAAAATTCGAACTGTAGTAACTGAGAAGGCTGAAATGTAGAGCAGAAGCTTTCAAGGGTCATCAGTTGCCTGTTAGGGAATAAATCTTGTAAAGTAACAATTCCGTGGGAGTGCCATATTGAGGGATGCGAGTCTTGGAGAGCACAAAGGAGGCCGGGGATGGGTGAGGGGCTATTTGGGGGAGTGAGTGGATTTTGTCCCAAAACTTTAAGGCTGAAAGGACAATAGGATTTTTAATATCAAGAGAGACCCTGATATGCTTAGGGATCCATAATAGGTCAGAGAGTGTAATTGGGTATGGTAAGGTATCTTGTTCTAGTATCCACCACTTGCAGTTAGAAGTTTCAGAGTTCCACGGGAGGATGTGAGCCAGTCTAGAGGCTTCATGATAGTATGCCAAGTTAGGAGCGCCAGCACCCACACTTAGCAATGGTTGTTGTAAGATTCTAGTAGCGACTCTTGGATGCTTACCCTTCCAGATTAATTTATTACAAAGGATTTGAAATTTCCCAATTAAGTATTTAGGGATAGGGATAGGTAGTGACCTAAACAAATAAGTGAGCTTAGGAAGGAGAGTCATCTTAAAGGCTGCTACTCTGCCTAGCCATGAAATGCTAGTAACATTCCAATGGTCCACCGATTTTTGAAAAGAGAAGAGGATGGAAGTTATATTCGACAATAGTCGAGACATTGCAAGAGAGGAAAACTACTAGGTGCTTGATGCGCTGTCTCGACCAGTTGAAAGAATATCTCTTCCTGAGAGTAGAATATTCCGAATCAGGAATGTTAATTACGTAGGCATCAGTTTTAGTCTCATTAAGCTTATAATAAGTAATAGTTCCGAAGCTGCACAAAAGGTCAAATAAAGCTGGAAGAGAGTGAGTGGGGTCACTCAAGAGTACTGTGAGATCATCAGCGAATAGAGCGGTCTTTTAATACCTTCAAATTTAATGATTTGAGATCCTGATAGAAAAATGGACCTTCAGACAGAAGGTTGGCAACTGGACATCTGAACAAGATCTGCATACCAAAACCTGTGACGCCATGCTGGAGCCACCAGCAACACAGACGATTGCTCCATGATGATTTTGGAGATCACTCTTGGAAGAAGAACTAGAGGCGGGAAAATATAAGCAGGTTGATAACACCACGGAAGTGTCAACGCATCCACTGCTTCCGCCTGAGGATCCCTGGACCTAGACAGGTACCTGGGAAGTTTCTTGTTTAGATGTGAAGCCATCAGATCTATTTCTGGAGGACCCCACATCTGAACAACCTGAGAAAACACATCTGGATGGAGGGACCACTCCCCGGATGTAAAGTCTGACGGCTGAGATAATCCGCCTCCCAATTGTCTATACCTGGGATATGAACCACAGAAATTAGACAGGAGCTGGATTCCGCCCAAGCAAGTATCCGAGATACTTCTTTCATAGCTTGGGGACTGTGATGATTGACATATGCCATAGTTGTGATATTATCTCTCTGAAACCAAATGAACGGTTCTCTCTTCAACAGAGGCCAAATCTGAAGAGCCCTGAAAATCGCACAGATTTCCAAAATATTGATTGGTAATCTCGCCTCTTGAGATTTCCAAACCCCTTGTGCTGTCAGAGATCCCCAAACAGCTCCCCAACCTGAAAGACTTGCATCTGTTGTGATCACAGTCCAGGTTGGACAAACAAAAGAGGCCCCTTGAACTATACGATGGTGATCTAACCACCAAGTCAGAGATAGTCGAACATTGGGATTTAAGGATATTAATTGTGATATCCTTGTATAATCCCTGCACCATTGGTTCAGCATACAAAGCTGAAGCTGCAGTCATGAGACCTAAAACTTACATGCACTTAGCTACTAAAGGGAATGACTGAGACTGAAGGTTCTGACAGGCTGCAACCAATTTTAAATGTCTCTTGTCTGTTAGAGACAGAGTCATGGACACTGAATCTATCTGGAAACCTAAAAAGGTGACCCTTGCCTGAGGAATCAAAGAACTTTTTAGTAAATTAATCCTCCAACCATGTTTTCGAAGAAACAACACTAGTTGATTCATGTTAGATTCTGCAGAACGTAAAGACTGAGCTAGTACTAAGATATTGTCCAAATAAGGGAACACCGCAATTCCCCGCTCTCTGATTACAGAGAGTAGGGCACTGAGAACCTTTGAAAAGATTCTTGGAGCTGTCGCAAGGCCGAAAGGAAGAGCGACAAATTTGTACTGCTTGTCTAGAAAAGAGAATCTCAGAAACTGATAATGATCTGGATGAATCGGAATATGAAGATATGCATCCTGTAAGTCTATTGTGGACATATAATGTCCTTGCTGAACAAAAAGCAGAATAGTCCTTATAGTCACCATTTTGAAAGTTGGTACTCTTACATAACGATTCAAAATTTTCAGATCCAGAACGGGTCTGAATGAATTTTCTTTCTTTTGGACAATGAATAGATTTGAATAAAACCCCAGACCCTGTTCCTGAAACGAAACTGGCATGATTACCCCTGAAAACTCCAGGTCTGAAACACACTTCAGGAAAGCCTAAGCATTTACTGGATTTGCTGGGATGCGTGAGAGAAAATATCTTCTCACAGGAGGTCTTACTCTGAATCCTATTCAATACCCCTAAGAGACAATACTCAGAATCCATTGATTTTGGACAGAATTTGTCCAAACATCCTTGAAAAATCTTAATCTGCCCCCTACCAGCTGAGCTGGAATGAGGGCCGCACCTTCATGCAGACTTGGGAGCTGGCTTTGGATTCTTAAATGGCTTGGATTTATTCCAGTTTGAAGAAGGTTTTCAATTGGAAACAGATTCCTTGGGGAAGGATTAGGCTTCTGTTCCTTATTTTGTTGAAAGGAACGAAAACGGTTAGAAGCTTTAGATTTACCCTTAGGTCTTTTATCCTGAGGCAAAAAAACTCCCTTACCTCCAGTGACAGTTGAAATAATCGAATCCAACTGAGAACCAAATAACTTATTACCTTGGAAAGAAAGAGATAGCAATCTGGATATAGAAGTCATGTCAGCATTCTAAGATTTAAGCCACAAAGCTCTTCTAGCTAAAATAGCTAAAGACATAGATTTAACATCAATTTTGATGATATCAAAAATGGAATCACAAATAAAATGATTAGCATGTTGAAGTAAGTGAACAATGCTAGACAAATCAGAATGCAATTCTTGTTGCGCTAAATTTTCCAACCAAAAAGTTGATGCAGCTGCAACATCAGCCAAAGAAATTGCAGGCCTGAGAAGATGACCAAAATACAAATAGGCTTTCCTTAGATAAGATTCAAGTTTCCTATCTAAAGGATCTTTAAAAGAAGTACTATCTTCCATAGGAATAGTAGTACATTTAGCAAGAGTAGAGATAGCCCCATCAACTTTGGGGATCTTTTCCCAAAACTTCAATGTAACCGCTGGCAAAGGATACAATTTTTTAAACCTTGAAGAAGGAATAAAAGAAGTACCAGGCCTATTCCATTCCTTAGAAATCATATCAGAAATAGCATCAGGAACTGGAAAAACCTCTGGAGTAACCGCAGGAGGTTTATAAACAGAATTTAAAGGTTTACTAGTTTTAATATCAAGAGCAGGGCCGGTGCTAGACTATTTTGTGCCCTAGGCGAGACCAGTTACTTGCGCCCCCCATGCAAAAAAAAAATTAAAAAAATTAAAGAAACAAATCATAACACTTTTAAATTTCTTTTAATTTTCATGAATAAGTGGTGTGGCATAAGATGCCAAAAGCAACAATATTAAAGGCAAAATATAAAGTAACCAAATGTTAAATAAATATAAAGTAACCAAATGTTAAATTGCCTATATTAACAAAAAATATATTTTAACTTTTAATTAAACAAAATATATATTAACTGAGTCTGTATTTTCCTTACAGCCATAGAAACAAACCAAAAAAAAACACAGATTTGTCAGAAAAAAATTTACATTTCAGACACCTCAAAATCTCACTCTGCGTGCCTTTTCCTTTGCAAATTTTGTCACCATTTCAGCCAGATCAAGTGCTGCTGCCTGTGTATGTTCAATAGATATAGTTGCCAAGCCAACTAGTCTCTTTTCCAACATTGTAGAACGTATGTAACTTTTTATAAGTTTGAGCTTTGAGAAACTACGTTCACCACTTGCCACTGATACTGGAAGTGTGAGAAGGATCCTCAGAGCAACAGAAACATTGGGCACGTTATCCAGAAGTTTATTTTGTAGTATGAAGAGAAGTACTTCTTGTGGCGGCATAGGTTTTGGAAGTCTTCGAGCTATTGCTTCAAGTTCACAACGCAGATCTTCAGCATCAATATCTTTGTTTCCATTATGCATCAATGACTTTTCCAAATTATTACAGTCCTTAAGTAAATCTTCTGTTGATTTTTTCTTTATACTGTATATGTCATATAGAAAGCCAAATAGTGAATTATATTTTTGTAGCTGTTGGAATCTCTCTTCAATGGATTGTATTGCCATGTCTAAAACAGCATAGTAAAAACCTGTTTTGAATTTCTGCTTTGGATCTTGTGGTGCTTCTTCTTGGGCCTCATAATCAAACTGCCATTTCTTTCTCCTGTTTCGAACTTGATCTTCTGTCTCAAAGTTTGGTACTATCTGTATCTCATTTGCAATCTCAGTAGCATCTGTCAAAACTTGTTGAAAACCCTTATCACACCTGCAGGTTATGAGATAATTCTTGGTCACTTGCAATTGTCTTGTAGCTGAATTTAAATCAGCTTCCTTATTTTGTAGTAGCTTGCTTGTAAGATTGACTTCAAAAAGGATGTTGTACCATGTAACAAGGGATACCACAAACTTGAATTTACTAACTGCATCAGCAAGGCCCTTGGCTTCAACTCGGGAAGTATTTCCAGATGGACCTGATAGGCTTGTATCCTCAAAAATCTCTATCAAAGCATCATATATATTACCAAGATGATATCTCAGTGGTTTCAAAGCATCAATCCGACTCTCCCATCTTGTTTCACTCAATGGCTTAACAGTTATGCCTAAGTCTGATTATGGCTAATTAGAACATGCCAACGCTTAGTTGATGTAGAGAAATAATTATAAATCTGTTGAACTAACCCTAAGAAAGTAGTTGCTTCCAGACAACACCTAGCAGCATCATTGACTACCAAGTTTAAAGAGTGTGCATTGCAGGGCACAAAAAACGCACGTGGGTTTAAGTCCAGTATTCTGTTTTGTGCTCCATTTTGTTTGCCTTTCATGTTACTGCCATTGTCATACGCTTGACCACGCAGATTGTCAATTGGCAATTGAATTAGCTTCAGCTGTTCAAGAAGAGTTTCTGCTATAAAGGCACCTGTAGTCTCCTGTAGTGGAATAAATCCTAAGAAATGTTCTCTTATAGTAATACTTTCAGACTCATTATCTGATGGTTTGCTTACATCAACAAAACGTACAATCATTGTCATTTGCTCAATGTGAGAAACATCGGGTGTCCAGTCCAGAATAATTGAATAGTATTTAGCTGAGGTTGTACTTGTTATAATTTTCTTCTTTATAGCACCGGCTAGAAGCTGTATAAGCTCATTCTGGATATCTTTTCCCAGGTAGTGAACCAATGTTTCTTGATCTTTAACCCTACGCAAATGTTCATTCATGATATGATTAAAAAGGGCTAGATATTCGACAAACTTTAAAAAATTTCCATTGCCGGCACTATACAACTTGTCATTTGTACCACGGAATGATAAGTTTTGCATGGCAAGAACTCTTACCAAAGCAATCAAGCGTTGCAAGACTTGTTGCCAATATTGTTCTTCTTGCCTAATTTTCAGCTGGTTTATAGCATCAATTGTTTTTTCTTTAGATAAGCGGAATTCAAGTTCACGCCAGGCTTGATAGTTTTCCAAATGGTCAGTATTCCTCTCATGTGAAGAAATAATTGCTCCAATGTTCTTCCAGTCTTTTGAACCTGTTTCTTGTAGGTATGATGCAACATTTCTTTTACTGAACAATTTACAGCAAAAACAAAAAAACACATCTTTTGAGGTTGAATATATCAACCATTGGCGACACACTTCTTCACCATTTGCCAGTCTCCTCTTGTAGTGTACAGTAGAAAATCGTCTGTTTTTTGAGTCTTTTGGAAAATCATGTAATACAACCTCCTGTGGTCCATGTTGAATTATAAGCTGTCATAGGGCCATTTAGCAGGGTCACTGTAATCCAAATCAGGCACAATATTGTTTTCTTCTGATGACTTTGCAGTGCTACTACTAGTCTCACTGTTATTGACATCTTTTTCTTCTTCATTCTTTCTAGAAACATTTCCAAATTGTGAAACTTCAGTATGACTTGTAGTTGGAGCACAACATTCAGCTTCCCCATCCCCAGTGGCAGGTTCCACAAGAGTACAGTCACATTCTTGTTCTTGATTTGCTTTCTGTGTATGAAGGTATCTAAAGAAGGACCCCTCTTGCTTTGCTTGCTCCTTAGCTTGTTCTGCCTTTCGTTTGCGGTACTGGGCTCCAGAAGGTCGTTTTTTATCAGCCATAGGTAAATGAAGAAAATAAAAAACATCTGGTTAAGTAAAGATAGTTCAGCTCTATGGTCCATCTTTGAAAATATAAAACTACTTATATATGTATATTACAATCAGAGACATAAGTGACTATGCCACAATCTCCCCCAACTACACCCACATGGTCACCCCTATGTTTGCCTTTAAGCTGGGAAGTTGACCCCATTGTTTAAGGTTTTATTAATTAACAAATAACCGTACATTGGTAAAATTCACCTGAGAAACAAATGACCCCACACCTCAGGCCCACCAATTGATCCTGGTCAAAATTAAAGAATTATTTTTTTAATGACAACTTAGTAGTTACTGTTTAAAACTCAATTACAAGCTAGCAAGTCACCGTGTCAATATATATTTACATTTACAATTTACATTCAGCATCAAATTTGTTTTGTTCCATTAGTGTTCTTTGTTGAAATCTAAACCTAGATAGGCTCATGTGCTAATTTCTAAGGCCTTGAAGCCTCTAGCTCTGAAAAAACTGTCAAATGCTTTGAGACAAGAGATGGTCTTCAAGTTGAAGGCCATATCTTGTCTGAAAGCATTTGACAGGTTTTTTTAGAGCTAGAGGGTGTTATTTCATGTGTACCATATAGATAACATTGTGCTCATGCATGTGGAGTTACGTATGAGAGGGCACCGATTGACTAAAAAGCATGTCAGTTAAAAGAACTGAGATAAGGGGCAGTAGGCTTAGATACTAGGAAATCACAGAGGTTAAAATGTATATTAATATACAATAACTGTGTTAATTATGAAAAACTGGGGAAGCGGTAATAAAGTGAGCACATCATCCCACCCTGTGTATTATTTAAATGGATTATCTATCTTTTTAAACAATAGCAATTCTGGAGTAGACTGTCCTTTTAACCATATACCAAACATGACAAGTATAATACTTGTTTAAGCCAAAAAAAGATTTAAAAAAATAAATAAATCTTATGATTCATATACATAGAGCATGCAATTTTAAACAACTTTCAAATTTACTACTATTATCTTTGTGAAGGCAAATGGCAGATTGTGAAGATGCCAGAATCTGCATCAGGGGGGTAGTTTTATAAGGGCAGCAGATCCTCTTCTTTTTATATAAAATATAATATTTTATATAAAAAGAAAGAGGGTTGTGTCTGCCTTTATATTACACTGTCACTACTACCCCTGCTGGCTGCAGATACTGGCGTCTTCACAAATTCCAATCTGCCATTTGCTAGGATGATGTGCTCACATGGGAATATTTTAAATATTCCCATGTGAGCACATCATCCCTGTGCATTATTTAATTAAAGAAATTGCAACAGCAGATTGTGAAATCAAATAATACTATATTATATACTATACAGACACTATGAATGACCCCCAGTCACATCATCACATGTAAAATAGCAATAGGTAGACAGTAATAAGTATTACATTTATATTTATATAATGTGTTTTAAGCAAATCAATCAAATATTCATCATTCATCCAACATCATTCATACATAATTGTTCTAAGGCGGGCCTCAGGCAGGCCTGTAACTAGTTTCAACAACAACCCAGCATAAGTTCTCAGCCACACAGGGCCCCCTGAATATCAGAATAAATGAATATATTATATACAATGTCTATTATGTCGGTGTAAGTACTGACATGTACATACTGTTGTGGGTGATCTCATGCGCCTGTTTCATTTCTGATAGTTAATGGAATTAGTGTTCCACTTCCAACTTGGAACACAAATTACATTAATTATCAGAAATGGAACTTCCAAGTTCCAAGTACTAATTACACAATAAGTGGGCCAATGCATATGCATATAGAAAGCTTTATTTATCATGAAACCAGCACCACCTCATGATCCTGATCCATCCACTAGAAGTGTAAGATTTTGGATGAAATTAAACTTACTTACGGCTAGATTTAGAGTTTTGTCTGTAACGACCCGCGTATCTAACGTTGGCTTTTTTCTGGCCGCACCTTTAAAATAACTCTGGTATTGAGAGTCCACAGAATGGCTGCGTTAGGCTCCAAAAAAGGAGCGCAGAGCATATTTAACGCCACTGCAACTCTCGATACCAGAGTTGCTTACGGACGCGGCCAGCCTCAAAAACGTGCTCGTGCACGATTCCCCCATAGGAAACAATGGGGCTGTTTGAGCTGAAAAAAACCTAACACCTGCAAAAAAGCCGCGTTCAGCTCCTAACGCAGCCCCATTGTTTCCTATGGGGAAATACTTCCTACGTCTGCACCTAACACCCTAACATGTACCCCGAGTCTAAACACCCCTAACCTTACACTTATTAACCCCTAATCTGCCGCCCCGCTATCGCTGACCCCTGCATTTTATTATTAACCCCTAATCTGCCGCTCCGTAAACCGCCGCTACTTACATTATCCCTATGTACCCCTAATCTGCTGCCCCTAACACCGCCGACCCCTATATTATATTTATTAACCCCTAATCTGCCCCCCACAACGTCGCCTCCACCTGCCTACACTTATTAACCCCTAATCTGCCGAGCGGACCGAACCGCTATTATTATAAAGTTATTAACCCCTAATCCACCTCACTAACCCTATAATAAATAGTATTAACCCCTAATCTGCCTTCCCTAACATCGCCGACACCTAACTTCAATTATTGACGCCTAATCTGCCGACTGGAGCTCACCGCTATTCTAATAAATGTATTAACCCCTAAAGCTAAGTCTAACCCTAACACTAACACCCCCCTAAATTAAATATAATTTTAATCTAATTTTAATCTAACGAAATTAATTAACTCTTCTTAAATAAATTATTCCTATTTAAAGCTAAATACTTACCTGTAAAATAAATCCTAATATAGCTACAATATAAATTATAATGATATTATAGCTATTTTAGGATTAATATTTATTTTACAGGTAACTTTGTATTTAATTTAACCAGATACAATAGCTATTAAATAATTAAGAACTATTTAATAGCTAAAATAGTTAAAATAATTACAAATTTACCTGTAAAATAAATCCTAACCTAAGTTACAATTAAACCTAACACTACACTATCAATAAATTAATTAAATAAAATACCTATAATTATCTACAATTAAACCTAACACTACACTATCAATAAATAAATTAAATACAATTCCTACAAATAAATACAATGAAATAAACTAACTAAAGTACAAAAAATAAAAAAGAACTAAGTTACAAAAAATAAAAAAATATTTACAAACATTAGAAATATATTACAACAATTTTAAACTAATTACACCTACTCTAAGCCCCCTAATAAAATAACAAAGCCCCCCAAAATAAAAAAATGCCCTACCCTATTCTAAACTACTAAAGTTCAAAGCTCTTTTACCTTACCAGCCCTGAACAGGGCCCTTTGCGGGGCATGCCCCAAGAAGTTCAGCTCTTTTGCCTGTAAAAAAAAACATACAATACCCCCCCCCAACATTACAACCCACCACCCACATACCCCTAATCTAACCCAAACCCCCCTTAAATAAACCTAACACTAAGCCCCTGAAGATCTCCCTACCTTGAGTCGTCTTCACCCAGCCGAGCCAAATTCTTCATCCAAGCGGAGCAAGAAGAGGTCCTCCATCCGGTAGAAGTCTTCATCCAAGCGGGGCAGAAGATGTCTTCCATCCGATTGAAGTCTTCATCCAAGAGGCATCTTCTATCGTCATCCATCCGGAGCGGAGCGGCAGCATCCTGAAGACCTCCGACGCGGAACATCCATCCTGGCCGACGACTGAACGACGAATGACGGTTCCTTTAAATGACATCATCCAAGATGGCGTCCCTCAAATTCCGATTGGCTGATAGGATTCTATCAGCCAATCGGAATTAAGGTAGGAATATTCTGATTGGCTGATGGAATCAGCCAATCAGAATCAAGTTCAATCCGATTGGCTGACGATAGAAGATGCCTCTTGGATGAAGACTTCAATCGGATGGAAGACCTCTTCTGCCCCGCTTGGATGAAGACTTCTACCGGATGGAGGACCTCTTCTTGCTCCGCTTGGATGAAGAATTTGGCTCGGCTGGGTGAAGACGACTCAAGGTAGGGAGATCCTCAGGGGCTTAGTGTTAGGTTTATTTAAGGGGGGTTTGGGTTAGATTAGGGGTATGTGGGTGGTGGGTTGTAATGTTGGGGGGGGGTATTGTATGTTTTTTTTTACAGGCAAAAGAGCTGAACTTCTTGGGGCATGCCCCGCAAAGGGCCCTGTTCAGGGCTGAGAACAATTGTAAGAGTTAGGATTTCCACTGGCGCTTATAAATTAAGCTAGGATTTATGCTACCATTATATGTGTAACTTATCTAAGTGAAATATTATAAGTGATTCTGATTTGTATCAGGTGTAAAAACAAAAGTATCCAAGTGTCTCAGACAACGGATATTTAGGATTTAAGTCCTATGTGTTGACTGGTATAAAATTTTCTTAATGTTTTGAAAAGAATAATATTACTAAATCTGTAATTACAGATGATGTGGATAGTGTTCGTGAATAGATTATGAGGAGTGAATAAGTGTAAGTGAAGCTAGTGACGATCCAATTTACAGTGATAAGAAATGGATATAACTATATCCAAAAAATAAAGAAAGATATAGAAGTGTTAAAACTATTTTATTAAACTAAATTATCTGTCAACAATAAAACTTTAGGATTAACTAAAAGATATATGGCAAATAAAACAAATAAAAGCAAATAAAACAAGGGACGTCTCCCTATGAACTTGTTTCAGTAAGTCGAGTGACTTGACAGTATATGGTCTCTGAATATAACTTGATAAACAAAAAATGCCACCTTGGGATTAAAGCAAGCTGTAATGTACCTTACAAATGTCTGTTGGGAATCGTGTAAGTGCCGATGTTCTGTGAGCTTCCTTCTCAGTTTTGTTCCTTCGCGGCTTAAAGTGAGATAACAAACAAGCCTCCGTTCCTGATTGGTGGTTAGGGGGTCACACCTCTCTTAGGATAGGCTGTGACTGTGCACGCTGGATGTTTAGCGTGTTCAGATGTAATTGATCTTTTTCAAGATGTTTGAACTGCAGCTGTAAAAAACTTTTTTCTTCTGCACTTTGATGTGCGGTGTTGGGGATCCACTGTTAGAAAGAAAAGCTGTGCTCCCCTTTCTCGCTGATCAGATCCCCAGCAAAGCTTCCTGTTTCAGTGAACTTTATGAAGTTCACTGAAACAGGAAGCTTTGCTGGGGATCTGTTTTATTTGTTTTATTTGCCATATATCTTTTAGTTAATCCTAAAGTTTTATTGTTGACAGATAATTTAGTTTAATAAAATAGTTTTAACACTTCTATATCTTTCTTTATTTTTTGGATATAGTTATATCCATTTCTTATCACTGTAAATTGGATCGTCACTAGCTTCACTTACACTTATTCACTCCTCATAATCTATTCACGAACACTATCCACATCATCTGTAATTACAGATTTAGTAATATTATTCTTTTCAAAACATTAAGAAAATTTTATACCAGTCAACACATAGGACTTAAATCCTAAATATCCGTTGTCTGAGACACTTAGATACTTTTGTTTTTACACCTGATACAAATCAGAATCACTTATAATATTTCACTTAGATAAGTTACACATATAATGGTAGCATAAATCCTATCTTAATTTATAAGCGCCAGTGGAAATCCAAACTCTTACAATTGTTCTCAACCTAAACTACTGAGGAGGAGAAGTTTCCCCCATCCACCAGGCATACAGGATTTTTTAGTAAGCACCAACCCTCTATTCACTATATCCCTGTTCAGGGCTGGTAAGGTAAAAGAGCTTTGAACTTTAGTAATTTAGAATAGGGTAGGGCATTTTTTTATTTTGGGGGGCTTTGTTATTTTATTAGGGGGCTTAGAGTAGGTGTAATTAGTTTAAAATTGTTGTAATATATTTCTAATGTTTGTAAATATTTTTTTATTTTTTGTAACTTAGTTCTTTTTTATTTTTTGTACTTTAGTTAGTTTATTTCATTGTATTTATTTGTAGGAATTGTATTTAATTTATTTATTGATAGTGTAGTGTTAGGTTTAATTGTAGATAATTATAGGTATTTTATTTAATTAATTTATTGATAGTGTAGTGTTAGGTTTAATTGTAACTTAGGTTAGGATTTATTTTACAGGTAAATTTGTAATTATTTTAACTATTTTAGCTATTAAATAGTTCTTAACTATTTAATAGCTATTGTGCCTGGTTAAAATAAATACAAAGTTACCTGTAAAATAAATATTAATCCTAAAATAGCTATAATATCATTATAATTTATATTGTAGCTATATTAGGATTTATTTTACAGGTAAGTATTTAGCTTTAAATAGGAATAATTTATTTAAGAAGAGTTAATTAATTTCGTTAGATTAAAATTATATTTAACTTAGGGGGGTGTTAGTGTTAGGGTTAGACTTAGCTTTAGGGGTTAATACATTTATTAGAATAGCGGTGAGCTCCGGTCGGCAGATTAGGGGTTAATGTTTGAAGTTAGGTGTCGGCGATGTTAGGGAGGGCAAATTAGGGGTTAATACTATTTATTATAGGGTTAGTGAGGCGGATTAGGGGTTAATAACTTTATTATAGTAGCGGTGTGGTCCGCTCGGCAGATTAGGGGTTAATAAGTGTAGGCAGGTGGAGGCGACGTTGAGGGGGGCAGATTAGGGGTTAATAAATATAATATAGGGGTCGGCGGTGTTAGGGGCAGCAGATTAGGGGTACATAGCTATAATGTAGGTGGCGGCTCTTTGTGGTCGGCAGATTAGGGGTTAATTATTGTAGGAAGCTGGCTGCGACGTTGTGGGGGGCAGGTTAGGGGTTAATAAATATAATATATGGGTCGGCGGTGTTAGGGGCAGCAGATTAGGGGTACATAGCTATAATGTAGGTGGCGGCTCTTTGCGGTCGGCAGATTAGGGGTTAATTATTGTAGGTAGCTGGCGGCGACGTTGTGGGGGGCAGGTTAGGGGTTAATAAATATAATATAGGGGTCGGCGGTGTTAGGGGCAGCAGATTAGGGGTACATAAGTATAACGTAGGTGGCGGTCGGCAGATTAGGGGTTAAAAAAATTTAATCGAGTGTCGGCGATGTGGGGGGGCCTCGGTTTAGGGGAACATAGGTAGTTTATGGGTGTTAGTGTACTTTAGAGCACAGTAGTTAAGAGCTTTATGAACCGGCGTTAGCCCAGAAAGCTCTTAACTACTGACTTTTTTCTGCGGCTGGAGTTTTGTCGTTAGAATTCTAACGCTCACTTCAGCCACGACTCTAAATACCGGCGTTAGAAAGATCCCATTGAAAAGATAGGATACGCAATTGACATAAGGGGATCTGCGGTATGGAAAAGTTGCGGCTGAAAAGTGAGCGTTAGACCCTTTTTTGAATGACTCCAAATACCGGCGGTAGCCTAAAACCATCGTTAGGAGCCTCTAACGCTGGTTTTCACGGCTACCGCCAAACTCCAAATCTAGGCCTTAGACAGTAAGTTTTTCTCAAACACAGTGACTAGCCCTAGCCGCACGTGGCTCACACATGAGTTTTGTAACCAGGCGGGAAAATTATCAAATACACAAATTTCCTTCCACCACTGTCCACAATCCAAACTAAGTCTAAGAGTAGACAGACAGACTGACTATTCTATATATAAAATACTAGTTTGCAAATTGCAGGCAGCAGCATGGATTAATAAAAATAACACAATCAATAATTGATTCAATTGTGTTATTTTTATTAATCCATCTGCTGCCTGCAAATTTGCAAAATAAACAGTTTATTAACAAACTACCACCGGCAGCCCTCAACCATTAAAATGATGTAGATTATACACAGTGAGTCAGTGACTTTAGTACTACTAGTACTACACTAAAGTCACTGACTCACTGTCTATAATCTACATCATTTTATTTTAATGGTAATAAATAATGTACTAGTATAGTCTAGTCACAATCAACAACATACACAACATGAATGATGATCAGATTCATGCCATGCCAAGCCATCATTGAATTTGACCTCCATATCCATATTATATTTCAAAATCAAAAAAGCAGAAATTTAAAAAATAATTTCTCCTGACTCAGCTCTCCTGGCTGAGTCTCTGAGCTCTCACCTCTGTTTGTCGTTGTCCTCGACCTCGTCCTCCTCCGTCCTGCCTGGGCTGGGTGAGGGTCCACTGTGGCGACACTGTCCACACACTGCACGGCCACACCTGGTCCGTCCGTCGACCAGTCCTGATCTGATCGGCTCTGTCTCTGTCTGGGCTGGCTAACTGAGCTCTGCACATGACACTGCACGCAGCACACTGTGTCGTCTGCCAGCCAGGGCCAGCCAGCAGGCTCTCAGTCTCTACCCTCAGGCCTGGCTCACCGCCCGGTAAGTTAGGGTAACGGACTACCTAGTAGTGTCAGTGACACTGTCACTCTCTCTCCTCGACCTCAGGCTCTGTCTCTGTGACTGTCTCTTCCAGCTGCTGCTGCCGCGTGTGTGAGGCTCAGGCTGGCACAGCACAATGAGCGGCAAAGCGGGTGGGGTGGTCACGTGATGGATCAATGTTGGTGACGTAAATGACGTTGAGGGTGCTGACGTCGGCATCGCCTAGCGGGCGGCCTAGCATAGAAGTGTCCACAAGGTCAAGAAGTACTGACTGTCTGTGTCTGTGTGAAGATTGTCTGTCTCTGAGTCTGAGACTCTGACTTTAACTTACTTAATAAATAAAAAAAATATGTAATAAAAATATGTAATTGTAAATACACTGTCACAGAAATGTTTTGGTTTTTTTTGGGGCCATAAAAGTAGTCGGCTGGCTCTGCTGCCTGCGCCCTAGCTGGCAGTGGGCCCTAGGCGACTGCCTAGATTGCCTAGTGGAAGCGCCGGCCCTGATCAAGAGGACTAGTTTCCTCAATATCCGATGTAATCAACACTTCTTTTAACAAAGAACGAATATACTCTATTTTAAATAAATAAGTAAATTTGTCAGTGTCAATATCTGAGGAAGGATCTTCTGAATCAGATAGATCCTCATCAGAGGAGGATAATTCAGTATGTTGTCGGTCATTTGACATTTCATCAACTTTATGAGAAGTTTTAAAAGACCTTTTACGTTTATTAGAAGGCAGAATGGCAGACAAAGCCTTCTGAATAGAATCAGCAATAAATTCTTTTAAATTCACAGGTATCTCTTGTACATTAGATGTTGAAGGAACAGCAACAGGCAATGTACTATTACTGATGGACACATTATCTGCATATAAAAGTTTATCATGACAACTATTACAAACCACAGTTGGAGATATAATATCCACAAGTTTACAACAAATGCACTTAGCTTTGGTAGAACTGTTATCAGGCAGCAGGGTTCCAACAGTGATTTCTGAGACAGGATCAAATTGAGACATCTTGCAAATGTAAGAGAAAAAAACAACATATAAAGCAAAATTATCAATTCCCTTATATGGCAGTTTCAGGAATGGGAAAAAAATGCAAACAGCATAGCCCTCTGATAGAGAAAAAAGGCAAGAGGCATATATGAATGGGGTTTTAAATAATGAAAATATTTGGCGCCAAGTATGACGCACAACACAAACAGAAAACATTTTTTTGGCGCTAACAACATCCGGAAATGACACACTTGCGTCATTGAAGATGCAACCTTGTGAAAGCATCAACTAAGATGCCGGAAGTGACGAATTTGCATCATCGAACGTAACTTTGCACCAAAAAATCTTGCGCCAAAATTGACGCAATATACTTTGGCATTTTGCGCCCTCGCGAGCCTAATTCTGCCTGCGAATTTGAAAATGACAGACAATTGAAAAAAAAAAATAATAAATATGAAACTGACTGCAAAAGGAAATATACTGAATACCTGACTCATGGCAAATATAAGTACAATACATATATTTAGAACTTTATAAAAATACATAAAGTGCCAAACCATAGCTGAGAGTGTCTTAAGTAATGAAAACATACTTACCAAAAGACACCCATCAACATATAGCAGATAGCCAAACCAGTACTGAAACGGTTATCAGTAGAGGTAATGGAATATGAGAGCATATCGTCGATCTGAAAAGGGAGGTAGGAGATGAATCTCTACAACCGATAACAGAGAACCTATGAAATAGATCTCCCATGAGGAAATCGGGCTTCAAAATGCTGAGAAGCGCATATCAACGTAGAATCTAAGCGCAAACTTACTTCACCACCTCCATAGGAGGCAAAGTTTGTAAAACTGAATTGTGGGTGTGGTGAGGGGTGTATTTATAGGCATTTTGAGGTTTGGGAAACTTTGCCCCTCCTGGTAGGATTGTATATCCCATACATCACTAGCTCATGGACTCTTGCCAATTACATGAAAGAAATTGCATTCTCTATCTGAAGCATGGATGTTTAATTTTGACTAGACTATCCCTTTAATGAAATTGTTAAATAGCACACATTGGGATAAAGTATTCTCAAAAAAACCCCACAGAGGATACATGGAGACCATTTAAAAATATATTTATCAACACTCTGTATATAACATAAGGAAACAGAAGCGCCACATGGCCTAGTATTGTTTGGATGGTAATAATATATATAAATATACAGTATATTGCACTCACATTGAGTAATGCACCCCTTGTGGTGCTAGTGAAGCGGACTGAGATCACAACAGCCACCCAGCAGACTGACCTCCGGTGTTAATACAGCAATCTGTAGGTGATGTGAAAGGACATACACGCCAATATGGCCTAGTATTGTAGGGTACAACAGGAATATATATATATATATATATATTAAAGGTTGCACTCACATGTCATAGAGCACCCATCTTGGTGCAAATGTAGCAAGCTGGGATCAAACAGTCACCGAGCAGACTGGCCTCTGGTGGAACAGGATACTTGGACAGCTCATCAGTAGAGTCAGAAAAATTTGTGCGGTGTCAGAATTGAAATATCAATAAAATGTAATATAAAATAAAATAAGAGAGTATGGCAGCAAGTGGTAAGTATACAAACTTACTTTATTAAAAAGTACTTGGTCAACGTGTTTCGGCCTCTCACAGGCCTTTTTCAAGCCTTGAAAAAGGCCTGTGAGAGGCCAAAATGCATTGACCAAGCATCTGGTAAGCCTTATTTCTACATCTATATCTACTTTGAGCATACTACACTGTATTGATTATCTTTCACAGATAAATCCAGCTAGGAGCAGAACCTCCCCTAAAATCTCTGGATTTCCACCTGTGGTCGCAGCACTAACCCTGCAGCACCCAGCTGCACTAATCTTGCAACACCCAACTGAACCTTGAGAATAATTTTTCATTCACTAAATTTCATCACTTAGACTTATATTGCACCTACGAATGTATTTATCCTAACTTCAGCACATTTTTTCATCTTTTTTCATCAATGGCATCTTTTGGCAATTTCTGCTAAAAAAAATTCACATTTTTTTCACATTTTTACATTTTGTATTTTTTATCCTTTGTTGAAGGATTATCCTTTCCCCCTATTTTGCACTATTTTTTGAGCTTTCAGTTACATCCCCTTTTTTCTCCTACACCATTACTAATGAGGAATCATCTAAAACATAACTATATTGGACTCTACCTAAGTATACGCTTGGAAATTCTACATCATATTTTCACTGAACCTGGGATTACAAATTACACTCAACTGATAGGAACAATTTGTAACTTCTCACTACACCACGGCCAAGACCCCGCTGGGCGCTTAGTGCCCCATTTGTGTACAAAGGTGGTGTAGTACTGCTTTAGTGGTACTTTTTCCATATATATATATATATAGCTTTTATTTGCATATTATTATCAAGATTGTCTACTGTCACATCTTACCAGTATTGTTGTATGTTGATAAACATGGATCCATATTAATGTACTATTTGAATATTTCACATAGGTACCTTTGCATATTGCATATTATTTATTGTTTTAAGCTTTTGTTTTAATTATTGTTTTAACTGTCAACATTTATCGTCATTAATAAATACACGTGTACTACCTATTCACATCCAAGCCCACTTCTAGTTGAGGCACTCAGGCTACATCCATATATTCTTAGAGTTCCTTATTGACAGCTAGAGGTCAAGACAGCCGGAGTATATAGGATTACACAGGCGCTAGGTATATATTCCATCAATCCTTGGCTTTCACATCTACATTTTACCAGATTTATTGGGACATATGGTACATTTTGTATATCTTATTTTGTGGTGTTTGTCACAACAAACTGCAAATTGCCATTGTGTATAATTAGATAAGCTGGTTCTTAGCTTGGTCACCTTTTTGAGCCTATTTAATCAGAGCCTTTTTATCTTTGGTGCCCATGTTTACAGCTTGAGCCCAATTACTTGTTATAGCAATTGCTAAAGCTGACCAAGGGTGCCCCCTATATTTTCTCTATATTTATCAACACATACCACATGGTTATACAAGTAAAATAAACAAATGTGGCTAAATATTTTTTATTTAAGGCAAATAAGAAAAAAAAAACATGGCATTTAAATTATTCAAAGAAAATAGTAGACTTAGCATTTCAATTATATAAAGAATGTAACAAAATATGCTATCAGATTAGCCAAAATTGAAAATGAATGACAAAACATTCTATGTCAATTCTATGTCAAACTCTAAAAGTATATAAATAACAAAAAAATATAAGTAGGAAAATGTAAGTACATTAAAATGTGAGAAGGGTATTATGACTAACAGTGACCAGAAGACGGCTGAGGAACTAAACCATTTTACTTCCTCAGTATATACAAGAGAGGAACCAATGGGAGAGACATTGGAACAAACAAGAATATACAAGCCCATACCAATAACTGTGTTATCTCTAGATATCAGGAAAGAACTAGGTAAAACCAAGGTAAATAAAACTCAAAATCTAGATGAAATACAGCTGAGGGTTCTAAAGGAACTGCCATAGCTAAACCGCTACTCTTAATTTTTCAAGACTCATTATCCTCAGGCTTAGTACCCCAGGACTGGCATAAAGCTGATGTTGTTTTTTAAACTTTTTAAAAAGGGAAGCAGGACTGATCCAGGAAGCTATTGGCCCATAAGCATGACATCGGTAGTGGGGAAGACACTGAAAAGAATTTTAAGGGATTCTATATTCAGGAGTATATTAATGGAAACAAGATTATGGGGCCTAGTTATCAAGTCGTCAACCTCAAATACGCTGGAATTCCGCAGCGTATTTGTGGCGAGGCTGATTCGCCTTAGTTATCAAAGGCTAGAGACCGGCAAAAGTAGAATTTTGTGACGTAAGCTTCGATCCGCCGGACTCAGTCCGACACAGATCGATTCTTACGTCACTACAGATGTTCCGCACACAGGTGCGGCACAATCTGACTACTTTTGCTAGTTATCAAAAAACTAGCAGGTACGCTCGGCATTTTCCGGCCCAGCGTACCTGGTTTTCAATCCGCCGCCCTGGAGGCGGCAGATCCCATAGGAATCAATGGGAGTCTGACCATAGCGAAAGTACAAGTTCGCTGCTGCCAGACATCCCATTGATTTCTATGGGAGCTGTCTACACCTAACACCCTAACATGTACCCCGAGTCTAAACACCCCTAAGTTGTCCCCCCCTACACCGCCGCAACTAAATAAAGTTATTACCCCCCTAAACCACCGCTCCTGGAGCCCACCGCAAGCTACTCTATACATATTAACCCCTAAACCGCCGCTCCCGGACACCGCCGCAACTATAATAAATGTATTAACCCCTAAACCGCCGCTCCTGGACACCGCCACAACCTACATTATACCTAGTAACCCCATACTGCCCCCCCAATACCGCCGCCCTCTATAATAAAGTTATTAACCCCTATCCTGCTGATCCCGCACCTCGCCGCAACTAAATAAATAGTTTAACCCCTAAACCGCCGCTCCCGGACCCTGCCGCAACCTATATTAAATTTATTAACCCCTAATCTGCCCCCCTACATCATCGCCACCTATAATACATTTATTAACCCCTATCCTGACCCCCACTACACCGCCGCCATTGTAATAAATTTATTAACCCCTAAACCTAAGTCTAACACTAACCCTAACACCCCCCTAACTTAAATATTAATTAAATAAATCTAAATAATATTTCTATTATTAACTAAATTAATCCTATTTAAAACTAAATACTTACCTGTAAAATAAATCCTAATATAGCTACAATATAAATAATAATTATATTGTAGCTATCTTAGGATTTATTTTTATTTTACAGGCAACTTTCAATTTATTTTAAATAGGTACAATAGCTATTAAATAGTTATTAACTATTTAATAGCTACCTAGCTAAAATAAAGCGAAATTTACCTGTAAAATAAAAACTAACCTAAGTTACAATTACACCTAACACTACACTATACTTAAATAAATTATTCCTATTTAAAACTAAATACTTACCTGTAAAATAAATCCTAAGATAGCTACAATGTAATTAATTTTTAGGAATTATATTTATTTTACAGGTAACTTTGTATTTATTTTAGCTAGTTAGAATAGTTATTAAATAGTTATTAACTATTTAATACCTACCTAGCTAAAAGAAATACAAAATTACCTGTAAAATAATCCTAACCTAAGTTACAATTAAACCTAACACTACACTATCATTAAATTAATTAAATAAATTAACTACAAATAACTACAATTAAATACAATTACATAAACTAACTAAAGTACAAAAAATAAAAAAAGCTAAGTTACAAAAAAAAAAAATAGGTTACAAACATTTAAAAAATATTACAAGAATTTTAAGATAATTACACCTAATCTAAGCCCCCTAATAAAATAACAAAGCCCCCCAAAATAAAAAAATTCCCTACCCTATTCTAAATTAAAAAAGTTCAAAGCTCTTTTACCTTACCAGCCCTTAAAAGGGCCTTTTGTGGGGCATGCCCCAAAGAAAACTGCTCTTTTGCCTGTAAAAGAAAAATACAACCCCCCCCAACATTAAAACCCACCACCCACATACCCCTAATCTAACCCAAACCTCCCTTAAAATAACCTAACACTAATCCCCTGAAGATCATCCTACCTTGAGTCATCTTCACTCAGCCGAGCAGCGATGGAACCAAAGAGGAGATCTGGAGCGGCAGAAGTGATCCTCCAAGGGGCGCTGAAGAAGTCTTCCATCCGATGAAGTGATCCTCCAGTCGGTGCTGAAGAAGTCTTCCATCCGGGCGATGTCATCTTCCAAGCGGCGCTGAAGAAGTCTTCTATCCGGGCGATGTCATCTTCCAAGCGGGGTCTTCAATCTTCATCCCGCCAATGCAGAACATCCTTCTTTCCCGACGGACTACCGACGAATGAAGGCTCCTTTAAGGGACGTCATCCAAGATGGCGTCCCTTCAATTCCGATTGGCTGATAGGATTCTATCAGCCAATCGGAATTAAGGTAGGAAAAATCTGATTGGCTGATTGAATCAGCCAATCAGATTGAGCTCGCATTCTATTGGCTGATCGGATTAGCCAATAGAATGCGAGCTCAATCTGATTGGCTGATTGGATCAGCCATCGGATTGAACTTCAATCTGATTGGCTGATTCAATCAGCCAATCAGATTTTTCCCACCTTAATTCCGATTGGCTGATAGAATCCTATCAGCCAATCGGAATTGAAGGGACGCCATCTTGGATGACGTCCCTTAAAGGAGCCTTCATTCGTCGTAGTCCGTCGGGAAAGAAGGATGTTCCGCATCAGCGGAATGAAGATGGATCCTGAAGAAGAAGATTGAAGACCCCGCTTGGAAGATGACATCGCCCGGATAGAAGACTTCTTCAGCGCCGCTTGGAAGATGACATCGCCCGGATGGAAGACTTCTTCAGCGCCGACTGGAGGATCACTTCATCGGATGGAAGATTTCTTCAGCGCCCCTTGGAGGATAACTTCTGCCGCTACGGATCTCCTCTTCGGTTCCATCGCTGCTCGGCTGAGTGAAGACAACTCAAGGTAGGATGATCTTCAGGGGGGTAGTGTTAGGTTTATTTAAGGGGGGTTTGGGTTAGATTAGGGGTATGTGGGTGGTGGGTTTTAATGTTGGGGGGGGTTGTATTTTTCTTTTACAGGCAAAAGAGCTGAATTCTTTGGGGCATGCCCCGCAAAAGGCCCTTTTAAGGGCTGGTAAGGTAAAAGAGCTTTGAACTTTTTTAATTTAGAATAGGGTAGGGCATTTTTTTATTTTGGGGGGCTTTGTTATTTTATTAGGGGGCTTAGGTTAGGTGTAAGTAGCTTAAAATTGTTGTAATATTTTTAAAATGTTTGTAACTTATTTTTTTTATTTTTTGTACTTTAGTTAGTTTATGTAATTGTATTTAATTGTAGTTATTTGTAGTTAATTTATTTAATTAATTTAATGATAGTGTAGTGTTAGGTTTAATTGTAACTTAGGTTAGGATTTATTTTACAGGTAATTTTGTATTTCTTTTAGCTAGGTAGTTATTAAATAGTTAATAACTATTTAATAACTATTCTAACTAGCTAAAATAAATACAAAGTTACCTGTAAAATAAATATAAATCCTAAGATAGCTACAATGTAATTATTAATTATATTGTAGTTATCTTAGGGTTTATTTTACAGGTAAGTATTTAGTTTGAAATAGGAATAATTTATTAAAGTATAGTGTAGTGTTAGGTGTAATTGTAACTTAGGTTAGTTTTTATTTTACAGGTTAATTTCTCTTTATTTTAGCTAGGTAAGCTATTAAATAGTTAATAACTATTTAATAGCTATTGTACCTAGTTAAAATAAATTGAAATTTGCCTGTAAAATAAAAATAAATCCTAACATAGCTACAATATAATTATTATTTATATTGTAGCTATATTAGGCCTAGATTTAGAGTTTGGCGGTAGCCGTGAAAACCAGCGTTAGAGGCTCCTAACGCTGGTTTTAGGCTACCGCCGGTATTTGGAGTCAGTCATTAAAGGGTCTAACGCTCACTTTTCAGCCGCGACTTTTCCATACCGCAGATCCCCTTACGTCAATTGCGTATCCTATCTTTTCAATGGGATCTTCCTAACGCCGGTATTTAGAGTCTTGGCTGAAGTGAGCGTTAGAATTCTAACGACAAAACTCCAGCCGCAGGAAAATATCAGGAGTTAAGAGCTTTCTGGGCTAACGCCGGTTCATAAAGCTCTTAACTACTGTACCCTAAAGTACACTAACACCCATAAACTACCTATGCACCCCTAAACCGAGGTCCCCCCACATCGCCGCAACTCGATTACATTTTTTTAAACCCTAATCTGCCGACCGCAACCTACGTTATACTTATGTACCCCTAATCTGCTGCCCCTAACACCGCCGACCCCCTGTATTATATTTATTAACCCCTAACCTGCCCCCCCACAACGTCGACGCCAGCTACTTACAATAATTAACCCCCTAATCTGCCGACCGCAAAACGCCGCCACCTACGTTATCCTTATGTACCCCTAATCTGCTGCCCCTAACACCGCCGACCCCTATATTATATTTATTAACCCCTAATCTGCCCCCCCTCAACGTCGCCGACACCTGCCTACACTTATTAACCCCTAATCTGCCGAGCGGACCTGAGCGCTACTATAATAAAGTTATTAACCCCTAATCCGCCTCACTAACCCTATCATAAATAGTATTAACCCCTAATCTGCCCTCCCTAACATCGCCGACACCTAACTTCAATTATTAACCCCTAATCTGACGACCGGAGCTCACCGCTACTATAATAAATGGATTAACCCCTAAAGCTAACTCTAACCCTAACACTAACACCCCCCTAATTTAAATATAATTTTAATCTAACGAAATTAATTAACTCTTATTAAATAAATTATTCCTATTTAAAGCTAAATACTTACCTGTAAAATAAATCCTAATATAGCTACAATATAAATTATAATTACATTGTAGCTATTTTAGGATTAATATTTAATTTTACAGGCAACTTTGTAATTATTTTAACCAGGTACAATAGCTATTAAATAGTTAAGAACTATTTAATAGTTACCTAGTTAAAATAATAACAAAATTACCTGTAAAATAAGTCCTAACCTAAGTTATAATTAAACCTAACACTGCACTATCATTAAATTAATTAAATAAAATACCTACAATTACCTACAATAAAACCTAACACTACACTATCAATAAATAAATTAAATACAATTTCTACAAATAACTACAATTACATAAACTAACTAAAGTACAAAAAATAAAAAAGAACTAAGTTACAAAAAATAATAAAATATTTACAAACATAAGAAAAATATTACAACAATTTTAAACTAATTACACCTACTCTAAGCCCCCTAATAAAATAACAAAGACCCCCAAAATAAAAAAATTCCCTACCCTATTCTAAATTAATAAATTTAAAGCTCTTTTACCTTACCAGCCCTGAACAGGGCCCTTTGCGGGGCATGCCCCAAGAAAATCAGCTCTTTTGCCTGTAAAAAAAAAACATACAATACCCCCCCCAACATTACAACCCACCACCCACATACCCCTAATCTAACCCAAACCCCCCTTAAATAAACCTAACACTAAGCCCCTGAAGATCTTCCTACCTTGTCTTCACCATCCAGGTATCACCGATCCGTCCTGGCATCCGGTGCTGAAGAGGTCCAGAAGAGGCTCCAAAGTCTTCCTCCTATCCGGCAAGAAGAGGACATCCGGACCGGCAAACATCTTCTCCAAGCGGCATCTTTGATCTTCTTCCATCCGGTGCGGAGCGGGTCCATCTTGAAGCAGCCGACGCGGATCCATCCTCTTCTTCCGGCGTCTCCCGACGAATGACGGTTCCTTTAAGGGACGTCATCCAAGATGGCGTCCCTCGAATTCCGATTGGCTGATAGTATTCTATCAGCCAATCGGAATTAAGGTAGGAATATTCTGATTGGCTGATGGAATCAGCCAATCAGAATCAAGTTCAATCCGATTGGCTGATCCAATCAGCCAATCAGATTGAGCTCGCATTCTATTGGCTGTTCCGATCAGCCAATAGAATGCGAGCTCAATCTGAGTGGCTGATTGGATCAGCCAATAGGAGCACGTTTTTGAGGCTGGCCGCGTCCGTAAGCAACTCTGGTATCGAGAGTTGCATTTGCGGTAAAAATGCTCTACGCTCCTTTTTTGGAGCCTAACGCAGCATTTTTTTGAACTCTCGATACCAGAGTTAATTTTATGGTGCGGCCAGAAAAAAGCCCGTGGAGCGTTAACAGCCCATCTACCGCCAAACTCCAAATCTAGGCCTAGGGTTTATTTTAAAGGTAAGTATTTAGTTTTAAATAGGATTAATTTAGTTCATAATAGAAATATTATTTAGATTTATTTAATTAATATTTAAGTTAAGGGGTGTTAGGGTTAGTGTTAGACTTAGGTTTAGGGGTTAATAATTTTATTACAGTGGCGGCGGTGTAGTGGGGGGCAGGATAGGGGTTAATAAATGTATTATAGGTGGCGACGGTGTAGGGGGGGGCTGGATAGGAGTTAATAAATTTAATATAGGTTTGCGGCGGGGTCCGGGGAGCGGCGGTTTAGGGGTTAATACATATATTATAGTTGCGGCGGGGTCAGGGAGCAGCGGTTTAGGGGATTAAACTATTTATTTAGTTGCTGCGAGGTGCGGGGATCAGCAGGATAGGGGTTAATAACTTTATTATAGAGGGCGACGGTATAGGGGGGGCAGGATAGGGGTTACTAGGTATAATGTAGGTTGCGGCGGTGTCCGGGAGCGGCGGTTTATGGGTTAATACATTTATAAGAGTTGCGGCGGGGTCTAGGAGCGGCGGTTTAGGGGTTACTAACTTTATTTAGTTGCGGGGGGCTCCGGGGGCGCCGATATAGGGGGTAGAACAGTGTAAGATAGTGGGTGATGGTAGTGCGCTTAGTGTAGGGTATTAAACACCTTAACTAAATAGCAGATCCTTCAAGCTACTATAGTGAAAAAATGACAAGTGTGAGAGGGAAAGTAAGGGCGCTAGAAAAGCTAAAAATACCACTAAAAGCTAAGAGATAAATGTATAATGACCAAGGACTTCTAATAGATTAATAATGTATTTAATGTGCCATAAGAAACAAAATTACAAAATTAAAAGGGACGTCTCCCAAAAAATTGCATAATAAAAATCAGTTTAAAATTATTATAAATAAAGACTGTATTCCAGTTAAACGTTGGATACTATGTACATATAAAAGTTCATTCCTTAGGACCTTGCCAATTGCGAGATACAATGTCTATATCTAAAGTCAGATGTCAGATATACAGATAATCTTGATTGCTGTTCTATGTAATATTCCCACAATAGAAAATCTTTACTTCATCTGTATTTTGGTAGGCTAAAAAGTTAAAACGTCTTTATTTTAAAATGCTTAACGGCAACTTTACCAAAGGCCGGTCTCTATCAGGCAACTCCGTGTGTGCTCTACGAGAATCCGGCGTCTGACGTCACGGTTTCCACCTCGAGGGCTCGCCTCTGATCAGCCAATTGGAACCTCCGTGGGTCCCTATCTGTCAGTCTGTTGTTATCCGGTCCGATTCTTAGTAGTTTGCTTATAGTTGGGGGTTGCTCTTAGTGCTGTGCACGCCACCTCTTTTTTATGGGTATCCGCCAGGGGATAAAAATAATGCAGTACAACCCGGGTTGATAATTCTTCTGTACAAAGGTAGTACACAGGTAGTTAATCCTTAGATTGTGTTATGTGGTGCTGGTTTTCTACGCGTTTCACTCCTTTCAGAGCTTTATCAAGAATGACTAGCCCACATTATCCTCCTCCTTTTCAAGGTGTCTCTGTGTTCTGATTGGTCAAAGTTTTGCTTGATTAAAGAGATTGAGTTTTTCTGACATCTGACACTTTGTTTTTTCTCTGACATCTGACTCTTAGTTTTTTCTTATATCCTTAGTGGATAATTCACTGTATCTTTTAGGTGCTTTTCAAAAGAAAGATTCACATTTCTTTTTATAATAACGAGTCATATTTAACAGTATCATTCAACTTCTATGTGGTATTTTACAAATATGTATTTAATAAACTGTCAGCAAAGATATATTCTTTTAAAATATAACTTTTTAATCCAAGATGAAAGGGGATACATCTAATTCGGAATTTAAATCTCTAGGGTTCAGAGTATCGTATTTGAAGATAAGTTCAGCCTCCTTGATTAGTAACTTTTTTTCAATGTCTCCCCTCTCCAATGTTTTTTTATAGTTTTAATTCCCCAGTATGTTAAGTCCTTTGTTCTCCCTTTGTGAACTGTTTTGAAATGTTTGTACAAATAGGTGTCCTCCAACCCTTTCTCTATGCTCCTTAGGTGTTCCCTAATTCTATCCCTTATTGCTCTTTTCGTTTCTCCAATATAAAACAAATTTTAAAACATAAATGGCACATGTATGTGTACACCTAATTAGTTCTTTTATTTGAAAGATATCTTTGGAATTATTAAACTTAATTTCTTTAATTTTTTTTACTGTGACCACAGGCCTTGGCAAGAATAACAAGAAAAAGCCCCACTGGTTTTGTACCAAATAGATTTTTTTGTATTGTCAGCTTTTTGTTGTTTTTTTGTCTTTTGGTTGCTAATATCGATTTTAAGTTTGTGGCTTTTTTAAAGATGAAGGTAGGGTTACTTGGAATTTTTTCTCCTAAGATGTTATCCTCTTTTAGGATGTGCCAGTGCTTTTTGACAATTATTATGATCCAACGACAAAGTTTACACAGTCACTAGATAAAATCTTATTAGAAGGTAAAAAATTGCAGGTACTCAAAGAAAAAGAGTTTCAGTTTTTAACCCCAAAACATCCAAGAATCCCCATTTTTTATTTCCTCCCAAAAATCCACAAATGTTTAAATAACCCACCGGGGAGGCCCATAATTTCAGGGATTGATTCCCTATCAGCCAACTTGTCTAAATATATAGATGGTTACCTTCAGAAATATGTCCAAAAATTAGACTCTTACTTAGGGATTCCACACAAGTTTTAAATATATTAAACTCTCTGAAATGGGAAGATGACATGTTCCTTGTGACCTGTGACGTGACGTCACTATACACTGTTATTGACCACACTAAGGCCTAGATTTGGAGTTCGGCGGTAGCCGTCAAAACCAGCGTTAGAGGCTCCTAACGCTGGTTTTGGCCGCCCGCTGGTATTTGGAGTCAGTGATTAAAGGGTCTAACGCTCACTTTTCAGCCGCGACTTTTCCATACCGCAGATCCCCCTACGCCATTTGCGTAGCCCTATATTTTCAATGGGATCTTTCTAACGCTGGTATTTAGAGTCGTTTCTGAAGTGAGCGTTAGAGCTCTAACGACAAGATTCCAGCAGCCTGAAAATAGCAGGAGGTTAAGAGCTTTCTGGCTAACGCCGGTTTATAAAGCTCTTAACTACTGTACCCTAAAGTACACTAACACCCCATAAACTACCTATGTACCCCTAAACCGAGGTCCCCCCACACCACGCACTCGATTAAAATTTTTAACCCCCTAATCTGCCGACCGCCACCTACGTCTATACTTATGTACCCCTAATCTGCTGCCCCTAACCCCGCCGACCCCTGTATTACATTTATTAACCCCTAACTTGCCCCCCCACAACGTCGCCGCCAGCTACTTAAAATAATTAACCCCTAATCTTCCGACCGCAAATCGCCGCCACCTACGTTATCCCTATGTACCCCTAATCTGCTGCCCTAACATCGCCGACCCCTATATTATATTATTAACCCCTAATCTGCCCCCCTCAACGTCGCCGACACCTGCCTACACTTATTAACCCCTAATCTGCCGAGCGGACCTGAGCGCTACTATAATAAATGTATTAACCCCTAATCCGCCTCACTAACCCCTAATCTGCCCTCCCTAACATCGCCGACACCTAACTTCAATTATTAACCCCTAATCTGCCGACCGGAGCTCACCGCTATTCTAATAAATGTATTAACCCCTAAAGCTAAGTCTAACCCTAACACTAACACCCCCCTAAGTTAACTATAATTTTTATCTAACGAAATAAATTAACTCTTATTAAATAAATTATTCCTATTTAAGCTAAATACTTACCTGTAAAATAAATCATAATATAGCTACAATATAAATTATAATCTATATTATAGCTATTTTAGGATTAATATTTATTTTACAGGCAACTTTGTTATTATTTTAACCAGGTAAAATAGCTATTAAATAGTTAAGAAACTATTTAATAGTTACCTAGTTAAATAATAACAATTTACCTGTAAAATAAATCCTAACCTAAGTTATAATTAAACCTAACACTACCCTATCAATAAAATAATTAAATAAACTACCTACAATTACCTACAATTAACCTAACACTACACTATCAATAAATTAATTAAACAACAATTCCTACAAATAAATACAATTAAATAAACTAGCTAAGTACAAAAAATTAAAAAGAACTAAGTTACAGAAAGTAAAAAAATATTTACAAACATAAGAAAAATATTACAACAATTTTAAACTAATTACACCTACTCTAAGCCCCCTAATAAAATAACAAAGCCCCCCAAAATAAAAAATTTCCCTACCCTATTCTAAATTAAAAAAGTTACAAGCTCTTTTACCTTACCCAGCCCTGAACAGGGCCCTTTGCGGGGCATGCCCCAGAATTTTCAGCTCTTTTGCCTGTAAAAAAAAACATACAATACCCCCCCCCCAACATTACAACCCCACACCACATACCCCTAATCTAACCAAACCCCCTTAAATAAACCTAACACTAAGCCCCTGAAGATCTTCCTACCTTGTCTTCACCATCCAGGTATCACCGAATCCGTCCTGGCTCCAAGATCTTCATCCAACCCAAGCGGGGTTGGCGATCCATAATCCAGTCCGAAGAGGCTCCCAAAGTCTTCCTCCCTATCGGCAAGAAGAGGACATCCGGACCGGCAAACATCTTCTCCAAGCGGCCATCTTCGATCTTCTTCCATCCGGAGCGAAGCGGCCAGGATCCTGAAGACCTCCAGCGCGGAACATCCATCAGGACCGACGCGAGCTGAACGACGAAATGACCTGTTCCTTTAAGGGACGTCATCCAAGATGGCGTCCCTCGAATTCCGATTGGCTGATAGGATTCTATCAGCCAATCGGAATTAAGGTAGGAATTTTCTGATTGGCTGATGGAATCAGCCAATCAGAATCTAGTTCAATCGATTGGCCGATCCCAATCAGCCAATCAGATTGAGCTCGCATTCTATTGGCTGATCGGAAACAGCCAATAGAATGCAAAGAGCTGAAATTCTTGGGGGCATGCCCCCCGCAAAGGGCCCTGTTCAGGGCTGGTAAGGTAAAAGAGCTTGTAACTTTTTTAATTTAGAATAGGGTAGGGAATTTTTTATTTTGGGGGGCTTTGTTATTTTATAGGGGGCTTAGAGTAGGTGTAATTAGTTTAAAATTGTTGTAATATTTTTTCTTATGTTTGTAAATATTTTTTTATTTTCTGTAACTTAGTTCTTTTTTATTTTTTGTACTTTAGCTAGTTTATTTAATTGTATTTATTTGTAGGAATTGTGTTTAATTAATTTATGATAGTGTAGTGTTAGGTTAATTGTAGGTAATTGTAGGTAGTTTATTTAATTATTTTATTGATAGGGTAGTGTTAGGTTTAATTATAACTTAGGTTAGGATTTATTTTACAGGTAAATTTGTTATTATTTTAACTAGTAAATATTAAATAGTTCTTAACTATTTAATAGCTATTGTACCTGGTTAAAATAATTACAAAGTTGCTGTAAAATAAATATTAATCCTAAAATAGCTATAATATAATTATAATTTATATTGTAGCTATATTAGGATTTATTTTACAGGTAAGTATTTAGCTTTAAATAGGAATAAGTTATTTAATAAGAGTTAATTTATTTCGTTAGATAAATATTATATTTAACTTAGGGGGGTGTTAGTGTTAGGGTTAGACTTAGCTTTAGGGTTAATCCATTTATTAGAATAGCGGTGGAGCTCCGATCGGAAGATTAGGGGTTAATAATTGAAGTTAGGTGTCGGCGATGTTAGGGAGGGCAGATTAGGGGTTAATACTATTTATGATAGGGTTAGTGAGGCGGATTAGTGGGTTAATAACTTTATTATAGTAGCGCTCAGGTCCGCTCGGCAGATTAGGGGTTAATAAGTGTAGGCACGGTGTCGTCGACGTTGTGGGGGGCAGGTTAGGGGTTAATAATATAATATAGGGGTCGGCGGTGTTAGGGGTAGCAGCATTAGGGGTACATAGGGATAAAGTAGGTGGCGGCGGTTTACGGAGCGGCAGATAGGGGTTTAAAAAAATATGCAGGGGTCAGCGATAGCGGGGGCGGCAGATTAAGGGGTTAATAAGTGTAAGGCTAGGGGTGTTTAGACTCGGGGTCACTGTTAGAGTGTTAGGTGCAGACGTAGTAAGGAAGTGTTTCCCCATAGCAAACAATGGGGCTGCGTTAGGAGTGAACTGCTGCTTTTTTGCAGGTGTTAAGGTTTTTTTTTCAGCTCAAACAGCCCCATTGTTTCCTATGGGGGAATCGTGCAACGAGCACGTTTTTGAGGCCGGCCGCGTCCGTAAGCAACTCTGGTATCGAGAGTTGCTTTTGCGGTAAAAAATGCTCTTCCGATCTTTTTTGGAGCCTAACGCAGCATTTGTTTGAACTCTCGATACCAGAGTTAATTTTATGGTGCGGCCAGAAAAAAAGCCCGCGGAGCGTTTAACCGCCTTTTACCGCCGAACTCCAAATCTAGCCTAAGGGTATTAAAGCAATAGACACCTTTCTAAAAACAGGATAGTGATATGAAGGAAATACAAAAAAAATTATATTAAAAATTATAAAATTTATTCTAGAAAACAATTATTTTTCTTTTAATGATACTTTCTATATACAGGCAGAGGGTTACAGCTATGGGTACAAGGTTTGCACCTAGCTACGCTAATTTATTCATGGGAGCCTGGGAGACCAAGTTTTTTGGCGAAGGTGGCTATGGTGCAAACTTGTACTCTATAAAAGGTATATAGATGACCTTTGCTTGTATGGAAAGGATCGGAATTAGGATCTTACTAATTAGGACTTACTAACTCTCCTTGAACAAATGAATAATAACACCTGATGGCCTAACCTTTACTCATAATCTATAGTAAAACCGCTATAACATTTTTGGATTTAGAGATAATGGCCATTAATAATATTATTGAAACTAAAACACACTTCAAAAAGGTAGATTGTACTACATATATTCATGCTGAAAGCTGCATTTGAACACTTGGAAAGAGAATATACTGTTGGACAGTGCCTAAGAATTAGGAAAAAACTGCTCAAGACTAATTGACTTTGAACAACAGGTTGAGATTCTAGAAGAAAGATCTAACTCTAGAGGTTATGATAAAGAACACACGAGAAAAGCCATACAAAGGGCCACAAACACTGAGAGGAAAACCCTGTTAGGAATATAAAGTGAAACTAAGATACTAATGATGGACAGATTAAAGTACCCTTTATTACAGAGTATAATGTAGATTACAATCTGGTAAAGAAAAATTGTCAAAAAGCACTGGCACATCTAAAAGAGGATAACATCTTAGGAGAAAAAAATTCCAAGTAACCCTCCTTCATCTTTAAAAAAGCCCACAACTTAAAATCGATATTAGCACCAAGTGAGCTCAAAAGACAAAAAAACAACAAAAAGCTGACAATACAAAAAAATCTATTTGATACAAAACCAGTGGGCTTTTTCCTTGTTATTCTTGCAAGGCCTGTGGTCACAGTAAAAAATTAAAGAAATTAAGTTTAATAATTCCAAAGATATCTTTCAAATAAAAGAAAACTAATTAGGTGTACACATACACTGTGCCATTTATGTGTTTAAAATGCACGTGTAATTTGTTTTATATTCGGAGAAACGAAAAGAGCAATAAGGGATAGAATTAGGGAACACCTAAGGAGCATAGAGAAAGGGTTGGAGGAACACCTATTTGTACAAACATTTCAAAACAGTTCACAAAGGGAGACAAAGGACTTAACATACTGGGGAATTAAAACTATAAAAAACATTGGAGAGGGGGAAACATTGAAAAAAAGTTACTAATCAAGGAGGCTGAACTTATCTTCAAATACGATACTCTGAACCCTAGAGGTTTAAATTCCGAATTAGATGTATCCCCTTTCATCTTGGATATAAAAAGTTATATTTTAAAAGAATATATCTTTGCTGACAGTTTATTAAATACATATTTGTAAAATACCACATAGAAAGTTGAATGATACTGTTAAATATGACTCGTTATTATAAAAAGAATGTGAATCTTTCTTTTGAAAAGGACCTAAAAGATACCAGTGAATATTCCACTAAGATATAGAAAAAACTAAGAGTCAGATGTCAGAGAAAAAACAAAGTGTCAGATGTCAGAAAAACTCAATCTCTTTAATCAAGCAAAACTTTGACCAATCAGAACACAGAGACACCCTTGAAAAGGAGGAGGATAATGTGGGCTAAGTCATTCTTGATAAAGCTCTGAAGAGGAGTGAAACGCGTAGAAAACCAGCACCACATAACACAATCTACGGATTAACTACCTGTGTACTACCTTTGTACAGAAGAATTATCAACCCGGGTTGTACTGCATTATTTTTATCCCCTGGCGGATACCCATAAAAAGAAGGTGGCGTGCACAGCACTAAGAGCAACCTCCAACTATAAGCAAACTACTAAGAATCGGACCCGGGATAACAACAGACTGACAGATAGGGACCCACGGATTGGTTCCCAATTGGCTGATCAGAGGCGAGCCCTCGAGGTGGAAACCGTGACGTCAGACGCCGGATTCTCGTGGAGCACACACGGAGTTGCCTGATAGAGACCGGCCTTTGGTAAAGTTGCCGTTAAAGGGACACTGTACCCAAAAATTTTCTTTCTCGATTCAGATTAAGCATGACATTTTAAGCAACTTTCTAATTTACTCCTATTATCAAATTTTCTTCATTCTCTTGGTATCTTTATTTGAAAATGCAAGAATTTAAGTTTAAATGCCGGCCCATTTTTGGTGAACAAACCTGGGTTGTCCTTGCTGATTGGTGGATAAAATTCATCCACAATAAAAAAGTGCTGTCCAGAGTACTGAACCAAAAAAACCTTAGATGCCTTCTTTTTCAAATAATGATAGCAAGAGAACGAAGAAAAATTGATAATAGGAGTAAATTAGAAAGTTGCTTAAAATTGCATGCTCTTTCTGAATTACAAAAGAAAAAATTTGGGTACAGTGTCCCTTTAAGCATTTTAAAATAAAGACGTTTTAACCTTTTAGCCTACAAAATACAGATGAAGTAAGATTTTCTATTGTGGGAATATTACATAGAACAGCAATCAAGATTATCTGTATATCTGACATCTGACTTTAGATATAGACATTGTATCTCGCAATGGCAAGGTCCTAAGAATGAACTTTTATATGTACATAGTATCCAACGTTTAACTGGAATACAGTCTTTATTTATAATAATTTTAAACTGATTTTTTATTATGCAATTTTTTGGGAGACGTCCCTTTTAATTTTGTAATTTTGTTTCTTATGGCACATTAAATACATTATTAATCTATTAGAAGTCCTTGGTCATTATACATTTATCTCTTAGCTTTTAGTGGTATTTTTAGCTTTTCTAGCGCCCTTACTTTCCCTCTCACACGGGTAGAACAGTGTAGTTTAGTGTGGGTGCTTAGTGACAGGCTAGCAAGAAAGCTGTAAAAAAGCCGAAGAGCAGCGAGATCGGATGAGTTATAACTCTCACAGTCCGCTGCTCATCGCCCCGTACTTGGTGCGTGGCTTTTTGACAGCTTTTTTGATAACTTAGGCAAATTTTTGCAGGTCCGCGGCTGGCGATGTGAGGCGGAGCTTAGGCGGGCGTATTGGGCCGGCAAAGGCAGGAAAAGTAGACGCGTTGATAACTACCCCCCTATGAGTTCAAATTAGAATGGTTTATGAGAAAAAGATCATGCCAAACGAATCAAATTAGATTCTATGAGATAATAAGTAAGAATATAGATATGGGTCAGTTGATGTGATATTCTTGGATTTTTCTAAGGCTTGTGATACAGTGCCATATGAGAGATTATTGCACAAGATTAAGGAACTGGCAATAGCTAAAAAACAAATTTATGCTTACCTGATAAATTTATTTCTCTTGTGGTGTATCCAGTCCACGGGTTTATCCATTACTTGTGGGATATTCTCCTTCCCAACAGGAAGTTGCAAGAGGACACCCACAGCAGAGCTGTCTATATAGCTCCTCCCCTAACTGCCACCCCCAGTCATTCGACCGAAGACAAGCAAGAAAAAAGGAGAGACTATAGGGTGCAGTGGTGACTGTAGTTTAAAAATAAAAAACACCTGCCTTAAAATGACAGGGCGGGCCGTGGACTGGATACACCACAAGAGAAATAAATTTATCAGGTAAGCATAAATTTTGTTTTCTCTTGTAAAGGTGTATCCAGTCCACGGGTTCATCCATTACTTGTGGGAAACCAATACCAAAGCTTTAGGACACGGATGAAGGGAGGGACAAGGCAGGAACTTAAACGGAAGGCACCACTGCCTGTAAGACCTTTCTCCCAAAAATAGCCTCCGAGGAAGCAAAAGTATCGAATTTGTAGAATTTAGAAAAGGTATTAAGCGAAGACCAAGTCGCCGCCTTACAAATATGTTCAACAGAGGCCTCATGTTTAAAAGCCCATGTGGAAGCTACTGCTCTAGTAGAATGAGCTGTAATTCTTTCAGGAGGCTGCTGGCCAGCAGTCTCATAAGCTAAGTGGATTAAGCTTTCTTAGCAAAAAGAAAGAGAAGTTGCCGAAGCCTTTTGGCCTCTCCTCTGTCCAGAGTAGACAACAAACAAAGCAGATGTTTGACGAAAATCACTTTGTAGCTTGTAAATAAAACTTTAAAGCACGAACCACATCAAGATTGTGCAACAAACGTTCCTTCTTTGAAGAGGATTAGGAATAATGACGGAACAACAATCTCCCTGATTGATATTCTTATTAGATACCACCTTAGGAAGAAACCAGGTTTGGTACGTAAAACTACCTTATCTGCATGGAAAATCAGATAAGGGGAATCACACTGTAAAGCAGATAACTCCGAAATCTTTGAGCCGAGGAGATAGCTACATAAAAAACAGAACCTTCCAAGATAAAAGTTTAATATCTATGGAATGCAAAGGTTCAAACGGAAACCCTTTGAAGAACTTTAAGAACTAATTTAAACTCCATGGCGGAGCCAGAGACGTGACAGGTTTAAACACAGGCTTGATTCTAACCAAAGCCTCGACAAAATGCCGTCGCAGCTGAACATCTGGAACCTCAGCCAGACTTTGTGCAAAAGAATAGACAAAGCAGAGGGGGACGAGAACGGTACACCTGGTCTATCCCATTCCTTAGTAATAATTTTTGAAAACCTCTTAGGGACTGGAAAAACGTCAGTGTAAACAGGCACTGCAAAGTATTTGTCCATCTTACACAATTTCTCTGGGACTACAATGGGGTCACAGTCATCCAGAGTCGCTAAAACCTCCCTGAGCAACAAGCGGAGGTGTTCAAAGCTTAAATTTAAATGCTGTCATTACAGAGTCAGACTGAAGTAACGCCTTCCCCGAATCAGAAATGTCACCCCACAGATACAGGGAGTGCAGAATTATTAGGCAAAATGAGTATTTTGACCCACTCATCCTCTTTAAGCATGTTGTCTTACTCCAAGCTGTATAGGCTCGAAAGCCTACTACAAAATTAAGCATATTAGGTGATGTGCATCTCTGTAATGAGAAGTGGTGTGGTCTAATGACATCAACACCCTATATCAGGTGTGCATAATTATTAGGCAACTTCCTTTTCCTTTGGCAAAATGGGTCAAAAGAAGGACTTGACAGGTTCAGAAAAGTCAAAAAATAGTGAGATATCTTGCAGAGGGATGCAGCACTCTTAAAATTGCAAAGCTTCTGAAGCAGTGATCATCGAACAATCAAGCGTTTCATTCAAAAATAGTCAACAGGGTCGCAAGAAGCGTGTGAAAAACCAAGGCGCAAAATAACTGCCCATGAACTGAGAAAAGTCAAGCGATGCAGCTGCCAAGATGCCACTTGCCACCAGTTTGGCCATATTTCAGAGCTGCAACATCACTGGAGTGCCCAAAAGCACAAGGTGTGCAATACTCAGAGACATGGCCAAGGTAAGAAAGGCTGAAAGACGACCACCACTGAACCAAGACACACAAGCTGAAACGTCAAGACTGGGCCAAAGAAATATCTCAAGACTGATTTTTCTAAGGTTTTATGGACTGATGAAATGAGAGTGAGTACTAGATGGGCAAGATGGATGGGCCCGTGGCTGGATTGGTAAAGGGCAGAGAGCTCCCAGTCCGACTCAGACGCCAGCAAGGTGGAGGTGGAGTACTGGTTTGGGCTTGGTATCATCAAAGATGAGCTTGTGGGGCCTTTTGGGTTGAGGATGGAGTCAAGCTCAACTCCCAGTCCTACTGCCAGTTTCTGGAAGACACCTTCTTCAAGCAGTGGTACAGGAAGAAGTCTGCATCCTTCAAGAAAAACATGACTTTTCATGCAGGACAATGCTCCATCACACGCGTCCAAGTACTCCACAGCGTGGCTGGCAAGAAAGGGTATAAAAGAAGAAAATCTAATGGACATGGACTCCTTGTTTACTGATCTGAACCCCATTGAGAACCTGTGTTCCATCATCAAATGTGAGATTTACAAGGAGGGAAAAACAGTACACCTCTCTGAACAGTGTCTGGGAGGCTGTGGTTGCTGCTGCACGCAATGTTGATGGTGAACAGATCAAAACACTGACAGAATCCCATGGGATGGCAGGGCTTTTGAGTGTCCTTGCAATGAAAGGTGGCTATATTGGTCACTGTTTGTTTTTGTTTTGTTTTTGAATGTCAGAAATGTATATTTGTGAATGTTGAGATGTTATATTGGTTTCACTGGTTAAAAATAAATAATTGAAATGGGTATATATTTGTTTTTTGTTAAGTTGCCTAATAATTATGCACAGTAATAGTCACCCTGCACACACAGAATCCCACTAAATTAGCTATAACTAAAAACAAACTAAAAACTACTTCCAAAACTATTCAGCTTTAATATTAATGAGTTTTTTGGGTTCATGAGAACATGGTTGTTGTTCAATAATAAATTAATCCTCACAAAAATACAACTTGCCTAATAATTCTGCACTCCCTGTAGAAGCTCTCCTGCTTCGCTTCTGCATATTGTGAGGGTATATCGGACATAGCTACTAAAGCAGTCAGAAAGCTCTGTATTTGTTCTAGCCCCAGAGTTGTCTCGCTTTCCTTGTAACCCTGGCAGTTTGGACAATACCTCTGTGAGGGTATTAGTCATAACCGCCGCCATGTCTTGTAAGGTAAACGCATTCGACGCGCCAGATGTACTTGGCGTCACTTGAGCTGGAGATATAGGTTTCCTGACACGTGGGCGAGGCTAGCTAGGTGGTTTAACCCTCCTTTTGTCAGTCTGAGAAACCTCTGGTGATAAATCTTTAAATGCCATAATATGGTCTTTATAACATAGAAATATCAGTACATTTGGTACATATTCTAAGAGGGGGGTTCCACAATGGCTTCTAAACATAAGAACAAGGAGTTTCCTCTATGTCAGACAAGTTTAACAGACTAGTAATGAGACCAGCAAGCTTGGAAAACACTTTAATAAATCTGAAACAGCAATTAAACAAAAACGGTACTGTGCCTTTAAGAGAAAAAACTACCACATCAAAACTGCAAAAACAGTGTTAAAAAGTAAGTAAACTTTACGAAATGTTTACAGTGTGTATAAGGGACTAAAGCAGCATTGCACCCCACTTGCAAATGGATGATTAACCCCTTAGGCCCCAAACGGATTTGAAAAACGTTATTAAAACGTTAATAAAACAGTCAAACACACTGCCACAGCTCTGCTGTGGCTCCTACCTGCCCCTTAAACACGATTTTTGCAGGTCCTAGAGGAATCAGCCAATCAGAATCAAGTTCAATCTGATTGGCTGATCCAATCAGCCAATCAGATTGAGCTCGCATTCTATTGGCTGTTCCGATCAGCCAATAGAATGCGAGCTCAATCTGATTGGCTGATTGGATCAGCCAATCGGATTGAACTTGATTCTGATTGTCTGATTCCATCAGCCAATCAGAATATTCCTACCTTAATTCCGATTGGCTGATAGAATCGAGGGACGCCATCTTGGATGACGTCCCTTAAAGGAACCGTCATTCGGCTAGTAGGCGTCGGGAGAAGAGGATGTTCCGCGTCGGAGGTCTGCAAGATGGATCCGGAAGAAAGAAGATTGAAGATGCCGTTGATAGAAGACTTCATCCGGATCATGGACCTCTTCAGCTCCCGCTTGGATGAAGACTTCATCCGGATCATGGACCTCTTCAGCTCCGCTTGGATGAAGACTTCAGCCGGATTATGGACCTCTTCAGCCCCCCGCTTGGGCTTGGATCAGGACATCGGAGGAGCTCCTTCAGGACGGATCGGTGAACCTGGTATGGTGAAGATAAGGTAGGAAGATCTTCAGGGGCTTAGTGTTAGGCTTTTATTTAAGGGGGGTTTGGGTTAGATTAGGGGTATGTGGGTGGTGGGTTGTAATGTTGGGGGGGTATTGTATGTTTTTTTTTTTAACAGGCAAAAGAGCTGAACTTCTTGGGGCATGCCCCGCAAAGGGCCCTGTTCACGGGCTGGTAAGGTAAAAGAGCTTTGAACTGTAGTAATTTAGAATAGGGTAGGGCATTTTTTATTTTGGGGGTCTTTGTTATTTTAATAGGGGGCTTAGAGTAGGTGTAATTAGTTAAAATTGTTGTAATATTTTTCTTATTTTTGTAAATATTTTTTTTTTTTTTGTATTTTAGTTCTTTTTTATTTTTTTGTACTTTAGTTAGTTTATTTCATTGTAGTTATTTGTAGGAATTGTATTTAATTTATTTATTGATAGTGTAGTGTTAGGTTTAATTGTAGGTAATTGTAGGTATTTTATCTTAATTAATTTAATGATAGTATAGTGTTAGGTTTAATTGTAATTTAGGTTAGGCTTTATTTTAAAGTGTAATTTTGTAATTATTTTAACTAGGTAACTATTAAATAGTTCTTAACTATTTAATAGCTATTGTACCAGGTTAAAATAAATACAAAGTTACCTGTAAAATAAATATTAATCCTAAAATAGCTATAATATAATTCTAATTTATATTGTGCTATATTAGGATTTATTTTACAGGTAAGTATTTAGCTTTAACTAGGAATATTTATTTAATAAGAGATAATTAATTTCGTTAGATGTAAATTATATTTAACTTAGGGGGTGTTAGTGTTAGGGTTAGACTTAGCTTTAGGGGTTAATACATTATTAGAATAGCGGTGAGCTCCAGTCGGCAGATTAGGGGTTAATAAGTGTAGGCAGGTGGGGAGGCCGACGTTGAGGGGGGCAGGATTAAGGGTTAATAAATATAATATAGGGGTCGGCGGTGTTAGGGGCAGCAGATTAGGGGTACATAAGGATAACGTAGGTGGCGGCGCTTTGCGGTCGGCAGATTAGGGGTTAATTATTGTAGGTAGCTGGCTGCGACGTTGTGGGGGCAGATTAGGGGTTAATAAATATAATATAGGGTCGGCGGTGTTAGGGGGCAGCAGATTAGGGGTACATAAGGATAACGTAGGTGGCGGCGCTTTGCGGTCGGCAGATTAGGGGTTAATAAGTGTTAGGTAGGTGGAGGCGACGTTGTGGGGGGCAGGTTAGGGGTTAATAAATATAATACAGGGGTCGGCGGTGTTAGGGGCAGCAGATTAGGGGTACATAAGGAATAACTAGGGTGGCGGTCGGCAGATAGGGGTTAAAAAAAATTATTTGAGTGTCGTGCGATGTGGGGGGACCTCGGTTTAGGGGTACATAGGTAGTTTATGGGTGTTAGTGTACTTTAGAGTACAGTAGTTAAGAGCTTTATAAACCGGCGTTTTAGCCAGAAAGCTCTTAACTACTGACTTTTTTCCTGCGGCTGGAGTTTTGTCGTTAGATGTCTAACGCTCACTTCAGACACGACTCTAAATCCGGAGTTAGAAAGATCCCATTGAAAAGATAGGATACGCAATTGACGTAAGGGGATCTGCGGTATGGAAAGTCGCGGCTGAAAAGTGAGCGTTAGACCCTATTTTGAGTGACTCCAAATACCGGCGGTAGCCTTAAAACCAGCGTTAGGAGCCTCTAACGCTGGTTTTCACGGCTAACGCCAAACTCCAAATCTAGGCCCGTAGTCTTTCCAGTAGAGCTCTTCTCTACTGTATTTTTCATATGTTGAATACTACATAGCACTTACTCTAATTTAATACAGATTTGAATGGGAATAGCGCCCACATATACTAAATATTGATAAGGGGTTACAAAGAAATATAACAGTATTAATATAAAATATTTGTATAGCTCGTGCCGTTGATACCTCCCTTTCTTCAGAATTACCTCAAATATACAAGGCTCTGTCAGCATTTTCTAGACCTTATCATCTCTCTAGAAATAAATATACTGAACATACTCCAAAGCAGGAAATCTGCAAACTGTCCCTCCAACTGAAGTTTTCTTTCCATACTCTTCAGTTATGTGTGAAACAAGCACATGGACCTTAGTTACAAACGCTAAGATCATCAACCTCCAGGCAGAGTCTCTCTTCTAATTTCTGCCTGAGAGTAAACACAGTACAACGCCGGTACCGTTTAAAAAATAACAAACTCTTGATTGAAGGTAAAAAACTACACTAAGGGGGGTAATTATCAAGCCGTCAACCTCAAATACGCTGGAATTCCGCAGCGTATTAGTGGCGAGGCTGATTCGCCTTAGTTATCAAAGGCTAGAGACCGGCAAAAGTAGAATTTTGTGACATAAGCTTACGATCCGCCGGACTCAGTCCGACACAGATCGATTCTTACGTCAACTCCAGATGTTCCGCACACAAGTGCGGCACAATCTGACTACTTTTGCTAGTTATCAAAAAACTAGCAGGTACGCTCAGCACTTTTCCCGGCCCAGCGTACCTGGTTTTCAATCCGCCGCCCTGGAGTCGGCGGAATCCCATAGGAATCAATGGGAGTCTGACCATAGCGAAAGTACAAGTTCGCTGCTGCCAGACATCCCATTGATTTCTATGGGAGCTGTCTACACCCCTAACATGTACCACGAGTCTAAACACCCCTAAGCTGTCCCCCCCTACACCGCCGCAACTAAATAAATGTTATTACCCCTAAACCGCCGCTCCCGGAGCCCACCGCCAAAGTATAATAACTGATTAAACCCCTAAACCGCCGCTCCCGGAGCCCACCGCAAGCTACTCTATACATATTAACCCCTAAACCGCCGCTCCCGGACACCGCCGACAACCTACATTAATACCTAGTAACCCCTATCTCCTGCCCCCCCTATACCGCCCGCCCTCTATAATAAAGTTATTAACCCCATATCCTGACGATCCCGGACCCTCGCCGCAACTAAATAAATAGTTTAACCCCTAAACCGCCGCTCCCGGACCCCGCCGCAACCTATATTAAACTTATTAACCCCTAATCTGCCCCCCCTACACCTATAATACATTTATTAACCCCTATCCTGCCCCCCCTACACCGCCCGCCACTGTAATAAAATTATTAACCCCTAAACCTAAGTCTAACCCTATCCCTAACACCCCCTCTAACTTAAATATTAATTAAATAAATCTAAATAATATTTCTCTTATTAACTAAATTAATCCTATTTAAAACTAAATACTTACCCTTTAAAATAAACCCTAATATAGCTACAATATAAATACTAATTATATTGTAGCTATCTTAGGAGTTTATATTTAATTTTACAGGCATCTTTCATTTATTTTAACCAGGTACAATAGCTATTAAATAGTTATTAACTATTTAATAGCTACCTAGCTAAAATAAAGAGAAATTTGCCTGTAAAATAAATCCTAACCTAAGTTACAATTACACCTAAACACTACACTATACTTTAATAAATTATTTCTATTTAAAAAACTAATACTTACCTGTAAAATAAAACCCCCTAAGATAGCTACATTGTAATTAATAATTACCAATTCGTAGCTATTTTAGGATTTTATATTTATTTTACAGGTAACTTTGTATTTATTTTAGCTAGTTAGAATAGTTATTAAATAGTTATTAACTATTTAATAACTACCTAGCTAAAGAAATACAAAATTACCTGTTAAAATAAATCCTAACCTAAGTTACAATTAAACCTAACACTACACTATCATTACATTAATTAAATAAATAAACTACAAATAACTACAATTAAATACAACTACATAAACTAACTAAAGTACAAAAATAAAAAAAGCTAAGTTACAAAAAATAAAAAAAAATAAGTTACAAAAATTTAAAAAAATATTACAACAATTTTAAGCTAATTACACCTAATCTAATCCCCCTAATAAAATAACAAAGCCCCCCCAAAATAAAAAAATTCCCTACCCTATTCTACATTAAAAAAGTTCAAAGCCCTTTTTACCCTTACCAGCCCTTAAAAGGGCCCTTTTGTGGGGCATGCCCCAAAGAAGATGCTCTTTTGCCTGTAAAAGAAAAATACAACCCCCCCCCAACATTAAAAACCACTACCCACATACCCCTAATCTAACCCAAAACCCCCCCTTAAAAAAAACTAACACTCACCCCCCAGGAAGATCATCCTACCTTGAGTCGTCTTCACTCAGCCGAGCCACCGATGGAACCGAAGAGGAGATCCGGAGCGGCAGAAGTGATCTCCAAAGGGCGCTGAAGAAGTCTTCCATCCGATGAAGTGATCTCCAGGCGGCGCTGGAAGAAATCTTCCATCCGGGCGATGTCATCTTCCAAGCGGCGTGAAGAAGTCTTCCATCCTGGCGATGTCATCTTCCAATCGGGGTCTTCAATCTTCTTTCTTCAGGATCCATCTTCATCCCGCCGACGCGGAACATCCTTCTTTCCCGACGGACTACCGACGAAATGAAGGCTCCTTTAAGGGACGTCATCCAAAGATGGCATCCCTTCAATTCCGATTGGCTGATAGGATTCTATCAGCTAATCGGAATTAAGGTAGGAAAAATCTGATTGGCTGATTGAATCAGCAATCAGATTGAAGTTCAATCCGATTGGCTGATCCAATCAGCCAATCAGATTGAGCTTGCATTCTATTGGCTGATCGGATCAGCCTATCGGATTGAACTTCAATCTGATTGGCTGATTCAATCAGCCAATCAGATTTTTCCTACCCTTAATTCCGATTGGCTGATAGAATCCTATAAGCCAATCGGAATTGAAGGGACGCCATCTTGGATGACGTCCCTTAAAGGAGCCCTTCATTTGTCGGTAGTCCGTCGGGAAAGAAGGATGTTCCGCGTCGGCGGGAGGAAGATGGATGGATAATTTTCGTTCCTTTCGTAACTTTAAAGGAGGACCCCCGCTTCTTCTTCTTCCACAAAGCAGGAAGGGAATTTTTCTCAATCTAAGTCAGTCTGGAGACCCAATCAGAACTGAATAAGGGTAAACAATCCAAAAACCCACTGCTGGTCCTAAGACAGCATGAAGGGGTGGCCCCCGATCTGGGACCGGATTAGTAGGGGACAGAATTTCTTTCTCTTGCTCAGGCTTGGGCAAGAGATGTTTAGGATTCCTTGGCACTAGAAATAGTGACCATGGTTATCAATTGGAATTCAAGGATTTTTCTCCCAAGAGGGAGATTTCATCTTTCAAAAATTATCTGCATACCAGATAAAGAGAGATGCGTCTTACGCTGTGTAAAAGACCCTTTTACTATGGGAGTAATCTGTCTGTTCCTAAATTGGAACAGGGGACAGGGGTTTTACTCAAACCCTATTTGTGGTCCCCAAAAAAGACGGGAACGTTCAGACCCATTTTGGACCTCAAGTGTCTAAACAAAATTTCTACGAGTTCATCATTCAAGATGGAGACAATTCGAACAATTTTGCCAATGATCCAGGGGGTCAATATATGACTACCGTGGATTTGAAGGATGCTTACCTTATATTCCAATCCACAAAGATCATCATCGGTTTCTAAGGTTTGCCTTCTTGGACAAACATTATCAGTTTGTGGCTCTTCCTTTCGGGTTAACCACAGCACCCAGAATCTTCACAAAGGTTCTAGGGTCTCTTTTGGCGGGTCTCAGACCGCAAGGGATAGCGGTGGTGCCTTATCTGGACGATATTCTGATTCAGGCGGTCAACATATCATCTGACCAAAATCTCACACGGACACAGTGTTGTCTTTTCTGAGAACTCACAGCTGGAAGGTGAAGATAGAGAAGAGTTCACTTGTTCCACAGACAAGGGTTCCTTTCTTGGGAACCGTAATAGATCGGTAGCCATGAAAGTATTTCTGACGGAGGTCAGAAAATCAAAGATTTTGAATACTTGCCGAGCACTTCAATCCATTCCTTGGCCATCAGTGGCTCAGTGTATGGAGGTAATCGGATTAATGGTTAGCGGCAATGGACATTGTTTCCATTTGCTCGCTTTCATCTCAGACCACTGCAACTGTGCCATGCTCGGTCATTGGAATGGGGATTATGCAGATTTATCTCCAAAAAATATTCTGGATCAAGAGACTAGAAACTCCTCTTCTTGGTAGTTGTCACCGGATCATCAGTCCCAGGGGACCTTGTTTCCGCAGACCCTCGTGGGTGATAGTGACAACAGATGCCAGCCTTCTGGGCTGGGGTGCAGTTTGGAATTCCCTGAAGGCTCAGGGTGTTTCGGGCTCAAGTGGAGTCTCTACTTCCAATCAATATTTTGGAACTGAGGGCAATATTCAGTGTGCTTCAGGCGTGGACTCAGTTGGCTTCGGCCAAATTAATCAGATTCCAGTCGGACAACATAACGACTGTGGCATATGTCAAACATCAGGAGGAACAAGGAATTCCTTAGCGATGATAGAAGTATCCAAGATAATCAGTTGGTCAGAGGCCACTCTTGTCATCTGTCAGCGATCTACATCCCAGGGGTAGAGAACTGGGGAAGCAGATTTTCTAAGTCGACAGACTTTTCATCCCAGGGAAGTGGGAACTTCACCCGGAGGTATTTGTCTCATTAATTCTCAGATGGGGCAGACCGGAATTGGATTTGATGGCATCTCGTCAGAATGCCAAGCTTCCAAGATACGGATCCCGGTCAAGAGATCCTCAGGATGAACTGATAGATGCCTTGGCAAGTACCCTTGGTTGTTCAGCCTAGCTATATGTGTTTCCGCCATTTCCTCTCCATTCCACGCGTGATTGCTCGAATCAAACAGGAGAGAGCTTCAGTGATCCTGATAGTATGGTATGTGGCTCTAGTGGACATGTCCTCTCTACCACCGTGGAAACTTCCGTTGAGACAGGACCTTCTCATTAAAGGTCCTTTCCAACATCCAAATCTAATTTCTCTGCAACTGACTGCATGGAGATTGAACGCTTGATTTTATCGAAGCGAGGATTCTCTGATTCAGTTATCAATACTTTGATACAGGCTAGAAAGCCTGTCACTAGAAAAAATCTAGCATAAGATATGGCGTAAATATCTTTATTGGTGTGAATCCAAGGCTTACTCATGGAGTAACGTTAGGATTCCTAGGATTTTGTCTTTTCTCCAAGAAGGATTGGAGAAAGGGTTATCAGCAAGTTCCCTTAAAGGGACAAATTTCAGCTTTGTCAATTCTGATTCACAAACGTTTGGCAAATGTATCAGATGTTCAGTCTTATTGTCAGGCTCTATCTATAATTAAGCCTGTATTTAGACCTATTACTCCTCCCTGGAGTTTGAATTTAGTTCTTCGAGTTCTGCAAGGGGTTCCATATGAACCTATGCATTCCATAGATATTAAACTATTATCTTGGAAAGTTCTGATTTTGGTTGCTATTTCTTCTGCTCGAAGAGTTTCTGAGCTTTCAGCATTACAGTGTGATTCTCCTTATCTCATATTTCATTCTGATAAGGTGGTTTTACGTACCAAACCTGGGTTCCTTCCTAAGGTTGTTTTGAATAAGAATATTAATCAGGGACTTCCGGGTGGGCGGCGATCCAAGATGGCCACAGGATTGTGAAGCTCTGCAAATTGTCTCAGACGTCTTGTTTGAAAGTGGCCATTTCTTAAGCCATCCTAATCTCCCTTAGCAAGCAAGTTGTTTGGGAACCTTATGGGATCAGAATTGTTATCATCTGGCCCCCGCGAAGTCAGAGAAAGTAGATTATAAGAGGAGAAACGGAGAGAGAAATACTACACGCTGTACAAATATAGAGGGAGATGGCAGCAAGAACAGTTACCTTCCCCACTGAAACAGAACTCAGAGACAAAGTTGTGCTAACTGCTTTAATAGATTTATTTCTACCAGCGCTAGAGAAGCTGGAATCTGCACTGTAGGAATTACTGCCTTACAGTCGAGCCGACAACCCCCTACGCTCTCCTGTAAAATGGCGTCGGCTTCCCGCGAGGTCAGACTGCATTAATAACTGCATGATTCCTGGATCCCCGACATTAATGGATCATCACCTCACAGTAAGCGCTAAAGGAACTGAAGTCCCCACAGCTGTTAAGGACAAAAGGCTGATCACCATAACTGAGGGTAATCCATTTCAGCTGCAGCGGGACCAGGGCACTTACTCTTCTGCCAATCAGCTCCGGAACAACGCAATCCCCCACGCTGTACTCCATCAGCATAGTAAAATCTTGTGCAGGGGATTGCAGTTGTTGGAGACTCAGCTGCTGCAGGACGCAGATACAGAGCCGTTTACAGACGTCGACGGCGTCAACTCACAGAGGAATGGCAAAGTACAATATGCTTGTGGCACAAAGGGATTCCTGCTGTGGGATCTACACTCCTTGGTCTCATTGCTTTCAAGACCGGACGCTAGCCTGGCCTTGCTGAGAGCTGGATCCGCACCACTAATGAAGCCTAACACCCGCTTCTTTCCCGGCAACCGTCCACATCAAGGGACTTGGCAAAGGGCTTTAAGGGAGAGAGCACTGAATCCACACTGCGCCGTAGGAATCGGCTGAGCTGCAGATTTATGAAAATATACCTGGATGCGCTGTTTAGAGACATGGGTGGTTTTCTTTCTGAGTGCAGTCAGACTTAACCTGGCCTCTAAGTATCATGCCATGTTTCTTTACTCTGTTTATTTCCCTGCACCATGTTTACATTTATAGCTCGCTTAAGCAACATAGCTAGCAACGTTAATGACGCTTCTCAGCAAAATAAGTTTGGGGTTTATTGTTCTCTTAGTTCATTTGTTTTTGTTTTGTTTTCTATACTGTTCATTAAGATTAATGCTAGTCCGTTTGAGGTTTGTGATGACATTGGCATAGACTGTGGGTACACAATGAAAAGGGATATTCAGATGTAATAGTGCTGTTTTGATTATATCTGCTCACTGACATGTTGAGGAACAGACCATGCTTGGAAACTTATTGCTTGCAGAACTCAAGGTATGATTGCATTTAATTGTATTAATCCCCACAGAGGTTTCCCAGAACTGACACATTGCACCTATAAATGATTGCATTGCATCTGCCTCCTTAGACATCCAACTAAGCTTACTTTTCTCAGGCTTGCCATAAATATTGTTGTGCAAGTATATTCATACGCTCAAAGTCATACAGATACAGGATTTTATCAATTAGCTCAGTGTAGTAGGTTCAGAGTCAGCTCTGCTTATCCCTATAGCTATCATGTTTCTTTATCCTATTACTCTTTTGGGTTAAACCTTTAATGAGTATGATAATTGTGCTTTTATGAGTGGCAAACTGTTGCCCTTATGCTTGTCTGTATATGTCACATCACTCTGTAAGATTTGGACACTCACATATACCATTCATACATTCTGACAGCGACTAGGTAACTGCACACATTTTCTTATTATTAAACTCTGGAAATTAACATTAGGACCCCCTCAAGGTTGCTTTCACCAGCGAGATTTTGGCAGTCTGGCATGAGACTACTCAGATTACTTATGTGTTATTCATTAGGTAACATGCGCCTGTCAGCAAGTAGAGTCCAACCTTATACTTGTCTAGCTAGACACTAGCATAACCTAAAGCAAAGGGTCAGTGGATCCCTTTGTAACCAACCTTTTGGTAACTGTCAGCACTCTTCCATATTACATGCTCTTATTGAGAACATAGAGATCCAAACATTATCCACCCCTTATTACTACTACGGGCTAGTCTAGACCAAAACTATAAAATATACGGCAGTCTTACTGTGCTGAGCAATATATTCTCTTGACCATACCACTTATACCTGACTAAGAATTGCGCAGCTATGATCTTATCTCGCCATAGTACCAGTGCACCCACTCTTAGACCTATGAGGACAATGGTGTGTTTAGTTTAGTTTTTTGTTATAATTAGTTCAGTTCTAGCAATGTATGCAAGCATTTCATAAAGGTTGATCAAAGTATCTCTGATAGAAATTTGAAAACTCTCTACTAATATAAGTGACCCAACACTATTACTGGCCTAATATTGTATTGTACTTGTACCAATGTTACCGCACTAACTCATAGATTATTCTGGGGAGCATGCAGGAATGGTGTTTGCTGGTCTATACACACTTGTTATGTCCCCCCATCCCTCACCACTATGCCCCTCCCTCTCCCCTGGCTTCCCTTCCCCGCTTCCTTCTGTCTCCCCTGTTTTATGTCTTATGTTCGTTTGTTCCCCCCACCCCTTTCTATTCTACCTGTCCCTTTCCCCGGTGCCCCCCCCCTTCCCTCCCCCTTTCTGACTTCCCTGTTCTATGTCTATTTGTTTGTTTGTTTGTTAATAATGTTTAAAACCCCAATGTGGTGGTGCAAATGCATATTTATTAGAGTAATGGTTACCTACTGATAATTCTCGAAATTACATGTATGTTATTGTATGAAATTGCAGCTGCTTGTATTGTCTTACATGCCTTCTTGGCCCACCCTGCGAGGTGGGTTGGAGATGCAACTTGTAACTTTGCACCCTTATTGGTTATAAATAAAAGTTTAAAAAAGAATATTAATCCAGGAAATTGTTTGTTCCTTCCTTGTGTCCTAATCCTTCTTCTAAGAAGGAGCGTCTGTTACATAACTTGGACGTGGTCCGTGCCTTAAAGTTTTACATACAGGCAACTAAAGATTTCCGTCAATCATCTTCATTATTCATTGTTTATTCTGGAAAGCATAGGGGTCAGAAAGCTATGGCTACCTCTCTTTCTTTGTGGCTGAGAAGTTATCATCCGCCTGGCATATGAGACTGCTGGACAGCAGCCTCCTGAAAGAATTATTGCTCATTCTACTAGGGCTGTGGCTTCCACATGGGCTTTTAAAAACGATGCATCTGTTGAACAGATTTGTAAGGCTGCGACTTGGTCGTCCCTTCACACTTTTACAAATTTGATACCTTTGCTTCTTCTGAGGCTATCTTTGGGAGAAAGGTTCTTCAAGCAGTGGTGCCTTCTGTTTAGGTTCCTGTCTTGTCCCTCCCTTTCATCCGTGTCCTATTGCTTTGGTATTGGTTTCCCACAATTAAGGATGAAATCCGTGGACTTGTCATATCTTTGTAAAAGAAAACTAAATTTATGCTTACCTGATAAATTACTTTCTTTTACAATATGACGAGTCCATGGCCCACCCTGTTCTTTTTAAGACAGTTTTTCTTTATATTTTTTTGTAAACTTCAGTCACCTCTGCACCTTTTTAGCCTTTCCTTTTCTCTTCCTATACCTTCGGCCGAATGACTGAGGGTGGAGGGGAAGGGAGGGGCCTATATATACAGCTCTGCTGTGGTGCTCTTTGCCACTTCCTGTTAGCAGGAGGTTAATATCTTACAAGTAAGGATGAAATCTGTGGACTCGTCATATCGTAAAGAAAGTAATTTATCAGGTAAGCATAAATTTAGGTTTACTAACTACCTAGTTAAAATAAATACAAATTTACCTGTAAAATAAACCTAACCATGTCTTACACTAACACCTAACATTACACTAAAATTAAATAAATTACATTAATTAAATACAATTTACTAAATTACAAAAAATAAAAATAAATTACAAATATTTAAGCTAATTACACCTAATCTAATAGCCCTATCAAAATAAAAAAGCCCCCCCCCCCCCAAAATAAAAAAACTAAACTGAACTGCCAATTAGCCCTTAAAAGGGCCTTTTGTGGGACATTGCCCCCAAAGAAATCAGCTCTTCTTACCTGTAAAAAAAAATACAAACAACCCCCCAACAGTAAAAAACCCCACCTCCCACAACAAACCAACCCCCCCAAAAAAAAACTACCTAAAAAACCTAAGCTCCCCATTGCCCTGAAAATTGCTGTTCCAATCAGCAATAGAATGCAAGGTCAATCCTATTGCTGATTGGATCAGCCAATAGGTTTAAAGCTCAATTCCTATTGGCTGATTGCATCAGCCAATAGGATTTTTTACCCTTTAATTCCGATTGGGCTGATAGAATTCTATCAGCCAACCGGAATTCAGAAGAACTTCAAGGGACACCATCTTGGCTGACGTCGATTTAAAGGAAACCTTCAGTGTACGGCTGGGACCGTATGAAGAGGATTGCTCCACGCCGGATGTCTTGAAGATGGAGCCGCTCCACGTCGGAAGGATGAAGATAGAAGATGCGCCGTCTGGATGAAGACTTCTGCCCGCCTGGAAGACAACTTCTTTGCCTCTTGATGAAGACTTCTCTGGCTTTCGTTGAGGTCTTCAAAAACTGTAAGTGGATCTTCTGGGATAGTGTTAGGTTTTTTAAGGGTTTCTTGGGTGGGTTTTATTTTTAGCTTAGGGACTTTGGGCACCTAAAAGAGCTATATGCCCTTTTAAGGGCAATGCCCATCCAAATGCCCTTTTCAGGGCAATGGGGAGCTTAGGTTTTTTAGGTAGGTTTTTTTTGTGGGGGTTGGTTGTGTGGGTGGTGGGTTTTACTGTTGGGGGGTTGTTTGTATTTTTTTTACAGGTAAAAGAGCTGATTTCTTTGGGGCAATGCCCACAAAAGGCCCTTTTAAGGGCTATTAGCAGTTTTGTTTAGGCTATGGGTTTTTTTTTTTATTTGGGGGGGGCTTTTTTATTTTGATAGTGCTATTAGATTAGGTGTAATTAGTTTAAATTTTTGATAATTCTTTTTTAATTTTTGTAATTTAGTGTGTTTTTTTGTAATTTAGTTAATTGTATTTAATTAATGTAATTTATTTAATTTTAGTGTAATGTTAGGAGTTAGTGTAAGACCGGTTAGGTTTTATTTTACAGGTAAATTTGTATTTATTTTAACTAGGGTAGTTAGTAAATAGTTAATAACTATTTACTAACTAGTCTACCCTAGTTAAATAAATACAAACTTAGCTGTGAAATAAAAATAAAAACCTAAGATAGCTACAATGTAACTATTAGTTATATTGTAGCTAGCTTTAGGGTTTATTTTAATAGGGACGTATTTAGTTTTAAATAGGAATTATTTAGTTAATGATAGTAATTTTATTTTGATTTAATTTTAATTATATTTAGGTTAGGGTTAGACTTAGGGTTAGGGGGTTAATAACTTTAGTATAGTGGCGGCGGGTGACGTTTGGGGTGGCAGATTAGGGGTTAATAATATTTAACTATGTTTGCGATGCGGAGTGTGCGGCAGTTTAGAGGTTAATATGATTATTATAGTGGTGGCGATGTCCGGCACTTTTTGAAAGGTGTGGTAGTTACGTTGCGTTACGGCAAAAAGGTGTGCGGTACAGCTATACCTACAGACTCGTAATAGCAGCGGGTAGCGAAAAAGCAGCGTTATGAGCCATAACGCAAAACTCGTAATCTGGCCGATGGTATTTTTACCTGCTCTCATCCAAGGTAATCCTGAAAATCTGTCCTGTTGTGGGAGGCCTGAGGACAGGTTTTGAAAACCAGTGGGTCTAGATAAGCAGCAGTCATCTAGATTCACTAACAATCACCTAGATTTAGAGTCTGCGTTAGCCATCCAAACCAGCGTTAGGGGGTCCTAACGCTGGCTTTTACTGCCCGCTGTTTTAGAGACAGTTAGGAAAGGGTCTAACGCTCACTTTTCCAGCCTCAACTTTTCCATACCGCAGATCCCTGATCGGAAAAGCCAATAGAATGCGAGCTCAATCTGATTGGCTGATTGAATCAGCCAATCGGATTGAACTTGAATCTGATTGGCTGATTCAATCAGCCAATCAGATTTTTCCTACTCCCGCCGGAGGTCTTGAAGATGGAGCCGCTCCTCGTCGGATGGATGAAGATAGAAGATGCCGCTTGGATGAAGATGTTTGCCAGTCCGGATGTCCTCTTCTTGCCGGATAGGAGGAAGACTTCAGAGCCTCTTCTGGACCTCTTCTTGCCGGTTAGGAGGAAGACTTCGGAGCCTCTTCTGGACGGATCGGTGATACCCGGCGTGGTGAAGATAAGGTAGGGAGATCTTCAGGGGCTTAGTGTTAGGTTTTTTAAGGGGGGTTTGGGTTAGATTAGGGGTATGTGGGTGGTGGGTTGTAATGTTGGGGGGGTATTGTATGTTTTTTTTACAGGCAAAAAGAGCAGAATTCTTTGGGCCCTTTTAAGGGCTGGTAAGGTAAAAGAGCTGTAAACTTTTTATTTAGAATAGGGTAGGGCATTTTTTTATTTTGGGGAGGCTTTGTTAATTTTTTAGGGGGCTTAGAGTAGGTGGTAATTAGTTTAAAATTATTGTAATTTTTTTTATTTTTTGTAATTTTAGTGTTTGTTTTTTTTGTAATTTAGTGTTTGTTTGTTTTTTGTAATTTAGTTTAGTTGATTTAATTGTAGATAATTGTAGGTAGTTTATTTAATTAATTTATGATAGTGTAGTGTTAGGTTTAATTGTAACTTAGGTTAGGATTTATTTACAAGGTAATTTTTGTAATATTTTTAACTAGGTAGCTATTAAATAGTTATCTAACTATTTAATACTATTGCACCTACTTAAAATAAATACAAAGTTGCCTGTAAAATAAATATAAATCTAAAATAGCTACAATATAATTATTTGTTATATTGTAGCCTATATTAGGGTTTGTTTTACAGGTAAGTATTTAGCTTTAAATAGGATTAATTTATTTAATAAGAGTTAATTTATTTCGTTAGATAAAAATTATATTTAACTTAGGGGGAGGGTGTTAGGGTTAGGGTTAGACTTAGCTTTAGGGGTTAATACATTTATTATAGTAGCGGCGAGGTCCGGTCGGCAGATTAGGGGTTAATACTTGAAGTTAGGTGTCAGCGATGTTAGGGAGGGCAGATTAGGGGTTAATACTATTTAACTAATGTTTGCGATGCGGGGTGTGCGGCAGTTTAGAGTTAATATGATTATTATAGTGGTGGCGATGTCCGGACTTTTTGAAAGGTGTGGTAGTTACGTTGCGTTACGGCCAAAAAGGTGTGCGGTACAGCTATACCTACAAGACTCGTAATAGCAGCGGTAGCGAAAAAGCAGCATTATGAGCCATACGCAAAACTCGTAATCTGGCCGATGGTTATTTTACTGCTCTCATCCAGGTAATCCTGAAAATCTGTCCTGTTGGGGAGGCCTGAGGACAGGTTTGAAAACCAGTGTCTAGATTAAGCAGCAGTCATCTAGATTCACTAACAATCACCTAGATTTAGAGTTCTGCGTTAGCCATCCAAACCAGCGTTAGGGGGTCCTAACGCTGGCTTTTACTGCCCGCTGGTTTTAGAGACAGTTAGGAAAGGGTCTAACGCTCACTTTCCAGCCTCAACTTTTCCATACCGCAGATCCCCTGATCGGAAAAGCCAATAGAATGCGAGCTCAATCTGATTGGCTGATTGAATCAGCCAATCGGATTGAACTTGAATCTGATTGGCTGATTCAATCAGCCAATCAGATTTTTCCTACTCCCGCCGGAGGTCTTGAAGATGGAGCCGCTCCTCGTCGGATGGATGAAGATAGAAGATGCCGCTTGGATGAAGATGTTTGCCAGTCCGGATGTCCTCTTCTTGCCGGATAGGAGGAAGACTTCAGAGCCTCTTCTGGACCTCTTCTTGCCGGTTAGGAGGAAGACTTCGGAGCCTCTTCTGGACGGATCGGTGATACCCGGCGTGGTGAAGATAAGGTAGGGAGATCTTCAGGGCTTAGTGTTAGGTTTTTTAAGGGGGGTTTGGGTTAGATTAGGGGGTATGTGGGTGGTGGGTTGTAATGTTGGGGGGGTATTGTATGTTTTTTTACAGGCAAAAGAGCAGAATTCTTTGGGCCCTTTTAAGGGCTGGTAAGGTAAAAGAGCTGTAAACTTTTTATTTTAGAATAGGGTAGGGCATTTTTTTTATTTTGGGGGGCTTTGTTAATTTTTTAGGGGGCTTAGAGGTAGGTGTAATTAGTTTAAAATTATTGTAATTTTTTTTATTTTTTGTAATTTAGTGTTTGTTTTTTTGTAATTTAGTGTTTGTTTGTTTTGTAATTTAGTTTAGTTGATTTAATTGTAGATAATTGTAGGTAGTTTATTTAATTAATTTATTGATAGTGTAGTGTTAGGTTTAATTGTAACTTAGGTTAGGATTTATTTTACAGGTAATTTTGTAATTATTTTAACTAGGTAGCTATTAAATAGTTATTAACTATTTAATAGCTATTGCACCTACTTAAAATAAATACAAAGTTGCCTGTAAAATAAATATAAATCCTAAAATAGCTACAATATAATTATTTGTTATATTGTAGCTATATAGGGTTTGTTTTACAGGTAAGTATTTAGCTTTAAATAGGATTAATTTATTTAATAAGAGTTAATTTATTTCGGTTAGATAAAAATTATATTTAACTTAGGGGGGTGTTAGGGTTAGGGTTAGACTTAGCTTTAGGGGTTAATACATTTATTATAGTAGCGGCGAGGTGTCCGGTCGGCAGATTAGGGTTAATACTTGAAGTTAGGTGTCAGCGATGTTAGGGAGGGCAGATTAGGGGTTAATACTATTTAACTAATGTTTGCAATGCGGGTGTGCGGCAGTTTAGAGGTTAATATGATTATTATAGTGGTGGCGATGTCCGGACTTTTTGAAAGGTGTGGTAGTTACGTTGCGTTACGGCCAAAAAGGTGTGCGGTACAGCTATACCTACAAGACTCGTAATAGCAGCGTAGCGAAAAAGCAGCATTATGAGCCATAACGCAAAACTCGTAATCTGGCCGATGGGTTATTTTTACCTGCTCTCATCCAAGGTAATCCTGAAAATCTGTCCCTGTTGGGGAGGCCCTGAGGACAGGTTTGATAACCAGTGGTCTAGATTAAGCAGCAGTCATCTAGATTCACTAACAATCACCTAGGATTTAGAGTTCTGCGTTAGCCATCCAAACCAGCGTTAGGGGGTCCTAACGCTGGCTTTTACTGCCCGCTGGTTTTAGAGACAGTTAGGAAAGGGTCTAACGCTCACTTTCCAGCCTCAACTTTTCCATACCGCAGATCCCCTGATCGGAAAAGCTAATAGAATGCGGAGCTCAATCTGATTGGCTGATTGAATCAGCCAATCGGATTGAACTTGAATCTGATTGGCTGATTCAATCAGCCAATCAGATTTTTCCTACTCCCGCCGGAGGTCTTGAAGATGGAGCCGCTCCTCGTCGGATGGATGAAGATAGAAGATGCCGCTTGGATGAAGATGTTTGCCAGTCCGGATGTCCTCTTCTTGCCGGATAGGAGGGAAGACTTCAGAGCCTCTTCTGGACCTCTTCTTGCCGGTTAGGAGGAAGACTTCGGAGCCTCTTCTGGACGGATCGGTGATACCCGGCGTTGGTGAGATAAGGTAGGGAGATCTTCAGGGGCTTAGTGTTAGGTTTTTTTAAGGGGGGTTTGGGTTAGATTAGGGGTATGTGGGTGGTGGGTTGTAATGTTGGGGGGGTATTGTATGTTTTTTTACAGGCAAAAGAGCAGAATTCTTTGGGCCCTTTTAAGGGCCTGGTAAGGTAAAAGAGCTGTAAACTTTTTATTTTAGAATAGGGTAGGGCATTTTTTTTTTATTTTGGGGGGCTTTGTTAATTTTTTAGGGTGCTTAGAGTAGGTGTAATTAGTTTAAAATTATTGTAAATTTTTTTATTTTTTGTAATTTAGTGTTGTTTTTTTTGTAATTTAGTGTTTGTTTGTTTTTGTAATTTAATTAGTTTAGTTGATTTAATTGTAGATAATTGTAGGTAGTTTAATTTAATAATTTATTGATAGTGTAGTGTTAGGTTTAATTGTAACTTAGGTTAGGATTTATTTTACAGGTAATTTTGTAATCTATTTTAACTAGGTAGCTATTAAATAGTTATTAACTATTTAATAGCTATTGCACCTACTTAAAATAAATACAAAGTTGCCTGTAAAATAAATATAAATCCTAAAATAGCTACAATATAATTATTTGTTATATTGTAGCTATATTAGGGTTTGTTTTACAGGTAAGTATTTAGCTTTAAATAGGATTAATTTATTTAACTAAGAGTTAATTTATTTCGTTAGATAAAAATTATATTTAACTTAGGGGGGTGTTAGGGTTACGGGTTAGACTTAGCTTTAGGGGTTTAATACATTTATTATAGTAGCGGCGAGGTCCGGTCGGCAGATTAGGGTTAATACTTGAAGTTAGGTGTCAGAGATGTTAGAGAGGGCAGATTAGGGGTTAAATACTATTTATTATAGGGTTTTGAGGCAGGAGTGCGGCGGTTTACGGGGTTAATACATTTATTAGAGTGGCGCGAGGTCCGGTCGGTAGATTAGGGGTTAATAAGTGTAGGTAAAGTAGCGGCGACGTTGGGGGGGGCAGATTAGGGTTAATAAATATAATATAGGGGTCGGCGGTGTTAGGGCATCAGATTAGGGGTACATAGGTATAATGTAGGTTGCGGCGGTGTACGGAGCGGCAGATTAGGGGTTTATTAATAAAACAGAATTTAATTGTTTACCTGATAAATTTCTTTCTCCCAACGATGTGTCCGGTCCACGGCTTCATCCCTTACTTGTGGGACTATTCTCTTCCCCTACAGGAAATGGCAAAGAGAGCACACAGCAAGAGCTGTCCATATAGCTCCCCCTCTGGCTCCGCCCCCCAGTCATTCGACCGACCGGTTAGGAGAAAAAGGAGAAACTATAGGGTGCCGTGGTGACTGTAGTGTATAAAGAAATACATTTTTCAAACCTGATTAAAAACCAGGGCGGGCCGTGGACCGGACACACCGTTGGAGAAAGAAATTTATCAGGTAAACATAAATTCTGTTGTTCTCCAACATTGGTGTGTCCGGTCCACCGCTTCATCCTTACTTGTGGGAACCAATACCCAAAGCTTTAGGACACGGATGAAGGGAGGGAGCAAATCAGGTTACCTAAACAGAAGGCACCACGGCTTGCAAAACCTTCTTCTCCCAAAAACAGCCTCGAAGAAGCATAAGTATCGAATTTGTAAAATTTGCAAAAGTAATGCAGAGAAGACCAAGTCGCTGCCTTACAGATCTGATCAACGAGAAGCCTCGTTCTTGAAGGCCCATGTGGAAGCCACAGCTCTAGTAGAATGAGCTGTAATTCGTTCAGGAGGCTTGCCGTCCGGCAGTCTCATAAGCCAATCGGATGATGCTTTTCAGCCAAAAAGAAAGAGAGGTAGCAGTAGCTTTCTGGCCTCTCCTCTTACCCAGAATACACGACAAACAAGGATGAAGTTTGTCTGAAATCCTTTGTTGCTTCTAATAGAATTTCAAAGCACCGGACCACATCTAGGTTGTGTAACAAACGTTCCTTCTTCGAAACTGGAGTTCGGACATAGGGAAGGAACAAATATTTCCTGGTAATATTCCTGTTGGAAACTACTTTTGGAAGAAAAACCAGGTTTGGTACGTAAAAACTACCTTATCTGCATGAAATACAGATAGGGAGGAGTACACTGTAAAGCAGATAATCCAGAAACTCTTCTAGCAGAAGAAATAGGCAACTAAAAAACAGAACTTTCCAAGATAGTAAACTTAATATCTATGGAATGCAAAGGTTCAAACGGAACCCCTTGAAGAACTGAAAGAACTAAATTTAAACTCCATGGAGAGTCAAAGGTCTGTAGACAGGCTTGATTCTGACTAAAGCCTGTACAAACACCTGTATATCTGGCAACTGCTGCCAGACGGTTTGTGCAACAAAAACAGACAGAGCAGATATCTGTCCTTTTAGAGAACTAGCTGACAAACCTTTATCCAAACCCTCTTGGAGAAAGGAAAGTATCCTCGGAAATTTTAATTTCTACTCCAAGAGTATCCCTTGGAGTCGCACCAACAGATATATTTTTTCCATATCTTATGGTAAATTTTCCTAGTCACAGGCTTCCTGGCCTGAATCAGAGTATCTATAACCGAATCTGAAAACCCACGCTTAGATAGAATCAAGCATTCAATTTCCAAGCAGTCAGTTGCAGAGAGACTAGATTTGGATGTTCGAATGGACCATGTACTAGAAGATCCTGTCTCAAAGGTAGCTTCCATGGTGGAGCCGATGACATATTCACCAGGTCTGGCATACCAAGTCCTGCGTGGCCACGCAGGAGCTATCAGAATCACAGAGGCCTTCTCCTGTTTGATCCTGGCTACAAGCCTGGGAAGGAGGAAGGGAACGGTGGAAACACATAAGCCTAGATTGAACGACCAAGGCGCCACCAATGCATCCACTAGTATTGCCTTGGGATCCCTGGAGCTGGACCCGTATGAGGAACCTTGTAGTTCTGACGAGACGCCATCAGATCCATATCTGGAGTGCCCCATAATTGAGTTAACTGGGCAAAGACCCTCCGGGTGGAGTTCCACTCCCCCGGATGGGAAAGTCTGACGACTCAAATAATCCGCCTCCCAGTTGTCTACTCCTGGGATGTGAATTGCAGATAGAAGGCAGGAGTGGTCCTCCCCCCATTTGATGATCTTGGATACCTCTCTCATCGCCAAGGAACTCTTTGTTCCCCCCTGATGATTGATGTACGCTACAGGTCGTCATGGTTGTCGACTGAAATCTTATGAATCCGGCCTCCGTAGTTGAGGCCCAAGCCAGGAGCGCATTGAATATCGCTCTCAGTTTCAAATGTTTATCGGAGAGAAGAGACTCTTTCCCGAGACCATAGACCCTGAGCTTTCAGGGGAGTCCCCAGACTGCGCCCCAGCCTAAGAGACTGGCGTCGGTCGTGACGATGACCCACTCTGGTCTGCGGACACTCATTCCCCTGAGAAAGGTGATCCTGAGTCAACAACCCAGCGGAGTGAGTCTCTGGTTACCTGGTCTACTTGAATCTGGGGAGACAAGTCTGCATAATCCCCATTCCACTGTTTGAGCATGCACAGTTGCAATGGTCTTAGATGAATTCGAGCAAAAGGAACCACGTCCATTGCTGCAACCATTAATCCTATTACCTCCATGCACTGAGCTATGGAAGGCTAGGAATAGATTGAAGACTTTTTCAAGCGTTTAGAAGCTTTAACTTTCTGACCTCTGTCAGAAATATTTTCATCTTTTTACAGAATCTATTATTGTTCCCAGAAAAGGAACCCTTGTGGCCGGGGACAGGAACTCTTTTCTATGTTCACCTTCCACCCGTGAGACCTGAGAAAGGCTAATACAATGTCTGTAATGAGCCCTTGCTTTGGAAAGAGATGACGCTTGGATTAGAATGTCGTCTAGGTAAGGTGCTACAGCAATGCCCCCTCAGCCTTAGCACCGCTAGAAGGGACCCTAGCACCTTTGTGAAAATTCTGGGAGCAGTGGCTAAACCGAATGGAAGAGCCACGAACTGATAATGTTTGTCCAGAAAGGCGAACCTCAGGAACTGATGATGATCTTTGTGGATAGGAATATGCAGGTACGCATCCTTTAAGTCCACGGTAGTCATATATTGACCCTCCTGGATTGTTGGTAAAATCGTTCCGAATGGTTTCCATTTTGAAAGATGGAACTCTGAGTTTTTAAATTTGTTTAGATTTTTTAAATCCAGAATTGGTCTGAAGGTTCCCTCTTTTTTGGGAACTACGAACAGGTTGAGTAAAAACCCAGGCCTTGCTTCCGCTGTTGGAACTGGGTGTAATCACTCCAATCTTTAATAGGTCTCCTACGCAATGTAAGAATGCCTGTCTCTTTATCTGGTCTGAAGATAAGCGAGACATGTGGAACCTTCCCTTGGAGGAAGTTCCTTGAACTCTAGAAGATACCCCTGAGAGGACTATTTCTAGTGCCCAGGATCCGGAACATCTCTTGCCCAAGCCTGAGCAAAGAGAGAAAGTCTGCCCTCTACTAGATCCGGGTCCCGGATCGGGCGGCTACCCCTTCATGCTGTCTTGGTAGCAGCAGCAGGCTTCTTGGCCTGTTTACCCTTGTTCCAGCCTTGCAATGGTTTCCATGCTGGTTTAGGCTGGGGAAGCGTTGCCATCTTGTCTAGAGGCTGCAGAGTTAGGATTTGGTCCGTTCCTGAAATTGCAAAAGGAACGAAAATTAGATTTGTTCTTAGCCTTGAAAGGCTTATCCTGTGGGAGGGCATGCCCTTAACCACCAGTAATTTCAGAAATAATCTCTTTCAATTCCGGTCTTACCCTTGAAAGAATATTAAGCAATTTAGTTTTGGACGACACATCCGGCCGACCAAGATTTTAGCCAAAGCGCTCTGTGCGCCACTATAAGCAAAACTGAATTTATCACCGCTAACTTTGCCAATTGGAAAGCGGCATCCAAGATAAAGGAATTAGCCAACTTCAGTACGTGGAATTTCTGTCCATGACTTCATCATATGGAGTCTCTTTTTGGAGCGAATTTTCTAGTTCCTCGAACCAAAAAGACGCTGCCGTGGTGACAGGAATAATGCACGAATTGGGTTGAAGAAGGAAACCTTGCTCGACAAATATCTTTTTTAGCAATCCTTCCAATTTTTTATCCATAGGATCTTTGAAAGCGCAACTGTCCTCAATAGGAATAGTTGTGCCTTAGGAACCGTTTGCCATGCGTCCCTTCTGGGGTCGACAATGGGGAACATTTCTTGAATATAGGAGGTGGAACAAAAGGTATACCTGGCCTTTCCCACTCCTTAGTCACTATGTCCGCCACCCTCTTGGGTATCGGAAAGGCATCAGCGTGCACTAGGACCCTCTAAGAATTTGTCATTTTGCACAGCTTCTCTGGAAATTACCAAAGAATCACAATCATTGAGCGTAGTTAGCACCTCCTTAAGCAGGGCGCGGAGATGTTCTAACTTAAATTTAAATGCCACGATATCAGGTTCTGCCTGCTGAGAAACTTTTCTGAATCAGAAACTTCCCCTTCAGACAGACCCTCCCTCACTGCCAATTCAGATTGATGTGAGGGTACAACAGATAAGTTATCATCAGCGCCAACTTGCTCATCCTCTGTGTTTAAAACTGAGCAATCACGCTTTCTAGGAATGATGGCAGTTTGGATAATAATTTGCCTATAGAATTATCCATTACTGCAGTTAATTGCTGCATAGTAACAAGCATTGGCGCACTAGATGTACTAGGTATCGCCTGCAGCGGCGGCAAAACTGGTGTTGACCAGAGAAGGAGAGGATGAGGAACTATCCCCACTATCTTCATCTTGGCAATTCTATTAATGTGGACATCACTGTCCTGACTTTGTTTGGACGCCCCTGCACATTTTTGCACAATAGTTAAAGGGGAACCACCTTGGCCTCTATACACACAGAACATATGCTATCTGAAGGTACAGACATGTTAGACAGAATTTGGCAGGCTAATAATGCAATAAAAATGTTTTAAACAAAACCGTTACTGTCCCTTTAAATAATAAAAAGGCACCCTTTGGGCGGAGCCGGCCAGCGTCTGTGATGGCCACATGATTTTTAGCTCCGGTTAAGGGAGCTCTTTCCGAGGCACTTTGAGGGGACATCCAGGCCACTATAAAGCTGAAAAGGACAACCAAACATCAGGCGAAATACAAGAGCATCGAATGAAATGCCCAGATCACTAAAACTGAAGTGGTTGGCGATGAAACTAGATTACAGAAACAACAGGCCTAAGTGCGCACCACGCCACAGCGAGAGACCAACACACGCCATCGCTACAAGGGTAAGAGTGAGACATTAAAGCTCCAGTGACCACACATAAATCTATCGTAAGCCCCCTCCGAGGTACACAACCTATAATCTGACGCCAGCACAATTTAACGCAGGGAAGAGGCCTTATATAAAACTAATATCGTAACTTAATTCAGCCTTACCGGACTATCATTAATTACTGGACAGAAACATTACATTCCGTATACAGCCCCTTAGAAACATTACACAATGTCGCAGAGATATATATGCTTATGATGCTCTACCTTTAATCATGTGAACAGCCCCGATCAGAAACGCAGTAAACAGCTTAAAACGACTGGTCACTGAAGTAACAAGCTTAAAAGTCTACAATCCACCTCATATAGTTGTACTCATACAGATTAACACAGATTGGCAGCATACATTTGGTAAAGAAACCGTCTTACACAGCACCTGAAGTGGACAGTGTTTTTTTTTATACTCTATACTGAACTGGATCACATTGTGCAACTTTTGCACTTCAAAGCGACCAAGCTAGATTAAAGAGTAGAGATTGCAGCTATCCAGTCACACCATCATTGCAAAGCCGGAAATGGCATCTAGACGCACATCTAGGCCAGAAAAAACGTTTAAAAGTCTTGCACCATCCAATACAAAAATGGACAATTTTTTCAAAGTTCTAGAATCCTCCATATCAGAAAATGATCCGCAGACACTGAACAAAACACTTCAGACGTGGACTCTCCCACTCTCCTCACTAAAGGGACATAAAAATTTACCTACTAAAGCAGATTTTGCATCCTTTTTCACCCATGTTGGGAAACTTATAAAAGAAGTACTATCTGAAGTCAGGAAAGATCTCTCAGACTTGGGGGATAGAGTTCTACAGACAGAAGGGACTTGGAACAGTTTTCAAATGCTACAGAACTCCAGAACCGTACTCTTCAGTGCATGATGATATGATACAGCAGCTTCAAAACCAAGTCGAAGACCTGGACAACAGAGGAAGAAGGCAGAATCTGAGAATAAGAGGCATCTCAGAGAAAGTTACAACCTCTCAAATCCAGCAACACCTACAACAGATGTTCCAACACATCTTACAAGAAGACATCTCAGACATCCCTCTTGACAGAGCCCATCGGGCACTACGCCAAAACCACCAGACGACAAGCCACCTAGAGACATAATACTGCGGTTTCAAAACTTCAAAGACAAGGAAAAAATAATGACAGCCTCGCGGAAAACCCGCCAAATCCTGTTCGAAGGAGATACAGTACAAGTATATGCAGATCTAAGTACCATCACACTCTCCAAACGCAGAGAGGCAAGATACCTTACTACACACCTGCAAGATCTGAAAATCCTACAGATGGGGTTTCCCTTTCTGCATTAAAGTGCTGCACAACTCTCAGATTGTCACATATAGTCATCCAGACGACTTAAAGCAATTCTGTGACAGTCTGAAGATTCCACTCCCATCTATACACTCTGCACCCGCTCCACTGTCAGGAGACAATCTACCATCAGCGGCTCCAAAACAGCAGAGACTTGCCTGGACAAGAGTCTCCAGGAAAACTAACAAAGGGAGCCAGGAAATAACCCAACAAGAAGAAGGACCGACCTGAAATTAAAGAACTAAGAGACTGGTTACCCTTATATGTTTATTATCCGGTATAATAATATGTCCGAAACCTAGATATATCTGGTAACGTGTATAGTAAATGTTTTATACCTAACTATAGTTAATTATATTGTTGCATCAGAGTAGATAGATGCTAACTGGCCAAACCCTATCTACCACCTAGCTAGGCCACCCCTATATAATACTCAAACTACAGATGGAAACGCTCCATCATAGTAACTTCCCTTACTTACTATGATCCCCCCATCTTGTTCGAAATACTGTTTTAAGTATTGTTGTTATATTGTTAGTTATGCTATGTTATTGTTAATGTTCTATTTGTTTTACTTACATTCTTTATTTCTTCTAGCGGATCCTCGTACTAGAGGAAATTGCTACTCCCTATCTGACATCTCTTTTCCCTCCTACCCTTTATCCGACAGAGACGAAATTGAAAGGTACCAACAACAGGCACCCAAGTTCAGGTACTGTAACACACAACCCGTAAACACTAACATTGAACTAGTGGTGACCCCTTCTACATTGAGTATAACATCCTATAGACTGCACAAAAACACTGCGCAAACACCACTATACACACACGTATGGCAGTCCCTGATCTTTTGTTAATCTCCCAAAATGTTAAAGGCCTAAATTCACCCACCAAAAAATCCATTGCCCTCAACTGGTTCCACAAGCATAAAGGAGAAGTGCTTTTCCTACAAGAAACCCATTTTTGCAAACATTTGGCACCGAAATGTTCCTCTAAACAGTTCCCAATAGGATACTTTAATTCAGCCCCTACTAAGCGAAACGGAGTAGGTATACTGTTTAGACATAATATCCCTTTCCAACTCACCCAACAGCACATAGACAATGAAGGACGGTTTTTGATCCTAGTGGGCACACTTTACAATCGCCAAATCACTTTTGCAACATATTATGCACCAAACTCAGGCCAGGCCCGTTTCTTTAAAAATTGATCAAAACACTACTAGAGGTGGCACAGGGTACCCTGATTCTAGCAGGAGACAGCAATGTAGCTTTGGAGCCACCTCTGGATTGCTCTAACAAAAAAAGCTCAATGCCCAGGAGCTCTTTGAATGCCATTTCAAGGGCCCTTCGCAATGCAACGCTCTTAGATACCTGGAGAATCCAGCACCCCACACAGAAGACCTATACTTTTTACTCCAATCCCCAAAAGTCATATTCCAGAATAGATCACATATTCATAGACCAGAGAAGTCTACCCCTCATTAAGCTTTCGGAAATTCTGCCGACCTCATGGTCTGACCACTCGATGGTAACGCTGTCCTTGACCCTATCAGACAAACCTTACTGACCCCCATTGGCGCCTAGACGAAACACTGTTACTACAACCACTAATTAAAGATAAAATTACGCGCTCGCTCAAAGACTACTTCACGCACAATACAATCTCAGATACATCTCCTGCTCTAGTCTGGGAAGCACACAAAGCAGTAATTAGAGGGGAATTCCTGAAACAGAAATCTATAATGAGGAGAAAATACAACGAAAAATATACCATGCTAATTCACCAACTCCGAGATATAGAGAAGCTACATATGCAAAACCCAACTAGTGAGCAATATATAACTCAATTAACAAAGACTAGACACGAATTAAATGAATTGCTCAATAGAGAGGCGCAGAGAAAGGCAATATATCTGAACAAACTATATTTCATAGAAGGCAATAAGGCGGGTCCACTATTGGCTAGAACCCTTAAAACACGCACGAATACCCAATTTATCCATAAATTGTCACAACCAACCACACCAGGGGAGTACCCATGACAGTAATACAATCGCCAATGTCTTTAGAGATTACTACAAAAACTTGTACAACATCCCTGTGACCCCATGCTCCTCAGATCACGAGGCAATAGATTCTTACATACAAAAAGCCAATATTCCAACCCTTCCTGACCACATCTCGAAACAAATGGAAGACCCCATATCCTCCCAGGAGGTTATAGCAGCCATAAATAGTATACCATTACGTAAAAGCCCCGGCCCAGATGGCCTAACGGCCTCATACTATAAACAGTTCCAATCCATTTTGGCCCCCCACCTTACCAATCTTTTCAATTCACTAGATAAAGATGAACTGCTCTCCCCTAACCTCCTGGAAGCACACATATCGGTCATCCCTAAACCAGGCAAAGTCCCCACAGAACCAAGTAACTATCGCCCAATCTCCCTATTAAATGGGGATATAAAAATATTCGCCAAGATACTGGCAAACCGGATTAGTAAAATACTTCCAACTCTGGTGCATGTGGACCAAGCCGGCTTTGTTCCGCTCAGGGAGGCCAGAGACAACACGATTCGAGTTCTCCACTTAGTGGAGTACGCTAAAACTAACCAAATCCCTGCCGTCCTGGTCTCCACTGATGCGGAAAAGGCTTTTGATAGGCTGAACTGGCCTTTTTTACATAGTACATTAAAACACTTCGGGTTTGGGGAACTAATGATTAAAAGAATATTTATCTATATAATGGCCCATCTGCAAGGGTTCGCGCAAATGGCGTTCTATCACACAGTTTTAATATAAATAATGGAACCAGACAGGGCTGCCCACTATCACCCATTCTCTTTGTCCTCACGATGGAGATCTTAGCTTGTCATATCAGAAGAAACCCAGATATACACGGTATCACCATTGGCCCAGACTCCCATAAGCTAGCTATGTTCGCAGATGACGTGTTGACCACCCTGACTCTTCCTGACATATCACTGCCCAATCTGATCCTAGAATTCGATAATTTCAGTAAATTCTCGCATTTTCACATAAATTATTCAAAATCAGAACTCCTAAATATCTCCATGACCGCCAATACCTTTGCAGCCTTCATACCATCATGCCCATTTAAAATACAAAATTCACATTTAAAATATTTAGGCATAATACTATCCTCCAATCCCACAAAATGGTTTACCCTAAACTACCGACCCCTCCTACACTCTACACAACATTCACTAACTTCCTGGAAGGAAAAACCCTGTCGTGGTGGGGCAGGATACAATCAATCAAAATGACAATACTCCCTAAAATTTATATATATTACAAGCAATGCCAATCGCACTCCCGAAAACATTCATACAACAACTTCAAAAAGCCATAAATGCTTTTGTGTGGGGAGGATTACGCCCAAGGATAGCTCGAGGAACAATGTATAGATCCCTCCAAAATGGAGGACTAGGTTACCAGAGATAAACTTATATTATCATGCATCAGTACTGCAGAGAATCTTGGATTGGCACTGTAGAAGGGACTCTAAGGCATGGGTGGCGATCGATTCCCAGCTGCTTAAATCCCCCAACCCAGGCCCCTATGCTGGCTCCCTAAAGCTAGACGCACCCTGCTTGCCAAGCATCCACACTTTACCGGCACATATTTAACACATGGGATCACTTAATTAACTCTACACCGGCCCTGTCTACCCAGGTCTCCCCGCTCACTCCGATTTTCCCCAATGTAGAACTGATGGGAGGATACGAAAACAGGAAAAAAGACACACCAATTACTGAACTGCTAGACTCCGCCTATGGCACTCCTGCTTACACAAGGCAAACTAAAACCCAGGGAGGAACTCTCACCAATTCTATTTGGCTCTTTTGCCTCATGGCTTAAATATGCACAGTTACGACACTTTATACAAAATACCCCAAATAAAGAAGACCTCACTAGATTACCGACCTATTTGAACAAGCGTGCTTAACGGAGCACACTACTAGAGGTACATTATCACTTGCTAAAGGTATGCTCCAAAGTGCACAATCCCCTCCACTCCCTCCATATACAGCTCAGTGGCACAGAGAATTAGACATAGCGATGGATAGTAAACAATGGCTACAAATTTATAAGAATACACGCACCTCTCCACCTCACCTAAAGTTATTGAACTCAATTACAAAGTACTTATGCGCTGGTACTTAACACCAGCCAGACTAAGCAACATATACCCTGCCTCCTCACCCTCGTGTTGGAGAGGCTGTAATGAACGAGGCACTGCACTACATATGTGGTGGTTATGCCCCAAACTTCGCTCATATTGGAAGGAAATAGAGTCTATATTGGGGAAACTAGCAGAGGCAGACTTCTCCTTGAACCCGAAATTGATCCTCCTTAACGAGACCCCCCCACTCCAATGTAAAATAAGAAAGACATTGATACGAATAGGACTCAATAGCGCCAAAGCGCTGATTGCCCTACATTGGAAGTCCCCCTTAATACCTACACGTAATAACTGGTTACAAAACACTGACAAGATGCTCTCATGTGAGGAGTATGGCTACTTTAAAAGAGGTAAATTTGCATTCTACGCAGACGTCCGATTCTACTGGGATTCTATCACAACACAAAAGGCCCCCACATGATAAGTACACTGCTGGAACAGAGAAACTATGAACACAGTACTAAACATATTTTACCCCAATAGCAAACTACAAACTAGGGATGTCTCTGTCGGATACCACTCTCCCCTGTCCCCCTCCTCCCCTATATTTTCTCTTCATACTTTTTTTTTATGGTTCAACTAAGAAATGATCTTAGGATCAGAGCTATGTATCTGCAATCCTTAGTAACAGCTCCACAGCTATTAGTATCCCTGGACAAAGGCAAGAACAACACCTACCGAGAGCAAATATTGACAATAAAGGACTTTATTAAAGTCCACAACAGTTGGACAGTTCAATTTTCAGAAGCTTACATAACAGGTGTCAGTTACTTAGAACCTTTGGCTAGTGTTATGATAACAGATCAAATGCTGTGAACTTTTTGATTATGTATGTGTGGATTGCACTTCTGTGATTTTTTTTTCTGTTACAATGATTATTTGTTGTCAAAACCAATAAAAATTAATTATTAAAAAAAAAAAAAGGCACCCTTTATTTCTGCAAGTTTGAAAAACTATGAAGGCAATATCCGATTTTTACATAATTTGCACCCCAGTGTCCTAATGCCTTGAAAGTATTGCACACCAAGTTTCAAGACTTTAACCTTAAAATGAGCAAAACCGGAGCTATTTGTTCAAATCAACAATCTTAACACACTACAATCACTGCCACAGCCTTGCTGCGGCTTTTTACCTTCCCTGAGAGTTATTTACCACTGAAGTAAACCTTCCTGAGTCCGTTTTTGAGCCACAGGACCCCTCACATGAAGCTGCATGCACTGCCTTGGAAGAAAACTGCGCAATTGAGGCGCGAAAATGGGGCCTCTTCCTCTGAGTGAAGGGGCCTTTCTGACTGGAATAGTAGTCTAACCAACTGCCAGGCGAATAAAACGTTCCCAAAGTGTTTTTAATTACACAAACACACTCTAAATGCCATATAAATATGATATAAACCAATCGATTTAGGCCCACAATAGTGTCAACCAGTATAGAGCCCATTTATAAGCCTTAATCTGTTATGAGTCTAAGAAAATGCTTACTTATCCCTTAAGGGAAAAACTGACAGTCTTCTAGCATTAACATGTCTTGTTAGAAATAGACTGATCATACCTGAAGCAGATAAGCCTGCAAACTGTTCCCCCCCAACTGAAGTTCTCTGGTATTCAACAGCCCCTGCGTGGGAAAAGTAATGGATTTTAGTTACTAGTGCTAAATTCATACTCCTCTTTAACAGAAATCTTCATTTTCTGTTGTAGAGTTAAAATAGTACAAACCGGCACTATTATTAAAATAACAAACTCTTGATAGAAGAATAAAAAAAACTACAACTAACACCACATACTCTTTACCATCCCCGTGGAGAAGCTACTTGTTCAGAAGCGGCAAAGAGAATGACTGGGGGGCGAGCCAGAGGGGGAGCTATATGGACAGCTCTTGCTGGTGTGCTCTCTTTGCCATTTCCTGTAGGGGAAGAGAATATCCCCACAAGAAAGGTATGAAGCCGTGGACCGGACACACCCAATGTTGGAGAAATTCAGGGGTCAGCGATAGCGGGTGGCGGCAGATTAGGGGTTAATAAGTGTTAAGGTTAGGGGTATTTAAGACTCGGGGTTCATGTTAGGTGTGTTAGGTTGCAGACTTAGGAAGTGTTTCCCATAGGAAACAATGGGGCTGCGTTAGGAGCTGAACGCTGCCTTTTTTGCTCAAAATGCCCCATGTTTCCTATGGGGGAATCGTGCACGAGCACCGTTTTTTGAAGTAGGCCACGTCCATAAGCAACGCTGGTATTGAGAGTGAGAGTGGCGGTAAATTATGCTCTACGCTCCCTTTTTGGAGCCTAACGCAGCCCTTCAGAGAACTCTCAATACCAGCAATACTTTAAAAGGTGCGGGGGGAAAAAAACATGCGTAGCTACGCACCCCTTTGGCCGGCAGAACTCTAAATCTAGCCGAATGAATCTAGATCACATTTACTAATTTCTATGCCATTCTCTGTAACCTGTTCTGTAAAAGATAAAAGGTAAATGCTCTTATGAGTGACTCAGTTTGAAATTAGGATCAGACAGAGGGAAAATATTTAATCACTACATATTAAGTCCACCCCTTGTTTACCCTGTGTGCTGTATTTATAGTATTACTTTATCAAGGGCATGCAATGCTCTGCATCTTGCATTATATGTTATAACCTTCTGCATGTGGTTGTTAACTATAAGGCTTAAGGATATTCTTGCCATGTTGAAAGCACTGATAAGCAGGGAAGCAGGAAATGAGTATGTTATTGTTGTGTATCCTGTTGTGTTTAGCTTGTCAGGGACTGGAGCAGAGAGGAAGTAAGGCTGCCACACTCTGGTTTCGTCGTTAAAGGGACATGAAACACCAAAAATGTTCTTTCATTATTTAGACAGAGCATACAATTTTAAACAACTTTGCAGTTTACTTCTATATTCAAAATGTGCATAATTTTCTCTTGGTAGTCCTTTGATGAAGGAGTAGCAGTGCACTAGTGGGGGGGCAAGCTGAACACATCAGGTGAGCCAACGACAAGAGGTATATATGTGCAACCACTAATCAGTAACTGGTTCCCAGTAGGTGCATTGCTGCTCCAAAGCTTACTTAGATATGCTTTTTCAACAAAGGATACCAAAAGAAATGAAGCAAATTAGATCATAGAAGTACATCAGAAAGTTGTTTTAAAAATGTATGTTTAATTTTTACATTTCCGTCCCTTTAATATTACCAGCACCTCAGAATATACATACTGTCCTTATCTTCCCAGATGTTAAACCTCAGGGGCCTCCTTGGAATTTATTCTGAAGCCTCTAACTAAATTACTGTATCTCATTGGCTGGAAGACTTTCCATGATTTAGGCAACCTTTTCAGTCATGTTCCCCTTACACGATGTTTGTAAAACAGCTGTTACTACTTAATTATGGGTAATAGTGTGTGTATTCTAGATTTCTGAATCACGTAGAAAGAAAGGAATGCAGGAAGGGACATAAGATTTATTGTGAGTTCATGGAACTTCCATATGCTTCAGAACTCTCTCCTTGTCTCATTAGTTCCTCTTATACTTCCTTTAGCACCCAAGTCCACACCTATCCTGTATACCATCTGTTTACAAGATATCTATATCAGATGGCAACCCATGGGCAGCGCCCCTTTATCATTTTTATAATTACCGTTTTGTAACTATTACCACAACATCATGTACCTATATTTCTAGCCCGGCAGATATGTTGGGCACTCTGAGTGTACCTAGCTTAAAGGACCAGTCAAGACATTAGATTGCATAATCAACAAATGCAAGATAACAAGACAATGCAATAGCACTTAGTCTGAACTTCAAATGAGTAGTAGATTTTTTTATAACAAATTTCAAAGTTATGTATATTTCCACTCCCCTTGTACCATGTGATAGCAATCAGCCAATCACAAATGCATATACGTATAGTCCTGTGAATTCTTGCACATGCTCAGTAGGATCTGGTGACTCAAAAATTGTAAATATAAAAGACTGTGCAACATTTTTTTTAATGGAAGTAAATTGGAAAGTTGTTTAAAATTACATGCTGTATCTGAATCATGAAAATTGAATTTAAAACTGAGTGTCCCTTTAAGGAGAATTTAGAAGGTTTACTGTCATATTTACCTTTAATAGCAAAACTAGACATGTTGTGACATTAAATGTAAATGTATATACAACAATGAGGATATAAAGTAATTACACATAATTTGCATATAAGTTTAGGCGTTACACAACATAAAACAATAGAGAATAATCTAAGCATAGCTAAAGAAAATCTCAGACACATGGAGAGGGGAGGGGTCAGGGTTAAGGAAAGGATTCCTACACCTATTGTGACAGGATCTGCACCTTTTTTTTTTAAATGAAGATTTTATTGAGATTTGTATTGTAATGTACATTTGTTTTCTTGTTATAGCACATGGTACAATGAGGGGTATATGTCCAAAGACAAACTTATTCTGTGTGGTGAAGAGAGTGAGTGAAGATGGTGAAACAGCTTTTTTACCAGGGTACAGTGACCATTTTGCAAGTTGGTTGGTGCTGGGGCAAGCACCATTGTTTTGGGTATACTGGGAAATAAGATGTTGGATCTTTCTGGAGCTGGCTTAACACTGTCATTTTTATAAAGTTATTATTGGTTATCCATTTAATACTAATAAACTTAAGGCATGGAGTTTCCAAACTTTTTTACCCTAACAAAGGAATTAGTGTCAGTTATTTGCGGGAAATTATTAAGAAAATGCTTTATTAAGAGGTTGGTGTAATGTTGCCATGGGGTATTGCTAATTTTGTAATCATATTTCAGAATAACAAGAGTATTGCAATTGGTTTTTTTTGGGTCTAACAAAACATTTAAAGGGACACTCAAGACAAAATTAAACTTTAATGATTCAGATATAGCATGCAATTTTAAACAACTTTCCAATTTACTACCATTAACAAAATGTGCACAGTATTTTATATTTACACTTTTTGAGTCACCAGCTCCTACTGAGCATGTGCAAGAATTCACAGCATATACGTATATGCATTTGTGATTGGCTGATGGCTGTCACATGATACAGGGGGAGTGGAAATATACATAACTTTACAATTTATTTAACAAAAATCTACTTCTCATTTGAAGTTCAGACTAAGTACTATTGCATTGTCTTCTTATTCATGCATTTGTTGATTATGCAAATCTACTGTATTGACTGGTCCTTTAAACAAGACAAGCTTTCAAGATTTTCCTTTTTTTTCTCAGAGATGAAACTCTCTAAAGCTTGTCTTGTTAAAGTATCACTACTTACTGTACTGTAATACTCTTGTTATTCTGGTATCTGAATAACTGGGGCAAGACAATAAGATGAGTGTTTAAGATTATTAGAGAATATGGAATGTAGTACTTGTCTGGGGTTAACTGCCTGGGACTCTGAGGACAGCACAGCTTCTTGAGAGTGCTATTGAGCACCCAGGGCTGAGCATGTTGCAGGGTCATGGGATATGTACCCAGTCCACTCTGAGAGTGCAGTTCCCTTCCGTGTTTTGTATATGTCTAGGGTGATTACATAAGTCTGTGAACCCTTGACTTGTTCCCAGTTTGTTTGATTGAGAGCTTGCATTTGTATGGCTGTATTAGGGACCCAGGTTTTGGGAGAGACATTGACGTGGTACCTGAGCTTGTCCCATTTGGCCAGATGCGGTAACTAACTCTTCTAGTTTTGCTTTTAAAGGGACAGTATACACTCATTTTCATATAACTGCATGTAATAGACACTACTATAAAGTATAAGATGCACAGATACTGATATAAAAATCCAGTATAAAACTGTTTAAAGGGAACTTACTTAGAAGCTGTCAGTTTGGCTCTGTTGAAAAGAGGCAGCTGCAAAGCCCACTGCAAGTGGCAAATAAGACACTCCCCCTCCCCCTTCTTTTGCATATGAAAAGACCCTTTACACAAACAGGAGCAAGCGGGAGAAGGTAGCTGACGGTATTCACATAAAACTTTGGGGCTTGGTTAGGAGTCTGAAAATCAGAGCAATGTTATTTAAAAATAAGCAAAAGTATACATTTATTTTAAAAAAAAACTTTATGGGCTATATAAATATATCATCTACAAAACATTTATGCAAAGAAAAAATGAGTGTATAATGTCCCTTTAATCTTAGCTGAGAGCTTGCAAGTGAGAGGTGCTGGACTTTCTCTGTGTGTTGTACAAATAATGTTGCAAAACACTGCTGCCATAGAGTGCTAAAGACACGTACACACTCCTGAGCTCTTATAAACCTACCTAAGTCTTCACTCTTCAAAAAAAGATACCAAGAGAACGAAGTAAATTTGCTAACAGAAGTAATAGTGGAAAGTTGTTTAAAATGAGCATTCTCTATCGAATAATGAAAGTTTAGTTTTGACTTTACTGTCCCTTTAAGACAAACAATATAGAGAACAACATACATTGCATGGTTTTACTTCAGGAAGATCATGTCAAACTAATTTAACTGACTTCTGTAATGTAGTCCCATAAATACATTGGAATAACATAATCAAGTGTTAGATGACGACTGCATGTTGCATGGTCACAGTCGGAGGCCCGATAATGGGGGATTTTAGGCCTATATGGTAGTGAGCATAGTGTAAAATAACAAAAACTTCTGCTGGAGCAGGGCTTCAGCTCGACTTTACCTTACTCCAAATATGTAGAAACTGAACTGACTCACGTAGTAACTGGATGTGTATATGCAAGAGGTTCTACTGACTCCTATGTTTAGAGGACAAATACCAACCAGTACTGAAGTTCTGATTTCGTTTGACAAAAGTGTTAGAAAAATACATTAGGCAGGTAATTGCGTTTTTCTAGCCAATCACCTAACAAAAAAAGTGTTATGAAATCTCATATTAGAAAGAGGACATTTCCTCTTTATTAGCTGGTGCCTCACACCCTTGTGTGTTGTTTATAGGGGATAAGAAGGCTAACACACTCCCATACCTCCCTTTTGCCTAGTGGTAATCATCAATACTACTTCTTATAGGGACTCTTATAGGGACTTTTAAATAACGCGGTATTATGCACTTGTGACATTAGGGCTGGTGAAAGTAACAACATTCTCCACGATGACCATCTTCTTTTGGGGGGGCAAAGTGACCTTTATTCAAAAGGGGGGTCTTTTCCCCTCTTCGAAATAAGGATATATATATACCCGCTAGGTGGTACAATAGGGTATATAGTAGCCTCCATTACCAATTTTGTTTATATAAATATGCCCCCTTCATGTTCATAGAAAGTTCATCTACATATATGCCCAATACGTACACTGTTATAATGTTTTTGCAAGCAAACTTACTTGCATGCATATGTTTATGTAAATAGAAATTATCTTGATGTATGTCTTTATGTCAGCCTCTTATTTTAATATTTTATTTTAGGGATCACAAACTAACATGGCGAATCTAATCTGAGTAAACTCAAAATAGGTTGTCCCTATATGTGAAATAAAAACAAGGGTAAATGTAAGACGTGAGGGCACCCTGAAAACTGCATCCTGGCAAAGCAAAATATAAGGTATCTGAGCTGCAGGAAGAAGATACAATATATGGCCAAAGTATATGGACAACCTGACACACCTATATGAGCTTATTGGACATCCCATCTAAAACCATGGCCATTAATATGGAGTTAAACCCCCACCCCCTATAACAGCCGCAAACTTTCTGTGTTGTAGGAATTTGTGCCGTTCCAACAAAAAGCATTTGTGAAGTCAGGCTCTAGACAGAAAGGTCTGGTTCGCAATCAGCATTCCTATTCACCCCAAAGGAGCTCTTCCTCAAACTGTTGCCAGAAAGTTAGCAGAACCCATTTGTCTAAAATGTTTTTGTGTCATGTAGCATTCAGAGGACCCTTTACTGAAAAACAGCCCCAAACGATAATTCCTCATACAATATGCACTAGGCATTCTAGTAGATAGTGTTCTAGATACTTCCATCAGATCGCCAGATAATGAAGTCTGATTCATCACTCAGAGAACGTTTCCATGCTGCCGAGTCAGTGCCAGAATGCTTTACACCACTCCAGCCGACACTTGTCATTAATCATGTTGATGTGAGGTTGTGTACAGCTGCTTGGCCTTGAAAATCCATTTTCATGAAGCACCAGATGCACAGTTATTTTCCTGATCATGCTTCTTCAAGGCAGTTTGGAACTCCGTAGTGAGTGATGCAACAGATGATATGTGATTTGTACATGCTATGCCTTCAGCATTCTGTGAGTTTGCATAGAATACCACTTCCTGGCTGTTGAGTTTGCATAGAATATCACTTCCCTGGCTGTGAGTTTGCATAGAATACCACTTACTGTTCTTTAACGGCCCGATTCTAAAAGTTGAATCATTTTATAGTAATTCTAAGAACATATTTGCATCACGTTTTGATTATACATGGGGCACTCTAAAAGACTTTTGCTCTTTAGTGCAAGGTATGTATCGCAATTGGATGCGTTTTGTTTGTTCACCATTTTTAGCAATAGTTTGATGTTGTGTGCATAATTGATATATGAACCATTCGCTGTGTGTTGGTATGTTTTGCAAAATATAGTTTCATTAATATCGTAGTGATACATTATAGTAACTAAGGCCTCATGTATTATTTTGTGATTTACAAATGAGAACACAACCTTGTAAATATTGTTCAATTTTGTGTTGTTATATTTATGTATGATCAGGGCTGGACTAGGGAAAAAAAACAGTTCTGGAAAAATCTAAAGACCAGCCCTATTTTCTGTTGAGTCTGTAGAATGTACACAGACAATTTTACAAGGGGATTACTGGGGTTACTCCTTCCCCCCAATATTTTCTTTTCACAATTAAATTATATTAGTCTATAATAAAAAATAAATACAAGATTATTGTTATATAGGTACACTACAGCGCAATACTATCCATGACTCCCTTTCACAGTGTAAAAATAATAAACAGTGTGTCACTCTGTCTTAGAGTGTGACTTGAATAGACACTAAAAACCAATTAAAAGGAGGGCTTCTTATATGGTACGGGGTCTAAGAAATAAAACTTAATAGGAAATATGGTGTGCCCTTGATATAGAGAAAAGAGATGGGATACACCTGCATCTCCTGGTCAGCAGCAACACCTCTTTATATTATAGCTGCCCAGCTGCTGCATCCCACCAGAACATTTCCTGGTATCCTGGTAGGCCAATCCCGGTCTTGTCTATGATGTTTTATACTCTATCAAAAGGACTTTTGTAAATCAATGACAAAGATTTTTTGTGTTTTTTTTTGTTTAAAAAAATTGTATTATTTATTGTTAAATAATTGAACATAAAACATGTAAGCATAATAAACACAACCAAAAAATCTTTTAAAGTGATGTATTATTTAACAAATCAACAAAGTTTACATTTAAAAGTAATTCGGCTAGATTACGAGTTTTGCGTTATGAGCGGCGCGGGTGCTAACTTGCAAGTTATTGTCACCGCTCACTTACAGTTATCAGGCAATATTGCAGCGTAAAGCAAAATTGAGCTCCATACCGCACACCAATACCAGCGCTGCGGTGAGCGTCGGTAAGCTGGTTTACGTGCACGTACACGATTTCCCCATAGACATCAATTGGGAGAGACAGCTGAAAAAAAGCCTATCACCTGCAATAAAGCAGCGTAAAGATCCGTAACGCAGTCCCTTTGATTCCTATGGGGAAACTAAATTTATATTTACACCTAACACCCTACATGAACCCCGAGTCTAAACATCCCTAATCTGCCGTCCCCGACATCGCCAAACACCTACATTACAGTTATTAACCCTTAATCTGCCGTCCCCGACACCGCCGCCACCTACATTGCAGTTATTAACCCCTAATCTGCCGCCCCTGCCACCGTCTACATTACAGTTATTAACCCCTAATATGCCGCCCCAATGTCGCCACCACCTACATTACAATTATTAACCCCTAATCCTCTGCCCCCGTCGCCACAACCTACCTACACTTATTAACCCCTAATCTGCCGCCCCAATGCTGTCGCCACTATACTAAAGTTATTAACCCCTAACACCCCCTAACTTTAATGTAATTAAAATAAATCTAAATAAAACCTACTATTAATAACTAACTAATTCCTATTTAAAACTAAATACTTACCTGTAAAATAAACCCTAAGCTAGCTTCAATATAACTAATAGTTACATTGGTATCTAGCTTAGGTTTTATTTTTATTTCACAGGCAAGTTTGTATTTATTTTAAACTAGGTAGAATAGTTAGTAAATAGTTATTAACTATTTACTAGCTACCTAGCTAAAATAAATACAAATTTACCTGTAAAATAAAACCTAACCTGAGTTACACTAACACCTAACCTTACACTACAATTAAATAAATTACATTATTTAAATACAATTAACTAATTACAAAAACAAACAAACACTAAATTACACAAAATAAAAAATAAATTATCAGATATTTAAACTAACTACACCTAATCTAATAGCCCCTATCAAAATAAAAAAGACCCCCCCCCAAAATAAAAATAACCCTAGCCTAAACTAAACTGCCAATAGCCCTTAAAATGGCCTTTTGCGGGGCATTGCCCCCAAAGAAATCAGCTCTTTTACCTGTAAAACAAAATACAAACAAGTCCCAACAGTAAAACTTACCGCCCACACAACCAACCCCCCAAATGAAATCTTAACTAAAAGAACCTAAGCTCCCCATTGCCCTGAAAAATTGCATTTAGCTCTTTTTCAAGTGCCCAAACCCCTAATCTAAAATAAAACCCACCCAATAAACCCTTAAAAAAGCATAACACTAACCTCTGAAGATCCACTTACAGTTTTGAAGACCCGACATCCATCCTCAACGAAGCCGGCAGAAGTCCTCAATGAAGTGGCAGAAGTCTTCATCCAATCGGGCAGAAGTCTTCATCCAGACGGCATCTTCTATCTTCATCCATCTGGCGCGGAGCGGCTCCATCTTCAATCAACACCTTCTTGCAGAATGAAGGTTCCTTTAAATGACGTCATCCAAGATGGCGTCCCTTGAATTCCGATTGGCTGCAATCAGCCAATCGGAATTAAAGGTGAAAAAATCCTATTGGCTGATGCAATTAGCCAATAGGATTGAGCTTGCATTCTATTGGCTGATTGGAACAGCCAATGGAATGTGAGCTCAATCCTATTGGCTGATTGGATCAGCCAATAGGATTGAAGCTCAATCCTATTGGCTGATTGCATCAGCCAATAAAATATTTTCACCTTTAATTCCGAATGGCTGATAGAATTCTATCAGCCAATCGGAATTTAAGGGACGCCATCTTGGATGACATAATTTAAAGGAACCTTCATTCTGCAAGAAGACGTCGATTGAATAGGATGCTCCGCGCCGGATGTCTTGAAGATGGAGCTGCTCCGCGCCGGATGAATGAAGATAGAAGATGCCGTCTGAATGAAGACTTCTGCCCGGTTGGATGAAGATTTCTGCCCAGTTGGATGAAGACTTCTGTCGCTTCGTTAAGGACTTTTGAAGGCTTCGTTGAGGATGGATGTCGGGTCTTCAAAAACTGTAAGTGGATCTTTGGGGGTTAGTGTTAGGCTTTTTTAAGGTTTTATTTGGTGGGTTTTATTTTTAGATTAGGGGTTTGGGCACTTGAAATAAAACTAAATGCCCTTTTGAGGGCAATGCCCATCCAAATGCCCTTTTCAGGGCAATTGGGAGCTTAGGTTTTTTTAGTTAGGATTTTATTTGGGGGGTTGGTTGTGTGGGTGGTGGGTTTTACTGTTGGGGGGTTGTTTGTATTTTATTTACAGGTAAAGAGCTGATTTCTTTGGGGCAATGCCCCGCAAAAGGCCCTTTTAAGGGCTATTGGTAGTTTAGTTTAGGCTAGGTTTTTTTTTTATTTTGGGGGGCTTTTTTATTTTGATAAGGCTATTAGATAAGGTGTAATTAGTTTAAATATCTGATAATTTCTTCCTTTATTTTGTGTAATTTAGTGGGGTTTTTTTTTGTAATTTAGGTAATTGTATTTAATTACAGCGCCAGATGGATGAAGATAGAAGATGCCGTCTGGGATGAAGACTTCTGCATGGTTGGATGAAGACTTCTGCTGCTTCATTGAGGACTTCTGCCGGCTTCGTTGAGGATGGATGTCGGGTCTTCAAAAACTGTAAGTGGATCTTCGGATCTTCGGAGGTTAGTGTTATGCTTTTTTAAAGGTTTATTGGGTGGGTTTTATTTTTAGATTAGGGGTTTGGGCACTTGAAAAGAGCTAAATGCCATTTTCAGGGCAATGGGGAGCTTAGGTTCTTTTAGTTAGGATTTTATTTGGGGGATTGGTTGTGTGGGTTTTTACTGTTGGGGGTTGTTTGTATTTTTTTACAGGTAAAAGAGCTGATTTCTTTGGGGCAATGCCCCGCAAAAGGCCATTTTAAGGGCTATTGGCAGTTTAGTTTAGGCTAGGGTTTTTTTTTATTTTGGGGGGTCTTTTTTTATTTTGATAGGGCTATTAGATTAGGTGTAGTTAGTTTAAATATCTGATAATTTATTTTTTATTTTATGTAATTTAGTGTTTGTTTGTTTTTGTAATTTAGTTAATTGTATTTAAATAATGTAATTTATTTAATTGTAGTGTAAGGTTAGGTGTTAGTGTAACTCAGGTAGGTTTTATTTTACAGGTAAATTTGTATTTATTTTAGCTAGGTAGTTAGTAAATAGTTAATAACTATTTACTAACTATTCTACCTAGTTAAAATAAATACAAACTTGCCTGTAAAATAAAAATAAACCCTAAGCTAGCTACAATGTAACTATTAGTTATATTGTAGCTAGCTTAGGGTTTATTTTATAGGTATTTAGTTTTTAAATAGGAATTATTTATGTAATGATAGTAATTTTTATTTAGATTTATTTTAATTATATTTAAGTTAGGGGGTGTTAGGGTTAGACTTAGGTTTAGGGGTTAATAAATTTAGTATAATAGCGGCGACGTTGGAGGCGGCAGATTATGGGTTAATAAATGTAGGTAGGTGGTGGCGATGTTAGGGGCGGCAGATTAGGGGTTAATAATATTTAACTAGTGTTTGTGATGCGGGAGTGCAGCGATTTAGGGGTTAATATGTTTATTATAGTGGCGGCGATGCTCGGAGCGGCAGATTAGGGGTTAATAATTTTATTTTAGTGTTTGCGATGCAGGATGGCCCTTGGTTTAGGGGTTAATAGGTAGTTTATGGGTGTTAGTGTACTTTGTAGCACTTTAGTTATGAGTTTTATGATACCCATAACTACTGACTTTCAGTTTACGGTACGGATCTTGACGGTATTGGCTGTACCTCTCACTTTTTAGCCTCCCAGGCAAACTTGTAGTACCGGCGCTATGGAAGTCCTATTGAAAAAGGACTTTTTGAAAGCTGCAGTAATTACGTTTTGTTACGGCCAAAAAAGTGTGCGGTGCAGCTAAACCTGCAAAACTCGTAATACCAGCGGTAGTGAAAAAGAGCCTTAACGCTGCTTTTTCACTCATACCGCAAAACTCGTAATCTAGCGGATTGTTAATAATAGGATCGTTAACACTTTGATTAGAGCAGTTTTCTTGGCTTACAACATCTGGTTGAATATCAGTCACTAGATTGTCATTAACATCGATATTTATATTTTTTTCAAGAGCAATATTATGCAGACAGTTGTTACATCTGCTACTTTGGCAGGGCTGTACTTTAAAGAGATATGAAACCCAAACATTTTATTGTGTGATTCACAGAGCATACAATTTTTAAAAAGTTTCAAATTGATTTCTATTATCAACTTTGCTTCGTTCCCATGATAGTCTGTGTTAAAAAGATACCTAGATAGGCATCTAGAGCACTACATGGCAGAATAGTGCTGCCATCTAGTGCTCTTGCAAATGGATAACATTCTAGCAAAACTGCTGCCATATAGTGATGCAGACATGTGCACGCTCCTGAGGTTATGTCCCTGCTTTTCAACAAAAAATACCAAGAGAACAAAGAAAATTAACAATAGAAGTAAATTAGAAAGTTGTTTAAAATCTGAAGTTCTATCTGAATCATGAAAGAAAAATGTTGGGTTTCATATCCCTTTAAATCACCTCTAGTTTTTTGAAGACATATTACAAAAGTCCATACTATGATAGCTCTGGATTCAGAATGTGACTCACATTTTCCTCTGTGGTGCTGCTTAAAAGTTTCTGATGGGAGTTAGCAGCCCATTGTGGTATGAATAACCAGCATCCCCTGTAAAAGTAGATTTGTTATAATGAAAATAATGAATATACAGATGTCATCAAACATTCATCAATATTATTCAATTACATGCACTACCTCTTTCCAAGCAAACATCCTGAACTGATTCTCCCAGACTCATAATAATCATAAATAGCAGATTATCTGAGGATAAAGGCATTGGTGCAGGTTATTTTACACTGGTGGTCACATACAATCTATACATAAGGGAATGCCAACCCTTGCAATAAACATATATTTTATTATGAGGGACTGATAACATTTGGAAAATTATATTTTTCATAAAAATATCTCTTGATTTTTTTGTAATTCAGTGTCATTAGTTGGGAAAGCTATCTATGAATGTATTAGTATGCGTCTTCAAAGCATACATGACAGGCTGGGGAAATTTAGAAAATGCACTTTGTGATACACCACCAGTAGTGCTAGATTTATATTGCAAAGAGCCACTTGCAAAACAAATGCAAGAAACTAATCAATTTAACTATATCATGTGTCCCTTTTATCTTTTAGACTCTAAATCATCTATCAACATTTCATATAGATGATATCTTTTGGAAACCTATAACGCAGAAAGATAGCATCATCGGATACTTGTCAGGTCAGTCACAATATATAACCTAGGTCTAGGTATCCACTGTCTAACAGAATTTTGTACTTGATTGTTGTTGACCGTCCTGTGTGTTGTTATTCTGAGTGCTATTGTTATTTTGTTGGCGTTTGGAGTGGAGCGCTAACGGTTACATGGGAGCGATAAGGGGTTTAAAATTAATCAAGATCCAAGGAGCGCCTAATACACAAGGCTAAGGATATAAACTTAAAATTGTTTACATTTAATTATCAACACAAAACAGCGCAAATAAATACAGTTAAAGATAAAAATAAAAATAAAACATGGATCCATGTGGTTAAAATCAAATTGAGACAGTGCAATATAGTCCTGTGTATACAGTTGATATTAAATATTCAAATGATAATTAGATCTTCAAATTGTTATTGTTCAGTTAGGGTCATCCTCCTGATCCAATGAGTATGGATAGATAACAGCAAATCCTTGAGGGATAGTGAGTTCCTTACCAAACTTAGTGAAAAATATAAAAAATATAAAAATACTGAAAAATATGTGAGAAATTTGTGGAAAAAAATAAAAATTGAAGATTAAATATTAAAATGGGTGAAAAAATAGGTGAAAAACATATCCATAAAATAATGTGTAGTTAGAGATGCCAAAAAAATTTTCTATATATTTCTGGTAGTTGTCAGTGATAATGTTATAATCTTTCTTAGCGGTGAATCCTCAAAGTGTGATTTTTAAGAGTTGGGAAATAAAGTTGGAGGGAAGATCCGGTTTTATCCAAGACTCTATCCCCTAAGGTGCTTTTTTCAATCCTGTAATTAAAACAAATACAAACATGGTGCAATATTGTTAAATATTGTACAAATAATCAGAATGAAGCTTACCATAAAATGTTAACGTGTTTCAGCCCTTCTTTAGGCCTTTATCAAGACTATACTATGGTAGCTTTATTTATAAGTGTAAGTATCCAATCAGTACCGTCGTTATTTTGGTGCCAAAATCTGTTATTAGTAAACTGGAAGTAATAACCTCCTTATGTTTACCTTCCGTTTTGTGCCATTAACACTTTAACATTTGTACCCCTTCCTTATAATCATAATCGTGTGACCTATTCTTTATGCTAACAGGACTGAGTGAATGTTATACTTAATAAAGTCTTTATTTCTAACAAGTTTATAATGATAGTAAATGTTGCTCTTTTGATAAATCTGTCTAAAAGATTAGGCTCAAACTTAAGACAGATAATCAGTGAGCTTATTATTGTAATGTGGTGAGATTCTGGTTTATATCTTTAATTAGATATAAACCTGTAATATTAAATAAGTAGAAACAAAATCAGAGAACACTATAAGTTCAGTGTATTCAAAGAGCAGAAGGGTTAATATTCTTAGGAAAATAGTTATAATGAAAATAACAGGATATATTGAATATAGAGTTATAATCCGACTTCACACACTCACTCAGGAAAGTATATTTCACCTTGTAAATATTATAGCAAATTAGTCAGATAAATACTTGATATTCACAAGGTTTACACTTAGCAAATATTTTGTAGCAGTGGATAACAAATATACCTTCGGTACTTGATAGGAATAGAAAGTACAGACCTTGGGCTGCGGAACAAACCGAGAGAGTGTTGTGGCGTGGTAGCGGTAGCTCCGACTGAGCGAGTGTGACTCACTTCCGGTTTCGGCGTAGTAGCAGCTGATGTGCCGTACGGGTGGATAGTGACAGCCCTGCAAATACCTTAAGCAGGCAGAGATGAGAAAGGTATTGCAGGATTGACTGTAGATCACGATAAGAGTTAGATGGTAATTCCAGGAAGGTTATTCAAGGTAACAGGCTGAGATTAAATTGTGAAAAGCCAGAACCAGCAAAGACAATGTTTCTCCACAGAGGTAACATCAATTATCAGGCAGTGAATTGAAGGCCTGATGGTGGTTAAATAGGGAAAGAGGAAAGTGGGAGGGATATGCCTTAAAGGTATATCACAGTGAATAATATAGTTTGCTCTTTCAAATGCCGTTACCCTCCTGTTTGCATGAGATCGGCAGACCGGAAGTGACGTAATCCCTTACTGCTTCACTTCCGGTATCGCCGACTAAGCGTCATGTCAGTTCCAGTTTCGTATTACAGCAGGTAACTGCCATATGTAATACCTTGAACTCAGATGGGTGTTATTCTCGATGTTTGTCTGAAATAGGCTACCAACTATGAGATATGGTTGGGCTTCCTAAGTGTGCAAACCGGTGATGTTTCATTAGATATCAAGCAATGCCTAATTTTATTAAACTTATAAGAAATCTGAACAAATAAAATCTGAACATATAAAATCTGAAAAAAGGGGTTGATAAATTATACAATGTGACCCTTAGTATGTTAATGCCACACTGTACCCACAGGCTCTAAATGTCAAAAACTGGCATATCTTATTACGATAAATATACACTACCAGATTGGTGTGCGCTAGAATATAGACCTTATGTAAACTTATACAAGCAATTATAAGTGCTAAAACCTAAAATTACAGTTTTTAGAAAATGGTTAATATAGTGGCTAACTGATAAATGAACTATAAACAACCATAATGATGACAACACATCTATAAGAGGTTCCTCTTGATGTTAATGTACGGGACAAAAAGGTCAGGGTCTTAATGTTGGTTCGTCAAGGGCAGTCCCAATGGTTTCTAGGAATAATTCTGGAGATGATTCTAAATGATCTAAAGGGATATAAAACAGGAACTGAAAACAGGAACAATGGTAGTAATAGTGTAAAAAATATCATCAAAAAAACTGTATCAATATAGGTGCGGAGATTATATCTTTTTACTCCTACACTGGTCTAAACTGATTCACTATATAGTTTTATGAACTGCGGTCACCTTTAATTGCATATGGTCGATATTATACCTGCCTCTTATTGGGAGATGCGGGAAATATATCTCCAACTATCATAGCAGATGTTGGGGTCACACATTTAGAAAATCCAATCCCCAAACAACAACAAATTTCAAACTCCAAAGAGTTCTAAAAGAATTCTACTAAAAAATTCTAAAAGAAGGAGTTAAGGTAACTTGACTCCCTATCTGCAAGTTAGGTCTCTTATTATATAAAGCAAGGTCCTCATACAGCTATATAGAGCTAGTATGATAATACATGCGTAATAGCCGGATGTTTTACTTTATGAGTCAACTTGTTATTGGTTATTTCATATTTAGTAAATGCGATAGATCTACTCTGTTATTTAGACCCCTAGGGTATAGGCAGTCTAGATCGAAAATCCATTTGGATTCTGTGGTCAGCAGTTTCTTTTCATAGTCCCCTCGTCTCCAATTAGGTTTTACTAGCTGAATGCCTATGTAACTGAATATTTTTTTGGTTTCCTTGGTGGTGATTCGTAAAGTGACTATATAGTGGGGTTTTGATGTTCTTGTGTTTAATCTGCAGTAGATGCTCTCTGATCCTGTCTCTCAGGAGTCTACACATCTGTCCTATGTATTGTAGACCACAACTGCACTGTATCAAATATATTACCCCTTTACTACTGCATCTTATTAGATCCCTGATTTCGTATTGGGACCTTTGTGTTGTGTGAAATTAAGTTTCTTGTTCTCATCCCCCTCTCACATGCCTTACAGCTCGGGCATCGGAAAAAAACCCTCTAATGTCTCTGCCATATACGTCCTTGACTTTGGGTTTTTGTTTTCTTAGGTATACTTGGTAAACAATATGTTCTTTAAATTATCCGTCTTCTGATATGTGAATTTCGGTCGTGATGGTAGTTTATCTCCTATTACCTCATCATTTTTCAAAAGGGGCCAATGTTTCTCAATGATCCTTTATACAACATGTCTATTCTCACTATATTCTGTTATGAAAGGAATAATAAGTGGGTCATTCTCAGAGTTATTACTGACATTCTTGCATCTATATTTCAAGAGGTCTTTCCGATCTCTGCATCTGACTTCCTCTATGTTTTCTTTCTCAAGGCTGCCCTCTTCATAACCTCTTTCTAGAAATCTGTTCTTTAAAACTTATGGCTTGCTCTTCCCATTTAGTGAATTGGAGCAGTTTTTCTTCAATCTAAGAAGTTGCCCTTTTAGTATGTTTAACTTCCAATTCTTATGATGACAGCTATCTCGATGGATGTAATTATTACAGTCTACTTCTTTAAAGAATGTAGACGTCTCCAATTTCCCATTTTTAACTTCAATTTTTAGATCTAGGAAGGGGATTTCTCTAGTACTATATTCATATGTAAACTTTAAGTTATGTATATTGTTGTTCATAACCTTTATAGTATGCTCCATATCTTCTATGGAGCACTTCCATATTAGAAGGATGTTATCTATATATTTTTGGTAGAGGACCAGATCCGCTCTAGCTGGGCAGGACTCCCAAAATATGCCGAGACACAAGACGATAGAGAAACATATAGACCACCACCTCATCTGAATCATGCAGAGACACAAGACGATAGAGAAACATATAGACCACCACCTCATACAGAACAAAGACAGGGGGACAAACGCACCAACAACAAAGCACCAAACTTAGGGACTAATGAACATCACCGAGCCTCCACATCAGGGCATTCTTTTTTAGGGATACCTCAGACAACCACCAAAGAGTTAGAAAGGGCATCCACAAAAAGAAAGAACTCATGCCCAGAGGACTTTCAAACACCCACAGAAAAAAGAAAACCCATAGAGGCAAGAGAGGAGGAAGGAAATTGAATAAGATCATTAGTCCCCCCCTCATCTAACACTGTCCCCTCCACCTAAAGGTATATACAACTTAAGTTCGATTAAGCTCACAGAGAAAGAGTCCTCTGTCCTACATTATGATTCCTATATTTTGCTCCGTCTAAAGGCCTGAATAAATTCAATACATTTGTGAATGCAAAAGAGTTTGTTAGGAAACTCACACTCAAAAAGGCATTTTATGATATCTCCACTTGAATCATAACCATCGTATCATGGTAATTACTTACCAAAGTGACCATAATCCCACTAACAGTGTTTACCACAACACTGATCTGAAACCAAGATCTTCGTTTTTCCCGGTTGCAAGTAAAGGCAACGCTATAGAAACATTTGATACAATGATTTGCAATGAAATTAGGGACATTAAAAAAAAAAAAAACTAAACAGACATAAACATAACCTTTCTAGGGAACAATTACAGACTATCAAAACCCTCGAGAAAAAACTTAAAAATTATTAAACCAGCTGATAAGGGTGGGGGCATTGTAGTCTTGAATAAGGTTGATTATGATCAAGAATTCAATAGGATTTTATCTGACAGACAGACATATGAGGTACTTAGACAAAATCCAATTGAAGGTTTTAAAAGAGAATTTGATAGAATCTTGGGTGCAGCAAGAACCAATGGGATATTGAATGAGAAAGAATTTAAGTATATAAATAATAAATATCCCATAACCCCAGTGCTCTACTATCTCCCCAAGATCCACAAATCTCTAACAAACCACCCGGGAGACCAATTATCTTGGGGATTGGTTCACTGTCGAGTTACCTGTCAGAATATGTCGATAAAAAACTTCAAAGATATGTAACCCAGTAACCATCTTATCTAAGGGACTCGACCCAGGTATTGAATATATTCGAGGATATATAGTGGGCTGAAAACTACAGTATATACTAGTTACTTGTGACATCACGTCCCTCTACACCAGTATACCCCATGAGGGGGGTTTAGAGGCTGTAGACTACTTTCTAAAGAAAGACCCTAGTGTGCCCAAATTACAGAAGGATTTTATCCTAGATGGTATATGTTACATTTTGACCCATAATTATTTTTTAACAACAATGGGGTATTTTATAAACAGACATGTGGCACAGCTATGGGGACCAGGTTCGTGCCTAGCTATGCGAATTTATATATGGGGCAATGGTAACTCATATTTTGGGAGTCCTGCCCAGCTAGCGCGGACCTGGTCCTCTACCACAGATACATAGATTACATCCTTATAATATGGAAGGGCTCCATAGAAGATCTGGAGCATACTATAAAGGTTATGAACGACAATATACATAACTTAAAGTTCACATATGAATATAGTACTAGAGAAATCACCTTCCTAGATCTAAAACTTGAAGTGAAAAATGGGAAATTGGAGACGTCTACATTCTTTAAAGAAGTAGACTGTAATAATTACATCCACCGAGAAAGCTGTCATCATAAGAATTGGAAGTTAAACATACCAAAAGGGCAACTTTTTAGATTGAAGAAAAACTGCTCCAATTCCACTAAATGGGAAGAGCAAGCCACAATTTTAAAGAACAGATTTGAAGAAAGAGGTTATGAAGAGGGCAGCCTTGAGAAAGAAAACATAGAGGAAGTCAGATGCAGAGATCGGAAAGACCTCTTGAAATATAGATGCAAGAATGTCAGTAATAACTCTGAGAATGACCCACTTATTATTCCTTTCATAACAGAATATAGTGAGAATAGACATATTGTATAAAGGATCATTGAGAAACATTGGCCCCTTTTGAAAAATGATGAGGTATTAGGAGATAAACTACCATCACGTCCGAAATTCATATATCAGAAGACGGATAATTTAAAGAACATATTGTCACCAAGTATACCTAAGAAAACAAAACCCAAAGTCAAGGACGTATATGGCAGAGGACATTAGAGGGTTTTTTTCCATGCCCGAGCTGTAAGGCATGTGAGAGGGGGATGAAAACAAGAAACTTAATTTCACACAACACAAAGGTCCAATACGAAATCAGGGATCTAATAAGATGCAGTAGTAAAGGGGTAATATATTTAATACAGTGCAGTTGTGGTCTACAATATATAGGACAGACGTCTAGACTCCTGAGAGACAGGATCAGAGAGCATCTACTGCAGATTAAACACAAGAACATTGAAACCCCACTATATAGACACTTTACGAGTCACCACCAAGGAAACCAAAAAAATTTCAGTTACATAGGCATTCAGCTAGTAACACCTAATTGGAGAGGAGGGGACTATGAAAAGAAACTGCTGACCGTAGAATCCAAATGGATTTTCGATCTGGACTGCCTATACCCTAGGGGTCTAAATAATAGAGAAGATCTATTGCATTTACTAAATATGAAATAACCAATAACAAGTTGACTCATAAAGTAAAACATCCAGCTATTACGCATGTATTATCATACTAGCTCTATATAGCTGTATGAGGACCTTACTTTATATAATAAGATACCTAACTTCCAGATAGGGAGTCAAGTTACCTTAACTCCTTCTTTTAGAAATTTTTATTAGAATTCTTTTAGAACTCATTGGAGTTTGAAATTTGTTGTGGTTTGGGGATTGGATTTTCTAAATGTGTGACCCCAACATCTGCTATGATAGTTGAAGATATATTTCCCGCATCTTCCCAATAAGAGGCAGGTATAATATCGACCATATGCAATTAAAGTTGACCGCAGTTCATAAAGTAAAAGATATAATCTCCACACCTATATTGATGCAGTTTTTCTGATGATATTTTTTTATACTATTACTAGCATTGTTCCTGTTTTTAGTTCCTGTTTTTAGATCCCTTTAGATCATATAGAATCATCTCCAGAATTATTCCTAGAACCATTGGGACTGCCCTTGACGAACCAACATTAAAACCCTGACCTTTTTGTCCCATCCACTAACATCAAGAGGAACCTCTTATAGATGTGTTGTCTTCATTATGGTTGTTTATAGTTCATTTTTCAGCTAGCCACTATATTAGCCATTTTCGAAAAAATTTAATTTTATGTTTTAGCACTTATAATTGCTTGTATAAGTTTACATAAGGTTTATATTCTAGTGCACACCAATCTGGTAGTGTATATTTATCATAATAAGATGTGCCAGTTTTTGACATCTAGAGCCTGTGGGTACAGTGTGGCATTAACATACTAAGAGTCACATTGCATAATTTCTAAGCCTGTTTTTTCAGATTTTATATGTTCAGATTTTATATGTTCAGATTTCTTGTAATTTTAATACAATTAGGCATTGCTTGATATCTAATAAAACATCACCGGTTTGCACACTTAGGAATCCCAACCATATCTCGTAGTTGGTAGCCTATTTCAGACAAACATCGAGAATAACGCCCATCTGAGTTCAAGGTATACAGGGAGTGCAGAATTATTAGGCAAATGAGTATTTTGACCACATCATCCTCTTTATGCATGTTGTCTTACTCCAAGCTGTATAGGCTCGAAAGCCTACTACCAATTAAGCATATTAGGTGATGTGCATCTCTGTAATGAGAAGGGGTGTGGTCTAATGACATCAACACCCTATATCAGGTGTGCATAATTATTAGGCAACTTCCTTTCCTTTGGCAAAATGGGTCAAAAGAAGGACTTGACAGACTCAGAAAAGTAAAAATAGTGAGATATCTTGCAGAGGGATGCAGCACTCTTAAAATTGCAAAGCTTCTGAAGCGTGATCATCGAACAATCAAGCGTTTCATTCAAAATAGTCAACAGAGTCGCAAGAAGCGTGTGGAAAAACCAAGGCGCAAAATAACTGCCCATGAACTGAGAAAAGTCAAGCATGCAGCTGCCAAGATGCCACTTGCCACCAGTTTTGGCCATATTTCAGAGCTGCAACATCACTGGAGTGCCCAAAAGCACAAGGTGTGCAATACTCAGAGACATGGCCAAGGTAAGAAAGACTGAAAGACGAACCACCACTGAACAAGACACACAAGCTGAAACGTCAAGACTGGGCCAAGAAATATCTCAAGACTGATTTTTCTAAGGTTTTATGGACTGATGAAATGAGAGTGAGTCTTGATGGGCCAGATGGATGGGCCCGTGGCTGGATGGTAAAGGGCAGAGAGCTCCAGTCCGACTCAGACGCCAGCAAGGTGGAGGTGGAGTACTGGTTTGGGCTGGTATCATCAAAGATGAGCTTGTGGGGCCTTTTCAGGTTGAGGATGGAGTCAAGCTCAACTCCCAGTCCTACTGCCAGTTTCTGGAAGACACCTTCTTCAAGCAGTGGTACAGGAAGAAGTCTGCATCCTTCAAGAAAAACATGATTTTCATGCAGGACAATGCTCCATCACACGCGTCCAAGTACTCCACAGCGTGGCTGGCAAGAAAGGGTATAAAGAAGAAAATCTAATGACATGGCCTCCTTGTTCACCTGATCTGAACCCCATTGAGAACCTGTGGTCCATCATCAAATGTGAGATTTACAAGGAGGGAAAACAGTACACCTCTCTGAACAGTGTCTGGGAGGCTGTGGTTGCTGCTGCACGCAATGTTGATGGTGAACAAATCAAAACACTGACAGAATCCATGGATGGCAGGCTTTTGAGTGTCCTTGCAAAGAAAGGTGGCTATATTGGTCACTGATTTGTTTTTGTTTTGTTTTTGAATGTCAGAAATGTATGTTTGTGAATGTTGAGATGTTATATTGGTTTCACTGGTAAAAATAAATAATTGAAATGGGTATATATTTGTTTTTTGTTAAGTTGCCTAATAATTATGCACAGTAATAGTCACCTGCACACACAGATATCCCCCTAAAATAGCTAAAACTAAAAACAAACTAAAAACTACTTCCAAAAATATTCAGCTTTGATATTAATGAGTTTTTTGGGTTCATTGAGAACATGGTTGTTGTTCAATAATAAAATTAATCCTCAAAAATACAACTTGCCTAATAATTCTGCACTCCCTGTACATATGGCAGTTACCTGCCTTAATACGAAACCGGAAGTGACATGACATTAGTCGGCGATACCAGAAGTGACGCAGTAAGGAATGATGTCACTTCCGGTCTGCCGATCTCATGCAAACAGGAGGGTAACAGCATTTGAAAGAGCAAACTATATTATTCACTCAGTCTGTTAGCATAAAGAATAGGTCACACGATTATGATTATAAGGAAGGGGTACAAATGTTAAAGTGTTAATGGCACAAAACGGAATGTAAACATAAAGAGGTTATTACTTCTGGTTTACTAATAACAGATTTTGGCGCCAAAATAACGACGGTACTAATTGGATACTTACACTTATAAATGAAGCTACCATAGTACACCATAGTATAGTCTTGATAAAGGCCTAAAGAAGGGCTGAAACGCGTTGACATTTTATGGTAAGCTTCATTCTGATTATTTCTACAATATTTAACAATATTGCACCATGTTGTATTTGTTTTAATTACAGGATTGAAAAAAAGCAGCTTAGGGGATAGAGTCTTGGATAAAACCGTATCTTCCCTCCAACTATATTTCCCAACTCTTAAAAATCACACTTTGAGGATTCACCACTAAGAAGGATTATAACATTATCACTGACAACTACCACAAATATATAGATTTTTTTTTTGCCATCTCTAACTACACATTATTTTATGGATATGTTTTTCACCTATTTTTTCACCCATTTTAATATTTAATCTTCAATTATTATTTTTTTCCACAAATTTCTCACATATTTTTCAGTATTTTTATATTTTTTTCACTAATTTTGATAAGGAACTCACTATCCCTCAAGGATTTGCTGTTATCTATCCCTACTCATTGGATCAGGAGGATGACCCTAACTGAACAATAACAATTTGAAGATCTAATTATCATTTGAATATTTAATATCAACTGTATACACAGGACTATATTGCACTGTCTCAATTTGATTTTAACCACATGAATCCATGTTTTTTTTTTGTTTTTTTTTAATTATTTTTATTGAAGAAACACAGGTACAAGTGATTAAGTAAACACATTGATAAATAGAGTTACATCGACATTGCAATTCGTATTATAGAATGAGTACCACATGTTAAACATTGATATACTAGCAGGAAAGGCACAGTTGCTATCATAAAATATAAATAAACGACAATTTCTTTCCATAAAGCATGGTACCTATGAAATCTACAAGTTTGAAGTTGGAACAATGTTATGATGAGAAATGATCCATGCATCAAAGGTTATAGCAACATTGATTGAATATCATCTCCTAATGCACCTGTGCTTCTCAGTTTTATAATATTAATACAATAACATAAAACACAACAAACAACCTAAACTAATAAAATAAAACAAAACATCACTGTCCCCACAACCGTTCCAGCCGGGTCCTTCAGTCCTCCTTATTTTGACAGGGCTAATCAGTCTTGGTGACATATTTGGTAATAATGGCAGGCTAAGCTAAGTGTTATTGTAGTACGGTTAGGAGTGGCATAGAAGGGTCCAGAACAACACTAGGCCCAGTAACTGAGCAAGTGGTGCCATATCTTGCATACAAAGACTTTTCTTGACTATGCAGGGTCAATATGTAAAGTCAATCTTTACAATGGTGAATCAAGAGCCGGCATATTACCAATAGCAGGAATAGGTGCAGAAAAGTCAAGCTAGACCTAGATCTTACAATGACTGCCTATATAATGGCTGATTTAAACTGTTGCAGGGGCTGTCCGAGGATTCCTTTGAATAATAGGACTATGACGAGTTTTCATTACAAAGCCACATCACCTTATACCGCTGTATATTTTACTTCTATTACAGAGAGAGTTGTCGGTTTGATTTGACAAAGCATGAACGGGAGTCTCACTTTAAGGAAAAAACATGTAGGTCCTCGTGTAGATTTTTATGAGGATATGTATAAATTAGGTGAAAAAATATGATAATAAACTGCCTAAGCAAGTGTTGCAGGCAACAAACTACGAGAGCATTGCCAACACTCAGTAAGATTAGCACATATAAAGACCCTCCCTGTCTAACCTAGCGATATTGTGAACTAGAGTTATATAACTCTCTTTTTTTTTCCTTTTTAATATGTCAATATGCTGAAAACCTTCTGCAAATTATGTAAAGCAAACCCTCCATGATGTAGTAGACAGGATTATACTTTGTAAAATATCATGCTAAGCAGGCTAAACAAAGTGATGCCCCATGGTACCTATCTGACAGTGATATTAACCAAAATGTATGACAAATAAAAATTAAACAAAAATTAAAAATTAGAGGGAGGGAGTTTAGACGGTCTTGTATGATATAAACCAGGTACTGAAAATTAATAGGGTTAAGGTAAGGTATGAAATCTGCTGCCATGTCATAAACAAAAAGGAAATTAATAAAGACAAAATAAAACAACGCAAGAGGCCAACAGGGCCAAAACAATAACGGGATGCATGAAACCGTAACAGCTCACTGTAGTGGGTTAGTAGACTGGTTCCCAGCAATTGCTACATAATAGGATGAGTACTGCAAGAAGCCTTGTGAAATTTTTCTAACAGTGTGCATAATAGAAATAAAAGAACCAGGCTGCGTTTATTAGTCAAAGCATTTGCTTAAGTCTCTGCAAAAAAGGGAGAAAGCCCCTCTCTAAGACAATCAGGAGAGTAGCCGACACCTTTCCACCACAACAAACTCAGCCAATGCCTCTCCTGTGTCGCGGTGCGGATCCAGCTCTCAGTAAGCTCAAATTAGCAACCGGCCTTGAGAGCGATGGGAATGAGGAATGCAAGTCCCATAGCAGGAGTCCCTTTATGCCACGAGTATATTGTACCTTGTCCTCCCTCTGTGAGCTGACGCTGTCGGCGTCTGCAAACGGCTCTGTATCTGTTTCCTGCAGCAGCTGAGTCGCCAACAACAACCATCCTCTGTGTGATATTTTACTATGCTGGCGGTATACAGCATGGGGGATTGCGTTGTTCAGGAGCTGATGGGCAGAAGAGTAAGTGCCATGATCCCGCTGCAGTTTAGATGTATTACCAGCAGTTATGGCGATCGGCATTGTATCCCCAATGGCTGTAATGGCTTCTTTTCCCTTGATGCTCACTGTGAAGCGATAATCTAATAAAGTTGGGGTTCCAGGAATCATGCTGTCATTAACACAGCCTGACTGCGTGGAGTTGGCGCCATTTTACAGGAGAGCACAAGGGATTCTCAGCTCGAGTTTGGGCCAATAAGTCTTGCAATGCAGATTCCAGCTTCTCTAGCGCTGGTAGAAATAAGTCTTGTAATGAAGTTAGCATGACTTTGTTTCTGAGCTCTGTTTCAGTGAGGGAGATATCCATTCTCGTTGTCATCCCCATCTATGTTCATATTAGCGTGTAGTATTCAGTACTTCTCTCTCCTTCTTTATAACTTTTTGTCGTCCCGGGGGCCAAGAGATGTTATTCTTGATCCTTTACGGAGCCCAAACAGCAAACTCTGTTAAGGGAAAACAGGATGGCAATGGATTTATCCTAGATTAAGGATGAAATCTTGATGTTTAAGCAGAGCCTCTCAGACTTTATTTGTGCTGTTTTGTGTTGATAATTAAATGTAAACAATTTTAAGTATATATCCTTAGCCTTGTGTATTAGGCGCTCCTTGGATCTTGATTAATTTTAACTTTATATGCCTAGGGTTAGCTAGGTACCCTTACTCCTAGAAACTAAAAGGAATCTTATTGGGTGAAGCGCTGTCAGATATATGATTATTACTATCTAGCTATAAGGGGTTTATCACAGGTGTTTGTGCGTCAGGTTTTCTGCTCGTATCACAAGTTGAAAGTAAACACGATCGCTTGAGCGATTAACGCTCATCAGGTTAGCGGATCCTCAGAGCTATGGTTACAAAACAAATAAGAAACACATTACAAAGTACACTTGCATTCATAATAACACCATCTAATAAAAAATATTTTAAAAATATTGCACAAAAACTTTATAAGGGCTCAAAGACATGAGGTCTCAGGTGTTATAAAAATAAAATTCAGGCAAAGGGCATCAACATAGATATATAAATACGTCTAAAATGTATATGTGTGTGTGTGTGTATATATATATATATATAGAGAGAGAGAGAGAATAACTTGTGTAGTTCATTAACAAATCTAGACAGGCCAGAAGGCTTGTTTGTCCCACAGAAAACTTCTGAATTACAGTGTTTCCAATGCAGCAAAGGATTCTGGGTAAGATATGCAAATTAGTTATTCATAACCATCCCAGGACAGACTGTTTCGTAGTATTTGCTACTCATCAGCTGGGAGAAGGTTTGAATCACTGCTTGGTGAAGTTGATTTTTGGGGCAAAATACAACAACATTTAAAATTAGGTGGAGGTAAAATGTGAGTTTAAAATCCTCCACTACCCACAAAATATAGAGAAAATAACTCATTGTGCAGTTCATTAACAAATCTAGAGAGGCCAGAAGGCTTGTTTTTCCCACAGAAAACCTCTGAATTACAGTATTTCCAATGCAGCAAAGGATTCTGGGTAAGATATGCAAATTAGGTTCACAATGACTCAAAAAAAATACAACATTTAAAATTAGGGGGATTTGTTAATGAACTACACAATGAGTTATTTTCTCTATATTTTGTGCGTAGTGGAGGATTTTAAACTCACATTTTACCTCCCCCTAATTTTAAATGTTGTTGTATTTTTCCCCGAAATCAACTTCACCAAGCAGTGATTCAAACCTTCTCCCAGCTGATGAGTAGCAAATACTACGAAATAGTCTATCCTGGAATGGTTATGAATCACTGCACTAACCCTAGCTAAGCTTATAAGCTGTGTGAACAGCGATGCTTTGGCGTAAAGGGAATCTGCTGAAAAGCAGACTTGAAGTAAAAAGGTGTGTCATTGTGAACCTAATTTGCATATCTTACCCAGAAACCTTTGCTGCATTGGAAACACTGTAATTCAGAGGTTTTCTGTTGGAAAAACAAGCCTTCTCGCCTGTCTAGATTTGTTAATGACCTACACAATGAGTTATTTTCTCTATATTTTGTGTGTAGTGGAGGATTTTAAACTCACATTTTACCTCCCCCTAATTTTAAATGTTGTTGTATTTTGCCCTGAAATCAACTTCACCAAGAAGTGATTCAAACCTTCTCCCAGCTGATGAGTAGCAAATACTACGAAACAGTCTGTCCTGGGATGGTTATGAATCACTGCACTAATCCTAGCTAAGCTTATAAGCTGTGTGAACAGCGATGCTTTGGCGTAAAGGGAATCTGCTGAAAAGCAGACTTGAAGTAAAAAGGTGTGTCATTGTGCACCTAATTTGCATATCTTACCCAGAATCCTTTGCTGCATTGGAAACACTGTAATTCAGACTGGGGAATGGTAAATAAAGGGATTATCTATATTTTTAAACAATAACATTTTTGGTGTTTACTATCCCTTTAAGTAGATGATAACATGAAAAAACATATTTATGTAATATTCATATTTAATAATGTGTTATACTGTGTATATACCGTAAATATGTCACATTCCAATGTTCTTCAGAGTAACATTACAACAAGTATGTACATAATAGCACTCAACTACAGTTATTGAGAAAAATTGGCAATATTTTATGTTTACCAAAACATAGGAACAAGAAGGTCTGGTTAAAATATAACTTTTATTGAGTGTGTATTAAAATAATTGAAAACCCCAATAAAAACACTAATCAAACATGTACAAGCGCAACTATAAGCGAACAGAATGTCAATAAAGATAATTGACAGTTACAGTATAAAGGTAGTAAGTTACCTATAGGGTTGCTTATAGATACTAAATAGCTGGAAATATATATATAGCGAATAATGTTGGTGGCAATATAGGGCGGCACAGATTGTTACATTGATTGGCACTAGTCAGTTACTGGGCTGTAAAAGGCCAAACCAGAGCGGTGATAAAAGTTGTACTAGTCGGACAGGGAGGTACACTCACGAGCGTAGATGAGTGGGGTAAGGATAAGTGGTGCAATGTAAAAATATGAAGCGTTGATGCAGGCGTCTGCTAATCAGTAAAATGATCAAAAGAGCCACCCTTCATTAAAGGCAGGAACTAATACATTTATTGAATAGGATAAGATATTATTAAAATAAATGTGTCCTTATTTACCTACATAGGAATATATGCAGTGATTAGGAATGTGATTCACTGTCTGCTATCACTTTGAGTAGGTGTATCTAAGCAAATATTATCTATGTGGCAATATATTCTACTTGTAATTCAGCAGCATCAAATGTATGCTGAAACTTGGTATATAATTTAGGAATGTAATTCACTGTCTGCTATCACCTTAAGGAAATGTATCTAAGCAAATATTATCAATGTGGCAAGATATTCCACTTGTAATTTAGCAGCATCAAATGTATGCTTTATAGCAGATTAGAATGCTGAGACTTATTATGTAGTTATTAATAAGTGTGGCTATGCCACCAACATTTAATTAATGTCTGAACTGGAGCATAGAAGTTGGCTGGCCACATAGAACTATGTGGTAACTTATGGGATGTAAATGCATTAATTTCCAGAAAGAACTTGCTTAGTTCATCAACAACCACAAATGATATAGCCTTAACATTTTCCCTAACAGTGATATCATCCTGCACCTCTGCAAAACAGCAGAGATCTACATTAGCACTTTTTAAAATTATATAAAACATAAAATCACAACAATACTCACACATAGGGCTCGATGAGCTAAAGGTCACTTTATTTTACATCTACATATATATATATATCTGTATATTTATCAGTAACGGCAATGAGTCCCCTAACTAAACCCCATTAATTGTGGAAAACTTGACAATTGACACCCAATTGTTAACACCTAAGGGTAGCCACCGCTCCCCCAGCCATCCTACTAGGTGCTTAACTTACACCGCCCCAAACGCTGCATTGCGCATGTTGAAAAATGTACTGGCTCGTCCGTAGACCTATAGTTCCACTTACGCTCTGTGCGTTACTCGGTCAAACCGTGCACCACTACTGGCCGCAAATTACCACCACCCTAAAAAAGAGGGGACTCTTTTTGCCGCCACAACCATGACATTAACCTTCCCTTACATGATCATGACCTTCACTTACCATGCCTTGCAAGGTGACTCTTATGTCTTCCAGGAAAATGTCTAACCCGATATCAGATAAGTGTACCCCGTCCGGCCTGTACATCTCTGCGCAATCCATCCTTATTTCCGTGTGCCTAGCCCATGCATGCCTTTCTGGCACGTGTAGTATCATGAGAAATTTCATAATCGCACCGTGACTCGACCCCCCACCAGTTCTGTCTTGATATTATGGGGGACCAGACTATCCTCAGGTGTTTCCATTTTGTGGTAAGCCACTGCATATCTGATTTGATAGCCGCTATCAAATCTATATTTTGCCAGTAACCTATGTCGTTTCCCCCTAGGTGAATTACTATAATGTTAGGGGGCCCCCACCTTGCTGCTGCCTGGTTAATAGCTTGTGTGAGGTGTTCCCATCTCATGCCTCTCCTCTTATTTGATAAAGACTTCCCTCATTCCCAATAAATACACAACACCAATGTAGTGGCATCTTATGGATGCTTTTTTAAGGTGGAAGCCTAACTGATGGTTATTATCCTTTGTCGCCTTAACTGCTGCCGAGTGTATGTAGCAGTGTCCCACTATCCATACTCTCACCACCCTTTCCCTGACATCTGTATGGAAACAAAGAAAAAGAAGGCATAGTTCAAACTCCCAAGGAATCTTTATTTCTCAGCGAAATTTTCCAAAACCTGCTTACATCACCTTTCGATTGTTTGTTACGCAACTATCATTAGATTGCACTACATTATTAATTACTATTTGTTCACAAATTATTTATTTTTATTATTTTTATTTTTTGTATGGTCTGACATAAGACTTAAAACAGTCAGACCTTCATCTGCTGAGCTTTTTAATCTGCTCCCTTGTGGCCCCCCTCAATGCTGCTGACATAGCTGTTCCTATTCTAAAGGAGTGCGTATTATACCTGGAGGAATCCCACCCCAACTTCTGTACTGTTAGCTTCAGTATTTGTCTGAATTGAAAAATGGTCACTGGCTCTCCCTTGGAGTGTATAAGCAAAGGCTTGCCCCCTTTTGGACGCTTAGCAATTTAATTATGTACGTTCTTATGTACGTTCTTTACCGTGCATGTTCTCCTATTGCTGTCCCTATTAATGGATACCCAACATCCCTTTCCCTCTTGGTCAGTTTTTGACCTCCTCACGTACACCATAATGGACTCTTGATACCAACGTACATGTCCCATTTGTAAACCCCCTACCTGATCCTTCTTGTTTTGCGATATTACTTCAGTAAATCTAAATGCACCTGTGAATGCTAATGAGTATATCGCTCTAAACAGTTTCGTTTCAAATTTGTCTTTACAAATATACTTTAATTTCTTTAGAATTAAAACCAGCCTCTCCTTCATTATAGGCTCCCTTTGGTCTTTTCTTGTGTTACCCTTATCCCATCCTTTCACCACTTTCTTAATGATAAACTGCTTACTGAAGTCACTGCCCCCCCAAATGATTAAAAAATTCTGAGACCCATTCCCCCCAGTACCTTGTGTAATTGCTCCACGTTCGGGGGGCAAAGGATTGCTTTACCAACTCCCCAAGGATGCTTTCGGATTCACCCCCGGCCAAAGATAGCATGGGCATGCTGTTCTAGTTTTTTCTGCATTAGGTGCCATTTCCCAGAACACATCCCTTTTACCCGAGATAGCGCATCAGCTAGTTTTTTACAATAGGCACGTGGACTGCTCTAAATGTGATGTTACTTTGCATGTACCTACATACCAACAACCTAAACAGTTTAATTACTGGATTTGATTTTTGACGCAAAATTGTTAATAGCATGCACTACACTCATGTTGTCTGTCCAAAATCTTACACTTTTGTCTCTTAGCTGATGGCGCCAAATATCCACCGCGACTACTATTGGGAAAAGCTCCAAGAGTGTGAGATTTTTTGTAGCGCCTATTTCCACCCAATTTTTTGGCCATGTCTGCGTGCACCGTTGCCCGTTTAAATAAACACCGAACCCATGAGAACCAGCTGCATCTGTGAACAAGTGCAGCACCTGGTTGGACTGAGGCCCCTTATGCCAAATTCTAACACTTAAACTTAGATATAAATGTTGCCCACATTTTTATGTCCTCTTTTTCAGGGCCCTTGTAAATTTAATGTGGTCCCTAGAGTTAGATTTGTCGTCGCCTGTTCTAAACGCCTGTTGAAAACTCTACCCATGGGTATAACCTTACATGTAAAGTTTAGCAGCCCTAGCAGTGACTGCATTTCTTTGAGTGTCAGGTACCTTGCTGTGCTTGCCCTATTTAATTGACTAGCAAGATTTTCCAGCTTGTCCTGGGGAAGGCTGCACTTTTGCTCCAGTGTATCTATTTGGATACCCAGGAATGTAAGTGACATTACTGGTCCTTCAGTCTTTTCCTGTGCTATTGGGACCCCCAATTGTTTTAGCAGCAATTGCAACTGGGCCATTAACAACACGCACTGCCTAGTTCTGCTAACCCCTGCCAACAAAAAATTGTCCAAATAGTGCGCTATACTGCCTAACCCTGTTCTCACTACCAGCATGTCATGTATAAATGAGCTGAACTCCTCAAAGTATGCACACTATATCGCACAGCCCATTGGTAAACAACGGTCATAGAAATACTCCCCTTGAAATCTGCTACCCATCAACCTATAGCTCTGCGGGTGTAATGGTAACAATCTAAATGCTGCCTCAATGTCAATTTTTGCCAATTCTGCGCCTGGCCCTCTCTTATCATTTGTACTGCTTGGTCAAAGGATTGGTATTTTACTGAACATAGCTGCTCATCTATCGCATCATTTACTGAGGTACCTTTTGGAGCAGACAGGTGAAATTATCATATTTAGTAATGGTGGCTTTTTAAATGGGCCCACTACCCTCCCCAACTTCACCTCTTTCCTAAGTTTCTCTCTAATCGTCTCAGGGTATTGGTAGGCTGAAATTAAGTTACGGGATTTACTGTCTCTTATCTCTTTTTGCGTTGGTATGCAAAAACCGTTTGTAAATGAATTTGTCAGGAAGGTGGCTCTTGTTGTATTATCATATGTTTGCAGCATTCTAAGAATTATTGGGATATGGAGTGGGGTGTATTGTTGAATGTGATTAGTTAGTTTGTGATTGGTTGGTTCCCTTGCCTTGTGTGGCCCGAAAGGGCCGCCTGGCATTTCTATTACAGTCTGCACCTGGGTGTCCTCCCTTACAGTATCTGCATACATGTTTAAAATTACAATTCTGTCTGTTACATTTTTTTGTCATTATATGCCCAACATAACTTTTTATTTCCCTCCTCCGTCGTGTTATTACCCACCCCATAGCCAAAATAGCTTCCCTTCTCCCTGACCTCCAAAGGTTGTGTATACCTCCAATATGGTATGCATAAATCTAGCCAGACTCTCCCCTTGTGTGGGTCTATCTTTTAAGTAGCAAGCTGCATATAATAGAAAACCCTTCATACATTGCACTCCTAGGGGCATAATTTCTTTTCTGCCATTTGTCACTTTTCTTTCCCTTATCCTTCATTGCCACCTTGGTTAGCTGAAATACATCTATGTATCGACCCAATCTAGCTTTCCTTATTGTTTTTTGTTTCAAATGTTCCCATAGAGGGTCTAGTTCGCATGCAATCCCTGATCTATCAGCTGATGTAGCAGTTTCACATTCAAGTTGTACTTTTTTGCTAGTTTCCCTTTTGCTATTTGTATGTGCTCCTTGCATGGCACCCTGCTTGGTATTTGTTTTCATTTTTTGCAACAATTTCAGGATCTTATTGCATTTGGAGTCAGATAAGGAGTTCTGATCACTTTTATCACTTAAATCATTGCACTCACTCATGTCCTTGTTAACGTCTGTCTGATCACTGAGTGTTCCCTTTCCATTTGTAAATTGCCTGTGCGTTCCTTTTGGAGCCATCCGTTTCCCGTGGTGTCCGCTGTGATGCTAAGAAGGGAGAGAGTGGGGGAGGGGAACAAAATAACAGGGATTTTGGGGCTCCCTAGAAGGGGAAGGGGGAAAAAATTGGGGGAGGTAGCCATCCCTGGTGGGAGAATTATAGGATGAAAGGGGGGGAGGGTAGGGATAATTATAGGAGGAGGATGAAGGGTAAACATGGTGGAGGGGGTGCCCCTGTTTTAGACTGCCCTGGGAAGCTCGCAGCCTGGAGGAGGGTAGGGGGGGCCTGAGGGAAGCATCTACCCCTTTTTCTGAGCTTAACTTGGAGGGAAGCCTAAACCTGACAGATACCCCTGTTCGGTGCCTAGGATAGGTGGGGAAGACAGGATAGTATCTGCTTGACCATCCGCAGTAAACTTTTTATTGGACCCTGCTGCTCGGCCGTTTTTGAGGGGGGGCATTTTTTCCCTGTGGGAATCGGGACCGGGATGAGATGCGCTATCTAATTTAGGGGATGGAAGGGGGACTGGTGTAGCCGCTACCGGCCTAGCTAATTTTTTAGGGGTGGGAACGGAGGATAACACTAGTTTTATCTTCCGTTCCCCTGCAGATATCCTACGTGGTACTGGGCCTATCCGCAACCGGAAGTGACGACCGCTGTCATTTCCGGTTGGGAGTAGGAGGGGTTGCCAATACGTTGTATGGGAGCTGGATGTGCATGCAAGATGGCGTAACCGGAAGTGACGACTGCTGTCATTTCCGGTTGGGAGTAGGAGGATGAGGGCTTGCCGATGCGTCTGCCATGTTTGATGGAAGCCGGGTGCACAGGCAAGATGGCGACTGCCCATGGCGGCCCTCCCTGGGACTGGTGGAGGGGGAAGCAGGGGAGAGGTACGGGGGGCTGTGCATACTGTGGTAGGGACTGGGAAAAGGCTGGCAATCAGGTGAGGGAGACCTCGATATGGAATAGACTGAACTTGGAGAATTAATGGGATAAGAATAGGAAGAGGCAGAAGGTGTAATGTTATGCCTCTAAATAAGGTAAGTAAATAAGTGAGACAAAATGTGGATCTCAACTGGTTAATAAAGCCTCAAATAGTTTATATGTTACACAACTCTGGAATCAATTACTATTGGTAAGTAATGATGGTAAGAGGTTGTGTGGATTTATTTAAATTGGATTATCAATTTCCAAATTATAAAGGAGAGAATTCAGAGTCTCTTATTTGCAAAGAGAGATGAATTTGAGATAACAGGCAGACTGGTATGGAACGAGTAAATTGTAACTTTCATTAATTAGGTGATCCAAGTTTTACTGGTGTACTGTTATTAACACACTTTACTTCCTTCCGATATTTAGGTTCAGTCACAGGTACTAATAAACTTTGTTAGACTTTAGCTTTTCCAAATACAGCAAACGATAAGGTAACTAAAGAAATACCTGTAATAATCCTGTGTACTCGGAGTGTAACAGAGAGCTTGGCGGTCTTAGTCGGGCTGCACAACTGTGAAGCGTGAGTCACAGCGGGAGGTGTTCCACTTAGGAAGAAGATGATTGGCAAGGAGAGGTGAGTGACGTGACGTCACGACTCGCTGTACTCTTCGGAAAGAACGCTGAGAGAAAAAATAAGTTTATTTCCAAGTCCCATAAGAGAAACAGTGTTTCAAGAGTACCTTCTGATTGTGGCCACAATAGCAAGTCCTTATGTGGAGGTAGGTGAGCCGCCGTAAACGCTGACTTGTGGTCCTCTCCTGTACAACAGAGTCTGTGTAGGAACCTTGTCTGTAAATAAAGCTGATAACAGAGTTAGTTATAAAGCGATCCAATCTTTAGTTAAAGATCAGTTTTCCAGTTGCCATAAGTTCAAACAAAACAACAGTCTTTGTGATTAACGCTATTAGCTTAGAGAGGTAGTTGCTGCAAGGTTGCAGGTAACAAAATACTAAGCACTGAGCTTAGCAGGCGGGAAGTATTTAAAGGGGAAGAGGATAAATGGAGTGAAGCCACTTAAAGCTACAGTCCAAAGTAAATTAACCTGACAGAAGGGGACTGAGAGCAGGGAGAAGCGCCAGGGAGATGCAGAGGGGAAACAGAGGGAGCAGGGGAATGAATGGGAACTATAATATTATGTGTCTTAGCTTTGTTCTCATCTGCCACTCTTTTGCTCCTCCTAGGTAGCTGTATGGTCACCACACTGTCCAGTAATCTCCTTGGCAGTATCTGTTTCCTGCTTCCATGCTCCATGCCACTTGGATCTTCCAGACTTCACGAGGCCCGACCCTCCCCTTCCTTTGCCCACAGCTTCCCCCCCCCCCCCTTGCTGGGAGGGCGTGGAGAGCTGCAGGCCATGTTTACTTCCTTCATTGTCCCCCACACTTACTGTGCTCCCTGCCTATATGGCACTCCACACTCATAAACATGACAGCTACTCTACCTGTAGGCCATTTTGTATGTAAGTGAACTTCTATTGATTGTGCTCAAGGGCAGGGCATTCCTCTCCTTTGTATTATTTAAATAACTCAATTATTGCACTGTTATGCTCGCTTACAAATGTAACATACCCTTATTGTATTTGTTAGTGTATATAATGCTTCCCTCTAATGTTTTCATCTTTGTATAAAATCTGCTGGCGCTTTATAAATAACCGATATTAATAATAATAATATTTTTGTTTATCTACACATTTTCTGAAGCTCCAGCTCATAGTGAGCATGTGCAAAAGTGCACAGCATATATGTATATGCAATTTGTGGCTGGCTGATGGCTGTCACATGGTATAGGGGAAGTGAAAATTGGAATAACTTTGAAATTTGCCAGACAATATTTTATTGCTCATTTAAAATTAAAACTAAGTGCTCTTGCATTCTCTTTTTATTATGTTTGTTTCGATTATACAATTTTACTGTATGTAGTGGTCCTTTAATAAACATAATAATAATAATTATAGTACCATTAAAGGTTTACTTTCTGTTATCATTTTTAAGCCAAACAACTAACATATTAAAGTTAACAAACATTAATTAAAACCTACTGACCTATATTTTCTCCAAAATGAAGCTTCATAACGTTATAAAAGTTATATCTTTTATTCGCCGGTGATGTCACGTTATCCTGCCCACTATTTTCAGCACTGCGTGTTCAAAATACTTAAACCAATGAAATTGCGTTTATTTGCATCTCATTATCTACCTATACATTCCCAATACGCATCCGTTTAAATGCGGCTCTAATGCGCATGTGCAATATGACCTACTGAAGACGAAGTTACCCACAAACAATTATAATGTTCTACTATTTTCCAGGGAGTCTTCCAGGGAGTGACGTTTGCAGTGACGTTGCACAAACTTGCGCATGCGCAGACCAAATTTAAAGCACCATTTTGAAACCTAGGTATTGTAAACGGATTAGTACGAAGCAAAGGATACCTACAGAGTGGGTTTGGAAAACAATTAAATTTGCAGACAAGATTTCTGATATACGGTAGAGATATGTTAATGAGATGCTATTGATAAAAAGCGTATTTGGGGTAGCTAGTTAGTAACAAGCATAGAAAATATTTACTTACAGTGGCCCTTTAAGGCTACTTTATCCATTTACCATACATTCCATGCATTATAATTGCAATTTATAACAGATCAAGGTCTGTGGTGAGATGTGGAATCTCCTCGGGAATCCTCTCTTTCCAGAAACATCCTGAGATTAAGAGTGATATACCTGGCTCTAAGAGTCATGATTCTCGTCTAGTTTTGCATACTGTTCATATTCATAATGCAATAATGGTAGCATATCAAGCGGAAAAGCACAGTGGTGTCAGAAGAAGTTTACATCCTTAAAGGGACAGTAAAATCAGAACTAAACTGTCATGATTCAGATAGAGAATGCAAGTTTACAACTTTCCTATTTAATTCTATTATCAAATTTGTTTTGTTTTCTTGGTATCTTTTACTGAAGGGTAAAACTAGGTAGGCTCATAAGACCTCAGGAGTGTGCACGTGTCTTTAGTACTCTATGGCAGCCGTGTTTTGCAACATTGTATAACAAAGCTATGTTGCAAACACTGCTGCTATAGAGTACTAAAGACACGTGCACACTCCTGAGCTCTTAAAGTGAATGTCAATTTTGATGCTAAAGTGCCTGGTTTTAATTTTTTTTATTAAAAACAGGGGCACTTTAATTCATCAAAATTTACATTTCACTCCTGTTGAAAAAAAAAACTTACCTTTTAATCTTCACAGCAGCTCCAGCTTCCTCCACCTGTCGCAAAGCCTCTTCCTGGGTCTAAAATGAGGAATACGGCTTCCTCCAATCACGGCGTTGATTTAGACACTGATTCCCCGGGGTGGAAGCCATGATTGGAGGATGACCTATCCATCATTTCTGATGTCAGAAATGGCTTGCAACGACCAGAGGAAGCTGGAGCTGCTGTCAAGTTTAAAAGGTAAGTTTTTTTTCCACAACAGGAGTGAAATGTAATTTTTGATGAATTAAAGTTCCCCTGTTTTTAATCAAATTTTTAAAAACCGGGCACTTTAGCATCAAAATTGACATTCACTTTAAGGGGCATATTTATCAAGCTCCGAATGGAGCCTGATGCCCCGTGTTCAGCTGATTAGTAAACATGGTTATTTTACCTGCTCTCATCCAAGGTAATCCTGAAAACCTGGACTGTTGGGGAGGCTTGAGGACAGGTTTGAAAACCAGTGGGTTAGAGGGATAGTGAGATCCTTTAGTAATGGGCATTAACACTTCCTACAATACACCAAATGCAAGCCTGTCAGCGGACCTGCTGTGTTATGACCCGCACTGTGTGGAACACGTGGTGCTTAAATTTCAGCGTGGCTTACTCTGTGGTTATTTAGCTTCCCTCAGCAGAAATAGAACTATTGCACCTTAAAGGGACATTAAACACTTTGAGATGGTAATATAAAATGATAAATTGTATATAATAAAACAACTCTGCAATATACTTTCCTTATTTATTTTGTCATCTTTGCCTGTAATTCCATTCTGAAATTGTGAGCTTTTCAGTTCCTGTTAGAAATGGAAGTGCAGAACACTGTTAAATCCAGCACAGCCATTGGCTGCACACTCTAGTGACCTATTTATAACTGACCCTAATTGGCCACAGCAGAGAAGGTAACACAAGTTACAACATGGCAGCTCCCAGTGTTTTATAGACACTAAAACTTTACACTTATTTTGTCACTTTTTAAACAACTAATGAAACTTTAAAAATTACATCTACATGTTAGTCATGGACTAATCTTTTCTTTGAATGCATCATTCTATCTAGCATGTATTTAGTGTTTAATGTCCCTTTAAGTGGGTGAGACTCTGTGACAGAGGAGGATTCTCAGGCCCAAAGGCAACCATTCAACCTTTCATTTTCATTTGATTTAATTTGCTTTCATTAACCAAAGTGAATACATTATATACATATAAATGCATTGTGTGTCATATATATATATATATTATATTAATTGTGAGGGGGGTGGAAGTCTTGGTGAGTTCCCACACTTTTTTTTGTAGGACTTGACCCCTAATCCTAATATTGAAGCTTTGCATAAGGGATCATCACCATGATGGATAGTACTATGTGCAGAATTATATAACATTAGTGACTAGTGACACCTGCAAAAAAAAAAAAAAAAAGGATTTTAAAGATTTAAACCCCCAAACCCATAGTTTACTTACTCGCCAGCCTCTTCTGCTCTTCTGTTTTCTTCAACAGCGTATCACGTGTATGCTGTCTAATCAAAGCGCAACCAGTCGCACCGTTGAACTACATGTAGTGCGTTCCCGAGCTATGTAAAGCCGCCGACTGCTTTACCCAACATATAGTACAGAGTTATGTAACATAAATTTAACGTTGACTGACCCTCTAACTACTAATGCCAGATGTGAGGAGGTTTATCTGTCTAGATCACTGGTTTTCAAACCTGTCCTCATGCCTAACTAACAGGCCATATTTTGAGTATATCTGAACTGGAGAACAAGTGAAATAATGAGCTGATTATTAAACATAGTTATTTTACCTGCTCTAATCCAAGGTTATCCTGAAAACCTGTCCTGTTTGGGAGGCCTGATGACAGGTTTGAAAACCAGTGGTCTAGATAGATATATAGATAGATAAATAGATAGATAAATAGATAGATAGATGGTTAACAGATAGTCTGATACTTTGTTTTAATTACTAGAGATGTACATTAATTTCATTATGAAACGAATATCCAAATCAATGCACCAACGAATATTAAAGGAAATGATAAAATACTGATGAATTTCGTCAGTATTCATTTGTTTTCTCTAATTATTTGGGGGGGGGGGTTAATACTTATCTTTTGCACGCTGGAGAGCTGTGCTTTCCCAATCCCCTTTTCATCTGTAGCTTTAAATATTTACGAAAAACAAACAAAAATGTTTAACTAAAATTACAAAATTTCAGAAAAAAAACAAAACTTCTTAGCTGCACAAGTCTAATAATTACTAAAAACAAAGGTTTTCATTTTCACTTTATTAAAAACTATTTGCTTGCTGCTTTATTTCTTTTAAAATCATTAACAACCCAAGACCAGCACATCCCATACTGAAATTAATTTCCCACTGAATTCCAAGAATAAATAGGGTTAACTATCCCCCTTTGAAACATGACTACTAAAGAAGTATAACAGGTTTTAATGCTAAACTTTATTGACAAAGTCAAGAGCATTTACATCTTTAGTTGCCCTGTTAAATGCTACACAGGGCTTTTGTGTAGTTCATCATATGATCTCTCATTTCTTGTACTCTCACCATCTCTCTCCTTTTTACACTATATTTAATTAAAAAGTTCCCTCTGTGTTTGTAAGCTGTAAACTGTGTTAGGCTTCAGTCTTAATGTAGGTTTACATATTTTATTATTCTGTGTAACAGGTGCACACACATACTGTCAGGTTTAAAAAGAGACAGTAAAAATATTGTAATTTTACTATAGAATAACATTAAAACAGGAGTCTGAGATAGATGTAGATTAAAAAGGACATTGTACACTAGATTTTTTTCTTTGTACAAATGTTTTGTAGCTGATCCATTTATATAGCCCATCTGGGAGTGTTTTTGTAACAATGTATAGTTTTGCTTATTTTTTAAGAACATTGTGATGATTTTCAGACTCCTAACCAAGCCCCACAGTGTCAGATGTATACTGATGTATACAGACTACTATTGGCTCCTGTTTATGTTATCTGTCTTTTCATATGCAGGGAAGGGGAGAGTGTCTGCTCTTCCTGCTTTCCAGCCCCTTTCAGTGAGTGTCAAAGTCAACCTAATCACCAAGTTTTATTCTTTATTTTTATATTAGTATCTGTGCATATTCTTCTTTATAATAGTGTCTATTACATGCAGTTATATAAAAATTATACTTAAAATATCACGACCGCGTTAACGTATTTACCCATAGACTTCCATAGAGCGTGAAAAGTATGTGTGTGTGGGGGGGGGGGGGGGAATTAACACCCAACAAGTTGAGCAAACTTGATTACTTTTCATCAAGTGCTCTAACCCAACATGAAATATTTAATATTTCACATTCCAATGTTCTTAACGAAGTTATATTTATTATTAAATATATATATATAAAAGATGTGTGCATTTGGCAGTTTAGTTCACTGCTGAATGCGGAAGTAGTAGGCTATTTTCAGTACTTGCCTGTTTTCGGAGCCAAATATCCTCTTATGCAAGTTAAACACCCCATATTCTGCAGTGAAAGAAACTTCCAAATGCACTCTTCTAATATCTGATGGATGTTTGGTAAAATATATAGCTACACCTAATTATATATAGGTATAGATATGTACCGATATATATATATATGAATGCCTATTTAGAAATACTTAGAACATATTCCCCTATGTGAAGAACATTTGAATGTGAAATATTTACAGTAAACACACAGGTAAACACGTTATTAAATATGAATATTGCATAAATATAATTTTTCATGTTCTCATCTACATGACTGCAGAGGCTCCAATGCACATATATACCTATATATATATATATATATATATATATATATATATATATATATATATATATATATATTAGAGCTGATACTAACGATTATTTTCATAATCGATTAATTGACTAATCAGATAAAAAAAAAAAAAAAAATTCCTGTATTTAAAATAAAATCCACATACTGGGGCAAATGTATCAAGCTCCGAATGGAGCTTGATGCCCCGTGTTTCTGGCGAGTCATCAGACTCGCCAGAAACAGCAGTTATGAAGCAGCAGTCACAAAGACCGCTGTTCCATAACCTGTCCGCCTGCTCTGAGCAGGAGGACAGACATCTCCACAATACAACCCGATCTAGTACGATCGGGTTGATTGACATCCCCCTGCTGACGGCCTATTGGCCACGAGTCAGCAGGGGGCGGCGTTGCACCAGCAGCTCTTGTGAGCTGCTGGTGCAATGCTGAATACGGCGAGCGTATATATAAAAAAGTCAAAAGCGCTATGGATTATATATCAATAATAGGATAAAAGCCTTACACATTTATCTATACTGTACATATAATCAGCAATAGCAAGAAATCGGCTAATAATTGTGCAAACAGATAAAAGTGCACAAATTCCTATCAGACTAGGGCTAGGCTGAAATAATAATTTCTGCACTATATCATGCAAACCATAGTCCCAAATCACCTGATTTAATATAAACAATCCAAATGATGAATCCAATTATTTATGAGTTACACATAAGCCAGGAGTAGTTTGTATTTATTCCATGAATTTATGTCCTATTATGTATATTGACACGGTTCACATCAGAGTCGATCATATGATGAATTGTTTTCTATAAGTTATGGAATTCATTATGCTAATGAGTCTCAGGTGATTTTCTTTTAGCACATTATGTCAGCCAATAGTAATGAAGCTTACACATGTATATATAGCAACCTTTTTAGATAGAGTGTAGAGTTGGGCGGTAGCCGTGAAAACCAGCGTTAGAAGCTCCTAACGCTGGTTTTAGGCTACCTCCGGTATTTGGAGTCAGTCAAAAAAGGGTCTAACGCTCACTTTTCAGCCGCGACTTTTCCATACCGCAGATCCCCTTACGTCAATTGCGTATCCTATCTTTTCAATGGGATCTTTCTAACTCTGGTATTTAGAGTCGTGTCTGAAGTGAGCGTTAGAAATCTAACGACAAAACTCCAGCCGCAGAAAAAAGTCAGTAGTTAAGAGCTTTCTGGGCTAACGCCGGTTCATAAAGCTCTTAACTACTGTGCCCTAAAGTACACTAACACCCATAAACTACCTATGTACCCCTAAACCGAGGTCCCCCCACATCGCCGCAACTCGATTAAATTTTTTTAACCCCTAATCTGCCGACCGCCACCTACGTTATCCTTATGTACCCCTAATCTGCTGCCCCTAACACCACCGACCCCTATATTATATTTATTAACCCCTAATCTGCACCCCACAACGTCGCCGCCAACTACCTACACTTATTAACCCCTAATCTGCCGTCCGCATGCCGCCGCCAGCTACATTATCCCTATGTACCCCTAATCTGCTGCCCTAACATCGCCGACCCCTATATTATATTTATTAACCCCTAACCTGCCCCCCACAACGTCGCCGCCACCTACCTACAATAATTAACCCCTAATCTGCCGACCGAATCTCGCCGCTTTTCTAATAAATGTATTAACCCCTAAAGCTAAGTCTAACCCTAACACTAACACCCCCCTAAATTAAATATAATTTTAATCTAACGAAATGAATTAACTCTTATTAAATAAATTATTCCTATTTAAAGCTAAATACTTACCTGTAAAATAAATCCTAATATAGCTACAACATAAATTATAATTATATTATAGCTATTTTAGGATTAATATTTATTTTACAGGTAACTTTGTATTTATTTTAACCAGGTACAATAGCTATTAAATAGTTAAGAACTATTTAATAGCTAAAATAGTTAAAATAATTACAAATTTACCTGTAAAATAAATCCTAACCTAAGTTACAATTAAACCTAACACTACACTATCAATAAATAAATTAAATACAATACCTACAAATAACTACAATGAAATAAACTAACTAAAGTACAAAAAATAAAAAAGAACTAAGTTACAAAAAATAAAAAAATATTTACAAACATAAGAAAAATATTACAACAATTTTAAACTAATTACACCTACTCTAAGCCCCCTAATAAAATAACAAAGCCCCCCAAAATAAAAAAATGCCCTACCCTATTCTAAATTACTAAAGTTCAAAGCTCTTTTACCTTACCAGCCCTGAACAGGGCCCTTTGCGGGGCATGCCCCAAGAAGTTCAGCTCTTTTGCCTGTAAAAAAAAACATACAATACCCCCCCCCAACATTACAACCCACCACCCACATACCCCTAATCTAACCCAAACCCCCCTTAAATAAACATAACACTAAGCCCCTGAAGATCATCCTACCTTGTCTTCACCATACCAGGTTCACCGATCCGTCCTGGCTCCAAAACCTTCATCCAACCCAAGCGGGGGCTGGCGATCCATCTTCCGGCGGCTGAAGAGGTCCAGAAGAGGCTCCAAAGTCTTCATCCTATCCGGGAAGAAGAGTAGATCCGGACCGGCAACCATCATCTTCCAAGCGGCATCTTCTATCTTCATCCGATGAGGACCGGCTCCATCCTGAAGACCTCCACCGCGGACCCATCTTCATCCGGCGACGTCCAACTGAAGAATGACGGTTCCTTTAAGGGACGTCATCCAAGATGGCGTCCCTCGAATTCCGATTGGCTGATAGGATTCTATCAGCCAATCGGAATTAAGGTAGGAATAGGGATAATGTAAGTAGCGGCGGTTTACGGAGCGGCAGATTAGGGGTTAATAATAATATGCAGGGTTCAGCGATAGTGGGGGCGGCAGATTAGAGGTTAATAAGTGTAAGGTTAGGGGTGTTTAGACTCGGGGTACATGTTAGAGTGTTAGGTGCAGACGTAGGAAGTGTTTCCGCATAGCAAACAATGGGGCTGCGTTAGGAGCTGAACACGGCTTTTTTGCAGGTGTTAGGTTTTTTTTCAGCTCAAACAGCCCCATTGTTTCCTATGGGGGAATCATGCACGAGTACGTTTTTGAGGCTGGCCGCGTCCGTAAGCAACTCTGGTATCGAGAGTTGAAGCTGCGTTAAATATGCTCTACGCTCCTTTTTTGGAGCCTAACGCAGCCTTTATGTGGACTCTCAATACCAGAGTTATTTTTATGGTGCGGCCAGAAAAAAGCCAGCGTTAGCTTTTCGGGTCGTTACCGACAAAACTCCAAATCTAGCCGATAGTTTATAAGCCTCTTGGATATAGTTGAATATCCTAAAAGACTGATATAACTGTTCTTTGATGGGTTATTGCTGTTCCTGCTCTGAGGTGGGCAAGTCTGCTGGACGGCTGTGACGTTTCAGCCTGTGCATATAGCACCTGGAGTTGCACTTCTAAAGTGAGTGTGATTTTTTACATCTGCATTTACAATTATTTCAAGACTGTGGCGCCCTTGTTTTTAATTTATTCCAGCTTGTACATGAATGAGGTGGGCCAAGATAAATAGATAGATAGATTTTACTGTTGCAGATCTTCCTGTGTCTCTTCCAGGAGGTTGTGGCTGCTAGTATGGGGCACTGGAGGGTTATTGGGAAATTGTGCTAATGAGCGTGAGAAGAAAAGGGGAAATAAGAGAAATCTATAAATATGAGTATAGACAATTAATTCTTAGAACTCTATGTGTGTTAATTTAAGAAATCTTGTCAGCACTGTGAGTTCCCTCCAAAAATTTAGAAAGCCAATTTTTAGCTTGAGAACGGTGGAAAAAAAGCCACCATACATACAGTATCTAAATATGTATGTATGTATATATATATATATATATATATATATTTATATATATATGTGTTTGTGTACATATGTATTTATTTATTTGTATACATTTATTTACAGACATATATATACACATATAAACACATAAATACATATGTATACATATATAGATCTATACAATATATATATATATATATATATATATATATATATATAAAAGTATAGCTATATATTTAAAAAAAACAAAACATCAGATACTTATAGAAATATGTATTTATGAATAAATAGAACATATTCTTCTATATGAAGAATGTGAAATATTAATATTTCATGTCGGGTTAACACACTTGGGAAGATGCGATTGGGCTTCTTAGCAAGTAAAGGTGTAAGGTTTTTTCCACCTTTTCGAGCTCCATTGAAGTCTATGGGGGAATACTTTAATGTGGTTGCAATATTTGAAATTTGGCTTTTTGTGCACAACTGGTTAGCATGCAAGCAAAACGTTTTACTTTTAACTTGTAATACGCACGTAACCTGACGCACACAAAGATACATAGACTATATCTATATATTTTACAGTATGTTTAATAATTTTTAATGTTTATTTATTTTATATGTAATATTTTAATAACGCGCCTTAAGATTACTAAGTTTTCATGTGTGCTAACTTGACCGTTAAAGTCTAAATTACGAAACAAGATGCGCAAAATGCATATTTTACATTTCTATGTTCTTCATATAGAAAATAATGTACTTTTTATTAAATATATATTTCATTATACAGGGAGTGCAGAATTATTAGGCAAATGAGTATTTTGACCACATCATCCTCTTTATGCATGTTGTCTTACTCCAAGCTGTATAGGCTCGAAAGCCTACTACCAATTAAGCATATTAGGTGATGTGCATCTCTGTAATGAGAAGGGGTGTGGTCTAATGACATCAACACCCTATATCAGGTGTGCATAATTATTAGGCAACTTCCTTTCCTTTGGCAAAATGGGTCAAAAGAAGGACTTGACAGGCTCAGAAAAGTCAAAAATAGTGAGATATCTTGCAGAGGGATGCAGCACTCTTAAAATTGCAAAGCTTCTGAAGCGTAATCATCGAACAATCAAACGTTTCATTCAAAATAGTCAACAGGGTCGCAAGAAGCGTGTGGAAAAACCAAGGCGCAAAATAACTGCCCATGAACTGAGAAAAGTCAAGCGTGCAGCTGCCAAGATGCCACTTGCCACCAGTTTGGCCATATTTCAGAGCTGCAACATCACTGGAGTGCCCAAAAGCACAAGGTGTGCAATACTCAGAGACATGGCCAAGGTAAGAAAGGCTGAAAGACGACCACCACTGAACAAGACACACAAGCTGAAACGTCAAGACTGGGCCAAGAAATATCTCAAGACTGATTTTTTTAAGGTTTTATGGACTGATGAAATGAGAGTGAGTCTTGATGGGCCAGATGGATGGGCCCGTGGCTGGATTGGTAAAGGGCAGAGAGCTCCAGTCCGACTCAGACGCCAGCAAGGTGGAGGTGGAGTACTGGTTTGGGCTGGTATCATCAAAGATGAGCTTGTGGGGCCTTTTCGGGTTGAGGATGGAGTCAAGCTCAACTCCCAGTCCTACTGCCAGTTTCTGGAAGACACCTTCTTCAAGCAGTGGTACAGGAAGAAGTCTGCATCCTTCAAGAAAAACATGATTTTCATGCAGGACAATGCTCCATCACACGCGTCCAAGTACTCCACAGCGTGGCTGGCAAGAAAGGGTATAAAAGAAGAAAATCTAATGACATAGCCTCCTTGTTCACCTGATCTGAACCCCATTGAGAACCTGTGGTCCATCATCAAATGTGAGATTTACAAGGAGGGAAAACAGTACACCTCTCTGAACAGTGTCTGGGAGGCTGTGGTTGCTGCTGCACGCAATGTTGATGGTGAACAGATCAAAACACTGACAGAATCCATGGATGGCAGGCTTTTGAGTGTCCTTGCAAAGAAAGGTGGCTATATTGGTCACTGATTTGTTTTTGTTTTGTTTTTGAATGTCAGAAATTTATATTTGTGAATGTTGAGATGTTATATTGGTTTCACTGGTAAAAATAAATAATTGAAATGGGTATATATTTGTTTTTTGTTAAGTTGCCTAATAATTATGCACAGTAATAGTCACCTGCACACACAGATATCCCCCTAAAATAGCTAAAACTAAAAACAAACTAAAAACTACTTCCAAAAATATTCAGCTTTGAAATTAATGAGTTTTTTGGGTTCATTGAGAACATGGTTGTTGTTCAATAATAAAATGAATCCTCAAAAATACAACTTGCCTAATAATTCTGCACTCCCTGTATATCTGATATTGTTCATGTCAAATACATATCTATACTTATATATCTATAGGAATAGATATATAGGTATATATAGATATATAGAAATATGTATTTACAATAAAAAGAAAATTATCCTGTAAGTGAAAAACATTGGAATGTGAAATATGTAAAGAAAATATACAGTAAAACACATAAATACATCTGTATACACACATAAACATATATATATATATATATATATATATATATATATATATAGTGATTTTCAGATGAGAAGTGTGTATAGATCCCTACGTGGAATACTATTTAAGGTGGTGTTTAAGTTTGTGTTGTATCCTTGATAAAGGTACCAGGTGGAGGACCAAAACGGATGTTTTTGGGTGTGAAGTGTACCCACAATATGTGAATAAAGTGGTAACATCCTTATTGAAGAAACCCGGTCCAAGTTATTTCTTTGGAGTGTGTTTGGAGACTCTGCACCGGCCATTGTTACCTTACAGGGAGTGCTAAGGTTGTGTAAGATATGTATATATAATATATATATATATATATATATATATACACACACAGTATCTCACAAAAGTGAGTATACCCATCACATTTTCAGCCTGTATTACAGTGTAAAGGTGCTGTCCCCTCAAAATAACGCAACACACAGCCATTAATGTCTAATCTGTTGGCAACAAAAGTGAGTACACCCCTAAGTGGAAATGTCCAAATTGGGCACAAAATGTCAATATTTTGTGTGGTCACCATTATTTTTCAGCACTGCCTTAACCCTCTTGGGTATGGAGTTCACCAGAGCTTAACAGGTTGCCACTGGAGTCCTCTTCCACTCCTCCATGACGACATCACGGAGCTGGTGGATGTTAGAGACCTTGCGATCCCCCACCTTCCGTTTGAGGATGCCCTACAGATGCTCAATAGGGTTTAGGTCTGGAGACATGCTTGGCCAGTCCATCACCTTTACACTCAGCTTCTTTGGCAAGGCAGTGGTCGTCTTGGATGTGTGTTTGGGGTTGTTATTATGTTGGAATACTGCCCTGCGGGCCAGTCTCCGAAGGGAGGGGATCATGTTCTGCTTCAGTATGTCACAGTACATGTTGGCATTAATGGTTCCCTCAATGAACTGTAGCTCCCAAGTGCTGGCAGCACTCATGCAGGCCCAGACCATGACACTCCCACCACCATGCTTGACTGTAGGCAAGACACACTTGTCTTTGTACTCCTCACCTGGTTGCTGCCACACACGCTTGACACCAAATAAGCTTATCTTTGTCTCTGTGGACCACAGGACATGGTTCTAGTAATCCATGTCCTTAGTCAGCTTGTGTTCAGCAAACTGTTTGCAGACTTTATTGTGCATCATCTTTAGAAGAGGCTTCCTTCTGGGATGACAGCCATGCAGACCAATTTGATGCAGTATGCGGCATATGGTCTGAGCACTGACAGGCTGACCCCCACCCCTTCAACCTCTGCAGCAATGCTGGCAGCACTCATACATCTATTTCTCAAAGACAACCTCTGGATATGATGGAGAGCATGTGCACTCAACTTCTTTGGTCGATCATGGCGAGGCCTGTTCTGAGTGGAACCTGTCCTGTGAAACTGCTGTATGGTCTTGTCCATCGTGCTGCAGCTCAGTTTCAGGATCTTGGCAATCTTCTAATAGCCTAGGCCATCTTTATGTAGAGCAACAATTCTTTTTTTCAGATCCTCAAAGAGTTCTTTGCCATGAGGTGCCATGTTGAACTTCCAGTGACCAGTATGAGGGAGTGTGAGAGCGATAACACCAAATTTAACACACCTTCTTCGCATTCACACCTGAGACCTTGTAACACTAACAAGTCACATGACACCGGGGAGGGAAAAACATAATTTATGTAAGAACTTACCTGATAAATTAATTTCTTTCATATTGGCAAGAGTCCATGAGCTAGTGACGTATGGGATATACAATCCTACCAGGAGGGGCAAAGTTTCCCAAACCTCAAAATGCCCAAAAAGGAGTAAAAAGCATCAACAAAGGAATTTGGAAATAATTGTGCTTTATGCAAAAAAATCATAACCACCATAAAAAGGGTGGGCCTCATGGACTCTTGCCAATATGAAAGAAATGAATTTATCAGGTAAGTTCTTACATAAATTATGTTTTCTTTCATGTAATTGGCAAGAGTCCATGAGCTAGTGACGTATGGGATAGCAATACCCAAGATGTGGCAAGAGTCACTAGAGAGGGAGAGATAAAATAAAAAACAGCCATTTTTCGCTGAAAAAAATGAATCCACAACCCAAAATATAAGGTTATTCTCATAAATAAAAGGAAAAACTTAAATCATAATCAGAAGAATCAAACTGAAGCAGCTGCCTGAAGAACTTTTCTACCAAAAACTGCTTCCGAAGAAGCAAATACATTAAAACGGTAGAATTTAGTAAACGTATGTAAAGAAGACCAAGTTGCTGCTTTGCAAATCTGATCAACCGAAGCTTCATTCTTAAAAGCCCAAGAAGTGGAGACTGATCTAGTAGAATGAGCTGTAATTCTCTGAGGGGGGGCTTGACCCGACTCCAAATAAGCTTGATGAATCAAAAGCTTTAACCACAATGCCAGGGAAATGGCAGAAGCCTTCCAACCTTTCCTAGAACCAGAAAATATAGCAAATAGACTAGAAGTCTTCCTGAAATCTTTAGTAGATTCAACATAATATTTCAAAGCTCTCACCACATTCAAAGAATGTAAAGATCTCTCCAAAGAATTCTTAGGATTAGGACACAAGGAAGGGACAACAATTTCTCTATTAATGCTTTTAGAATTCACAACCTTAGGTAAGAATTTAAATGAAGTCCACAAAACTGCCTTATCCTGATGAAAAATCAGAAAAGGAGATTCACAAGAGAGAGCAGATAATTCAGAAACTCTTCTAGCAGAAGAGATGGCCAAAAGAAACAACACTTTCCAAGAAAGTAATTTAATGTTCAAAGAATGCATAGGCTCAAATAGAGGAGCCTGTAAAGCCTTCAAAACCAAATTAAGACTCCAAGGAGGAGAGATTGATTTAATAACAAACAAAAAAATGGAAGGCTGCTGAGCAACAGGTAAGAAAACAGGTAAGAAAATGCTTTATTCCATTAAAAATAAGGAAACACAGATTAGCAAGGAGGGTAGTTAGCCATCTATGGCTAACTACCCTCCTTGCTAATTTGTGTTTCCTTATTTTTAATGGAATAAAGCCTTTTCTTACCTGTTGCTCAGCAGCCTTCCATTTTTTTGTTTCTTGCTGAGTCTTTGGCGGTCGTCCTCCACTACTTGGTTGGCTCCACACACCCCTTCCCAGTTTTTGGTCTGACCCGCTCACCCCGGTCCTACGCGGAAGTACTCTGCAGCAGCTCCGCTTTCCCCTCTCATTGATTTAATAACAGGCTTAGTACGAACCACAGCCTGAACAAAACAGTGAATGTCAGGAAGCTTAGCAATCTTTCTGTGAAATAAAATAGAAAGAGCAGAGATTTGTCCTTTCAAGGAACTTGCAGACAAACCCTTATCCAAACCATCCTGAAGAAACTGTAAAATTCTAGGAATTCTAAAAGAATGCCAAGAGAATTTATGAGAAGAACACCATGAAATATAAGTCTTCCAAACTCGATAATAAATCTTTCTAGAAACAGATTTACGAGCCTGTAACATAGTATTAATCACTGAGTCAGAGAAACCTCTATGACTAAGCACTAGGCGTTCAATTTCCATACCGCCAAATTTAATGATTTGAGATCCTGATGGAAAAACGGACCTTGAGACAGAAGGTCCGGTCTTAATGTAAGTGGCCAAGGTTGGCAACTGGACATCCAAACAAGATCCGCATACCAGAACCTGTGAGGCCATGATGGAGCCACCAGCAACACAAACGATTGCTCCATGATGATTTTGGAGATCACTCTTGGAAGAAGAACTAGAGGCGGGAAAATATAAGCAAGTTGATAGCACCAAGGAAGTGTCAACACATCCACTGCTTCCGTCTGAGGATCCCTGGACCTGGACAGGTACCTGGGAAGTTTCTTGTTTAGATGAGAAGCCATCAGATCTATTTCTGGAAGACCCAACATCTGAACAACCTGAGAAAACACATCTGGATGGAGGGACCACTCCCCAGGATGTAAAGTCTGATGGCTGAGATAATCCACTTCCCAATTGTCTATACCTGGGATATAAACCGCAGAGATTAGACAGGAGCTGTATTCCGCCCAAGCAAGTATACGGGATACTTCTTTCATAGCTTGGGGACTGTGAGTCCCACCCTGATGATTGACATATGCCACAGTAGTGATATTATCTGTCTGAAAACAAATGAACGGTTCTCTCTTCTACAGAGGCCAAATCTGAAGAGCCCTGAAAATCGTACGGAGTTACTAAATATTGATTAGCAATCTCGCTTCTTGAGATTTCCAAACCCCTTGTGCTGTCAGAGATCCCCAAACAGCTCCCCAACCTGAAAGACTCGCATCTGTTGTGATCACAGTCTAGGTTGGACGAACAAAAGAGGCCCTAGAACTATATGCTGGTGATCTAACCACCAAGTCAGAGATAGTCGAACATTGGGATTTAAGGATATTAATTGTGATATCCTTGTATAATCCCTGCACCATTGGTTCAACAAAGCTGGAGAGGTCTCATATGAAAACGAGCAAAGGGGATCGCGTCCGATCCTGCAGTCATGAGACCTAAAACTTCCATGCACATAGCTACTGAAGGGAATGACTGAGACTGAAGGTTCCGACAGGCTGAAATCAATTTTAAACGTCTCTTGTCTGTTAGAGACATGGACACTGAATCTATCTGGAAACCTAAAAAGGTGACCCTTGTCTGAAGAATCAAATAACTTTTTGGTAAATTGATCATCCAACCATGTTCTCGAAGAAACAACACTAGTTGATTTATGTGAGATTCTGCAGAATGTAAAGACTGAGCTAGTACCAAGATATTGTCCAAATAAGGAAACACTGCAATACCCCGCTCTCTGATTACAGAGAGTAGGGCACCGAGAACCTTTGAAAAGATTCTTGGAGCTGTCGCTAGGCCAAAAGGAAGAGCGACAAATTGGTAATGCTTGTCTTGAAAAGAGAATCTCTGAAACTGATAATCATCTGGATGAATCGGAATATGAAGATATGCATCCTGTAAGTCTATTGTGGACATATAATACCCTTGCTGAACAAAAGGCAGAATAGTCCTTATAGTCACCATCTTGAAAGTTGGTACTCTTATATAACGATTCAAAATTTTATATCCAGAACTGGTCTGAATGAATTTTCTTTCTTTGGGACAATGAATAGATTTGAATAAAACCCCAGACCCTGTTCCTGAAATGGAACCGGCATGATTACCCCTGAAAGCTCCAGGTCTGAAACACACTTCAGGAAAGTCTGAGCCTTTACTGGATTTGCTGGGATGCGTGAGAGAAAATATCTTCTCACAGGAGGTCTTACTCTGAATCCTATTCGATACCCCTGAGAGACAATACTCAGAATCCATTGATTTCAGACATAATTTGTCCAAACATCCTTGAAAAATCTTAATCTGCCCCCTACGAGCTGAGCTGGAATGAGGGCCGCACCTTCATGCGGACTTGGGGGCTGGCTTTGGTTTCTTAAAAGGCTTGGATTTATTCCAATTTGAAGACGGTTTCCAATTGGAAACAGATTCCTTGGGGAAGGATTAGGTTTCTGTTCCTTAATTTGTCGAAAGGAATGAAAGCGGTTAGAAGCTTTAGATTTACCCTTAGATCTTTTATCCTGAGGCAAAAAAACTCCATTCCCCCCAGTGACAGTTGAAATAATCGAATCCAACTGAGAACCAAATAACTTATTACCTTGGAAAGAAAGAGATAGCAATCTAGACTTAGAAGTCATGTCAGCATTCCAAGATTTAAGCCACAAAGCTCTTCTAGCTAAAATAGCTAAAGACATAGATTTAAAATCAATTTTGATGATATCAAAAATGGCATCACAAATAAAATGAATAGCATGTTGAAGCAAGAGAACAATGCTAGACGAATCAGAATCCAATTCATGTTGCGCTAAATGTTCCAACCAAAAAGTTGATGCAGCTGCAACATCAGCCAAAGAAATTGCAGGCATGAGAAGATAACAGAATATAAATAGGCTTTCCTTAGATAAGATTCAAGTTTCCTATCTAAAGGATCTTAAAAAGAAATACTATCTTCCATAGGAATAGTAGTACGTTTAGCAAGAGTAGAGATAGCCCCATCAACTTTGGGGATCTTTTCCCAAAACTCCAATGTAACTGCTGGCAAAGGACACAATTTTTTAAACCTTGAAGAAGGAATAAAAGATGTACCAGGCATATTCCATTCCTTAGAAATCACATCAGAAATAGCATCAGGAACTGAAAAAACTTCTGGAGTAACCACAGGAGGTTTATAAACAGAATTTAAACGTATACTAGTCTTAATATCAAGAGGACTAGTTTCCTCAATATCCAATGTAATCAACACTTCTTTTAACAAAGAATGAATGTACTCTATTTTAAATAAATAAGTAGATTTGTCAGTGTCAATATCTGAGGAAGGATCTTCTGAATCAGATAGATCCTTATCAGAGGAGGATAATTCAGTATGTTGTCGGTCATTTGAAATTTCATCAACTTTATGAGAAGTTTTAAAAGATCTTGTACGTTTATTAGAAGGCGGGATGGCAGACAGAGCCTTCTGAATAGAATCAGCAATAAAATCTTTTAAATTCACAGGTATATCTTGTACATTAGATGTTGAAGGAACAACAACAGGCAATGCACTATTACTGATGGACACATTCTCTGCATATAAAAGCTTATCATGACAACTATTACAAACCACAGCTGGAGAAATAATCTCCACAAGTTTACAACAAATGCACTTAGCTTTGGTAGAACTGTTATCAGGCAGCAGGGTTCCAACAGTGATTTCTGAGACAGGATCAGATTGTGACATCTTGCAAATGTAAGAGAAAAAACAACATATAAAGCAAAATGATCAATTTCCTTATATGACAGTTTCAGGAATGGGAAAAAAATGCAAACAGCATAGCCCTCTGATAGAGAAAAAAGGCAAGAGGCATATAGGAATGGGGTTTTAAATAATGAAAATATTTGGCGCCAAGTATGACGCACAACACAAACAGAAAATGTTTTGGCGCTAACAATATACAGAAATGACACACTTGCGTCATCAAAGACGCAACCTTGTGAAAGGACTCGGCGTCGACTAAGACGCGGAAATGACGAATTTGTGTCATTGAACGTAATTTTGGGCCAAAAAAATCTCACGCCGAAAATGATGCATAATACTTTGTCATTTTGCGCCGTCGCAAGCCTAATTTTGCCCGCAAATTAAAAAGAACAGTCAATTGAAAAAAGACTATATCCCAGGTAAGAAAAATGTTATCCTAAAAAAATGCATTTCCAAAATATGAAACTGACAGTCTGCAAAAGGAAATATACTTAAACCTGACTCATGGTAAATATAAGTACAATACATATATTTATATAAATACATAAAGTGCCAAACCATAGCTGAGAGTGTCTTAAGTAATGAAAACATACTTACCAAAAGACACCCATCCACACATAGCAGATAGCCAAACCAGTACTGAAACGGTTAACAGTAGAGGTAATGGAATATGAGAGTATATCGTCGATCTGAAAAGGGAGATAGGAGATGAATCTCTACGACCGATAACAGAGAACCTATGAAATAGATCTCCGGTGAGGAAAATCATTGCATTCAATAGGTGATACTCCCTTCACATCCCTCTGACATTCACTGTACTCCGAGAGGAATCGGGCTTCAAAATGCTGAGAAGCGCATATCAACGTAGAAATCTTAGCACAAACTTACTTCAACACCTCCATAGGAGGCAAAGTTTGTAAAACTGAATTGTGGATGTGGTGAGGGGTGTATTTATAGGCATTTTGAGGTTTGGGAAACTTTGCCCCTCCTGGTAGGATTATATAGCCCATACGACACTAGCTCATGGACTCTTGCCAATTACATGAAAAAAATGGCTAATTGGGCCCAATTTGGACATTTCCACTTAGGGGTGTACTCACTTTTGTTGCCAACGGTTTAGAAATTAATGGCTGTGTGTTGAGTTATTTTGAGGGGACAGCAAATTTACACTGTTATACAGGCCGTACACTCACTACTGTACATTGTAGCAAAGTGTAATTTCTTCAGTGTTGTCACATGAAAAGATATAATAAAAGATTTACAAAAATGTGAGGGGTGTACTCACTTTTGCGAGATACTGTATGTATATATATATATATATATATATATATATATATATATATACATTAAACTATTCGAATGGGGAGAGGATCAATTTTAAAAATCTAATCCATTTAATATAATACGAATATTAATTATTATTTACATTTATAAACATATCATCTTAGTTACTTGGTGCAGACCCTTAACAATGAATTTATTTAGAGAAAAAAGAGAGAAATACACGGAAGGAAAATTATCAAATCCTTTCTTAAAATAAGGGAATACAGCACTCTTTAAATATTGAAACAAAATATCCGTTTATTCTCACTTGTATAAATACCACTCAGGTATGGGTAGATTCCCACGTAAAGCAAACCAATGCATAAATATATGTAAATTTCAATGTAGTACCTTAACATATACATATATCACATTTCAAATACATGCTTATTATATATCCCTTTAAGACCTTTTGCACATATCCTTAGGCATGAATCAGACAGTCCATCTTTAAGATACAAAATAACCATTGCAGCTTGTTGTTATAGACAGTCATTCCTAATGTATTCCTTTTGGATTGTCCATTTTGAACATTATGGAATATAATGCCAACTTTTTAACTTCCAAGAAGCCAAAATCCCAACATTTAGTTTTGAGATTTGTATTAAAAAAGAATTGGCATATTTTGCAGTTGGATGAGAAATTGGAAGGTGTAGTGGAAAAATTCCCTTTGTTAACAGCAAGAAAAGCTCCCAGCCTTAGGGACAAGCTAGTGCAAAGCAGATTCACTAGGAGCCACTCTTTGTCAGACTGGCTTAGAAAGGATAGGGGAGTGAAAGGCAGCCATCCTTGTGGTAATGTTTATACTGCCCCTATATGGAGAGAAGTAAAATGTTTCAGAGTAATGGCCATAAGGTTTATGAATTGTGACTCTACAGGGGTTATCTATATGCTGCATTGTTCCTGTTCCAAATTTTACATAGGAAAAACTAGAAGGTTTCTTAAAGACAGAATACAGGAACATCAAGATGATGTAACAAACAAACGGGATACAAATGTTGCAAGACATTTTGCCTCTTTCCATAACAGTGAGACTGCCTCTCTGAAGTTTGTGGCAATTGACAAGGGGGACCCCCATGTTAGGGGAGGTGACCTAGACAGAACACTGTTACAAAAAGAGGCAAGGTGGAATTTCAAGTTAAGGACAAGATGTCCACTGGGTCTAAATGATAAAATGGACTTTGCTTGCTTTGTGTAATAGGATAAAAAGTTTCAGCTTTTGTAAATAATGATGTGTGTAAATAAGTATAAATTGATTGAAAAAATGTTATTTCAGAAATTATTTTTTCTGGTCCCAGTTGTAAGAAACAAATGGAAATTATGGGATATTTACATATACCTTTCGTATCCAATGTCATAACATATATTTGAGATGAGTTCGTTTAAATATTAGAGTTTGGAAACTATCCCTTTAAGAGAGAAAAAGATGCAATGAGTTAAAAGAGTTGGGCTTAAGGTATATAAAGTAAGAAGCACAGGTGTTAAGCAATACAGCCCTGATGAGGCCCCATTTGATTTTTTCAAAAGGGTAAAACGTACATGGCGTTGGGTTTGTTTGTTTGTTGTGAAGACTGAAAGGCACTATCTTTGGCATGTCTGACATAAAAGATGCCCATCCTTGACAGACTCTGTTAAAGCCGCTGATGTGGGAAAAGATTCACCTTAAGCGTTTTTCACTAACACGCTTCAAAGTACCTGGAAACAACCCACCTGGTAGCAGAGAGCAAAAAATGATAATGTCACACACCGGGTAAGATCAGTCAAAGGTCCCGAGTAACCTGCATGTGAGAGAAGCAGAGGAAGTCTCCATGGTGGCTGTGGTATGCCTGTGAGGGTGGTGACGGCTCCTGACTATAAGAGGTGGCAACAGATCCGGTAAGCGGAACAAGTTTTGTAAGTGCGGCTTGCCCTGGAGTGCGGTTTCTTACCACGGTCACTTGCTGCACAGTTTGGCTCCCACAGAAGGATTTGCAAGGTCTAATATAAAGGCTGTGACACACTGCAAGCGATGCGGCGCGAGGCAAAGCAGCTGCTTCGCTCCGCGTCGCATCGCTTCTGATGTTCAAATATTTCATCTCTGAGCGCTTAGCTACGCGACCTGACGCAGCAGAGTGCTCAGAGATGAAAAGGCAAGACACACTGAGTGCGCACAGCTGCATCTACACGCTGCGCGTCGCTCTGCTTGAAGTGTGTCACAGCCTTTAGTGGAATGCTTGCTTAAACACAGCTTTACGGGTTTATGAGCCCCACTAAATGTTGGGATTTTGGCTTCTTGGAAGTTAAAAAGTTGGCATTATATTCCATAATGTTCAGGATGGACAATCCAAAAGGAATACATTAGGAATGACTGTCTATAACAACAAGCTGCAATGGTTATTTTGTATCTTAAAGATGGACTGTCTGATTCATGCCTAAGGATATGTGCAAAAGGTCTTAAAGGGATATATAATAAGCATGTATTTGAAATGTGATATATGTATATGTTAAGGTACTACATTGAAATTTACGTATATTTATGCATTGGTTTGCTTTACGTGGGAATCTACCCATAACTGAGTGGTATTTATACAAGTGAGAATAAACAGATATTTTGTTTCAATATTTAAAGGGTGCTGTATTCCCTTACTTTAAGAAAGGATTTGATAATGTTTGTGTATTTCTCTCTTTTTTCTCTAAATATATATATATATATATATATATATATACACACACACACATACATATACATATTTAGACACACATGTGTATGTATGTATCTCTGTTAAAGCCCTTAACAGACTTTTTTTTCTTCTTACACCTGAGACCTCATAACTTTGAGCCCTTATAACTTTTTTATGCAATGTTCAAAAAATAATTTTTATCAGTGTTATTATGAGCGTAACTGTACTTTTAAATGTATTTTTGATGTTTTTTGTGCAACTTTTTTTGTCTTGTGTAACAGTTAAACAGAGCTCTGAAGTCACGCTAACCTGATGTGCGTTAAATTTGATTGCGCTCAAGCAAACGCGTATACCTTCAACTCGTAATACATGCACTACTTCCGACACAAGCAAAGAGCCGCAATAAACCCCTTATTGCTTGAGTGGAACAGTTAGCGATCCACTTGTAATCTTGTCCATGGTCGGTAGCAAAATGTATTCTGATGTTTGCACTGGTAACTTAGCAAAAAGAATAGAGATATTTCTTTACACATATTGACTTGGGGGAACATTATACTGAGAAGAGAAGCCTAACCTTGCGAGGCCTAATTTGGTTTGTTATAAATTCTACTGAAGCCAAACAATGGGGATTTTGTTAGCACAGTGCCAGTGGCAAGCCCTTTCTCCAGATTCTAGATCTGCTTAAAATAAAGAAAGTGGTGGATGTAGTTTGACATTTGAAAAACAATTGCAGCAAACAAGTTGTTCAATTATTCAAAAAATAAGATTCAAGCTGCTGCTGCTGCTTTTTTAATCTGCTGGAAGACTACCGAAAAATGTAATTACAAGGTGTTTACTGTCTCTTTAAATTCTAATTACACTTGCTTAATTCCAAACGTGTATTTATTAGTTTGCTCAGTATTTTTATAAAGTTATTGCAATGATCATTATTGTTATATTATCTTTTATTATGAAATATATTTGCCAATATGTACAGTGAAAATTTCACGATTACATTATTTGCATTATTCTGATGTAGCATAAGTTGGCTACCCAATGATTTATAACTACAGTTGTGTATGTTGGGTTGGGACACAAACAACCAGCTGGGAAAACTTTATCAAAGTGCTGTTATATGGCTATCCAGAGTGCTAAGAAATGTGTTTAATGATAAATTACTTTGGTTTTGAGTATTAGTCCTAAGTAAATATCATTGCACCGTACATCACAGTCTGGAACAGAAAGTGACCCACATCTGCTCTGTGTGGGGCTGTGAGACTTTGCCTGCCTCTGTGTTACTAAAAAAAAAAAAAGGATTTATAAAGCTCTTCTCCCCCCTTTGACTGCAGGTTCACACAAGCGAACCTGCAGTCAGTATTTATTAAGCAGCGATCGTCAGTTGCTGCTTCCCTACTCTGTTCTCCACCACTTAGGGGTCAATTTATCAATGCCTTCGGCAGGCTTCTCCCCCCTACGACTGCAGGTTCTCACAAGAGAACCTGCAGTCCATAATTTAACAAGTAGCGGTTATCAGACCACTGCTTCCCTAACCTTTCGCCACCTCTTAGATGGCGAATTTCAATCTCCCTGGTCTCTTCCGACCGGGGAGATTGACTGCTCCTGCTCGCGTTTGATTGGCTGTACGTGGACAGGGGGCAGGATTGTCTGCTGCAGCTTGATAAATCGACCCTTTAGAGTTTGATATATTAAAGGGATAGTAAACCCCAAAATTTTCTTTTATGATTCAGATAGAACATACAATTTTAAACAACTTTCCAATTTAATTATATTATCAAATTTTCTTCATTCTCTTGTTATCCATTGCTGAAGGGACAGAATTTCACTACTGACAGGAAGCTGAAAACATCTATTTAGCCAATCACAAGAGACAAATGTGTGCAGGCACCAATTAGCAGCAGCTCCCACTAATGTATATGTGCATATTCATTTTTTAACAAGGGATACTAAGAGAACGAAGCACATTTGAAAATAGAAGTAAATTTAAAAGTGTCTTATAATGGCATACTGTATCTGAATCATGCAAGTATAATTTTGACTTTCCTATCCCTTTAAGCCCTTGTCCTTCCTTTGACTGCAGGTTCTAACCTGCAGTCAGGATTTATCAATGAGCAGCCAAAAGACCGCTGCTTCCCTACCCTCTTCTCCACCTCTTAGGGGTCGATTTATCAAAGGCTTCGCAACCCTTTTGACCCCCTACGACTGCAGGTTCTCACAAGAGAACCTTTAGTCCGTATTTAACAAGTAGCGGTCATCAGACCACTGCTTTCCTAACCTTTCACCACCTCTATGATGGCGAAATTCAATATCCCAAGTCTCGTCCGACCAGGGAGATTGACAGCTCCTGCCCGCTTGTGATTGGCTGTGCGCGGGCAGGATTGCACGTAAGCGCAAATTAGCATTTGTGTGCAATGCTGAATTCCGCCAGTGGAATTCAGCCCGCCACCGGCGAGCTGCGACGGACAGGGACGCGTATATGCGCCCCTGTCTGCCGCAGCTTGATAAATCATAGAAACAGGAGTTTCATTTAAATCTAAGGTCACGGGACACACCTATCAGAGGCGCTCCTGTCTCAATTGTAGATCTACATTTGTAGTGTACTTGATCACTTGTAATAAACGCTATACAGGTCTCACCACACGAGAAGTGAGATCTAGAGTTAGGGAGCATCTCTCTAGTATAAAAGATGGTACGGCCAGTATACCATTAGTGCAACATTTCGCCCAAGTTCACAATAAAAGTACAGATTCCTTCAGGTGGTCCTGCACTGAAAAAATTCTGTTGCCACAGAGAGGGGGTGAAAAGGAAAAACTGTTTGCAAAAGAGAGGTTTTCTGGATTTTAAACTCAAAACCAGATACCCAGAAGGGTTTAATTCAGCTTATGATTTAATTCATTTTTGGCAATAGCACTCTCCATTTCCCTCCCTTGAGGGAACATTATAATCGAAGCAAGCTTTAGTCATCATGCTATATACATCAATCCCTTTATATAACTATGTGGTGAGGAGTCTATTGAGACTGTCATAGATTTCTGAAATTTCTCATACTGGTAAGTCTATATGATAGGTATTCCAGTGAAATTATCATAAATTGGCCTAGTTGGGTCTTTTTTCAATCCATCTAGTGGCTCACGCAATTAAGTAGGTAGGCAGGATTTAGGCAAGGGTACTCTGGAGAGTTTTATTATATTATAAATCAGTATTTCAATTTTTGTTGTATGGGACTATGCTTAAACATTCTTAGATCTAATTATCACTGTCCTTTTTGTATAATGTAGTGACTTGTATTTATTTAAAACACGATATGTCCTAATCGCGTCTGTAAATATAATGTGTCACACTATTTACCCCTTTTGTAATTAGGCACAGATTTTGCTATGAATTGTTATTTAAGTGGTCTATGTACTGTTACTTTAAGGCACTCATTACTCTGTTTCCCATGAAGTGTCAATCACGAATTCTGTCCAATAGGAGGCAGTTTGTTGTTTTAAAAGGCTTGTTTTAGACTACATGGGTAGCAGCTTTGATTACGGCTTTGAGCCGAAACGCATCAGCTGTTTGTTTGCTGACCTCCTAACTTGTGTCTCGCCCTGGTTTACCAGGTGTCTTTACATAGTTTATAATAAAGTGGTATTTTTAATATACCTCTGGCTGCTGCTCCTTATTCTCTACTATTTACTTTGTATTTTGACCAAAACTTGTGAGCACAGCTGGTGACTTTCTGTTCCTGAAATCCGTTCCATGCTGTGGATTACTGGAGCCGACCCGTTACTGACCAATTGCAGTGGAGCTGGATCTACACACCCTCTGTGACATCATTGGAGGAGCCAGTGGATTGGCTGTTTACCCATTTGAGGGGAGGATCCGTTCAGCTCTCTGTTTCCACAGAGGTACAGTCTGGAAGCTCCCCAGGTGACATAACAAGGTGTTGCGGCAAGGGACGTTAAAGTATGAGAGAATCCCTAAGCGTTCCAGAAGGGCACTCGAAGCAGTGAGACAAACCATGGAAGCCGAGTGAGCCCTGTTAGCGATAGCACTTGTACGTACCGCAAGCTTGTTACTCTGCGAGGAGGAGTAAGCCGCTTTTCTTTTATTGCAATATTCGTGGATGTATTGGAGGACTGTTTCCCACTAACTTTAGCACTTTTACAAGGAGATATTTTGTTGTGTTGCTTGATAAATCGACCCCTAAGGTTGAAAATTTCAATCTCCCTGGTCTCATCCGACCTGGGAGATTGACAGCTCCTGCCCGCACATGATTGGCTGGGCAGGCAGGGGGCGGGGTTGCACACAAGCGCAAGTGAGCGCTCATGTGCAATGTTAAATATGGGAAGTTGATTACTGCCCACCAAAGGACAGGGGCAAATATATATTCCCCCGTCCGCCACTGAATGATAAATGCAGCCCTAAGGATGAATGAGGGAAAGTGTGAGGAACTTAGGTTCTCTCATGGGGCTGTGTCCCCTCCCCAGCACTAAGCCCTTAGGTGTGTGCAGCTATAATAACTAGCTCTTATAGAATTGTGCCCACTCAGAGTGCAGTCTCTTTTAGTCCACTTATGTTTTTTACAATGGAGAACTTTTCTGCATAGCAATCTGATTCTATATCAGTCTGACATCCCATCCACTTATTACCTGTCATGTTCTGCTTAGGAATAGCACAGGAGCAAACATTTCAAGAGTTAAACACATAAAGAAGGAACTGATATAGTTTACCAATAAAATGCTTTGTCAAAAAATATATATACAATTTTAGTTTTACACTTTAATGTAAATCATATCATGTATCATGTGACAAAAGGGTCTAGTTTAGAGAGCTCCTAGGCACAGATAAGCAGTTATAATTTACTGCCACCTACAGCATTGAAATAATATCAGTTCCTTCAGAATACAGGTAGCCCTCAGTTTACGCCAGGGTTAGGTTTCAGAAGGAATAGTTGTAAATCTAAACCGTTGTAAATTGAAACCCAGTTTATAATGTAAGTCAATGGGAAGTGAGGGAGATAGGTTATAGGCCCCTCTCAAAATTGTCATAAGTAACACCTAATACATTATTTTAAAAGCTTTGAAATGATGACTTTAAATGCTAAATAGCATTATAAACCTAATAAAATAATCACACAACACAGAATATATAATTAAACTAAGTTAAATGAACAAAAATATTTGCTAAACAGCATTATAAACTTAATAAAATAATCACACAACACAGACTTCACTTGCATTTTTCTGCAAACAGTTCTTTCTATGCATTCCAATCTGGACTGATTTATAGACAGGAAGATCTTGTTCCTTTGAAATCTGCTCAATAGCTCTGTTGGCTTTGCTGCAACACAAGCGAACCACTCCACCTACAGGCTATTTTAATAAATGCACTGCTTCTCAATGCTTTTCAATAGCAGTCACATGACTGGAAAAAAAGGTTGTTATTCTGAAACGGTGTAAATTGAACCGTTGTAAAACGAGGGCCACCTGTACTTACAAAAATAAAGAGAAATGGTTAAACTTTTCTTTCAATATTTTTTAAATGCACAAGTTAAAGGGACAGTCAACACCAGAATTTTTGTTGTTTTAAAAGATAGATAATCCCTTTATTACCCATTACCCAGTTTTGCATAACCAACACAGTTATAATAATACACTTTTTACCTCTGTGATTAATTTGTATCTAAGCATCTTCTGACAGCCCCCTGATCACATGACATTTTATTTATTATCTATTGACTTTCATTTTAGCCAATTAGTGTAATAGTGCAGTGTCTGCCACAATCCACGGGCGTGATCACAATGTTATCTATAGGGTTTACCTGAACTAGCTCTCCCCTGCTGTGAAAAGCAAATACAAAAGCATGTGATTATAGGCGGCCTTCAAGGGCTTAGAAATTATCATATGAGCCTTCCTAGGTCTAGCTTTCAACTAAGAATACCAAGAGAACAAAGCAAAATTGGTAATAAAAGTAAATTGGAAAGTTGGTTAAAATCACATGCCCTATTTGAAACATGAAAGGTTTTTTTGGACTTGACTGTCCCTTTAAATGAAATATTATATTGACAGCCATCATTCTAACACGTAGCGAGATTTTGTTTATGTTTATAATAGGTCTTGGTATGTCTTGCTAATAGAAAATGTATTAATCTGTGAAACTGTCCAGTGTACACTGAAGTAAGTCTCTCAAATCGTTGAAAATGTGTCTAACTACAGGCGGCATTTTAAGATGATTTGTGGTCCATCTTTTACGTAGGTTGTGAAATTCCTGTGTGTGACTCCTCAGCTTATATATAACGCTCTCATGTACTTATTGGGATTTTATTGCTGTACTGCTCTCTCTGACAAACTTGAGAGGTCTTAATACAAAACTCAATGTTACTCCTCTGTACAAGTTCCCATACAGCTGAGTCACACTGCAGGCCCGTGTATAGGTACCGATGGTATTAGTAGTAGTATGCTCATACAGTGAAATGGGAGACATACTGAATGAACCTGTTTATCTGTTGCTCTCAGTATTGAGCAGTTTCTGTACCTGAAAACCTCCCACACTGTCCTTCACTAAGCTGCTGATCACCCAGCCCGGGCCGCCTCACCACGCCCCCAGGCAAACACTAGTGGTGGGAGGGTAAACTTGCTGAATAGTTCAGTAATGTCCAGTATATGACTAAACTTACTATACTAAAGTATCAGTGCGCTAACGGAATCACATCTGAGTGAGGATCTCTATATTGATAAGCGGGGGATGTTAAAATGAAGTCGCAGCTCATTAGAATGGAAGTGACCGCGTCATGGACTCTCAGCGCTCCGGATCTTGAAGTGAGGCTGCAATGAAGAGGGTAGACTGTGTTTACAGCCCACATAAAGGTAAGAAAAATAGCTGTTTGTTTCTGCTGATTCTGGTTAAGGAGTTGCTTTCCTCTACTCCTCCACAGCCAGTGATCCCAAGCTCAGGGCTGGACAGAGCATAGTTGTAAAACGTCCATGGCTCCAAGATTTCGGATTTCCTTCTGGCTGCAATTGACAGCATTTTACAGATATACCATGTATAAAGCACACGAGTAAACCCATGTGCAGCTTTGTCTTATTACACCAAGAATAATGTTGCTCTGGTAAACTGAAGCTGAGTTTTCTTGTTTTCAGACACCTCAACTTATATTTTTTCAGTCAGAGTAACTTCTGTTGTACAAATACTGCAATGTTTGCTTTGATATTTATTTTACGATTAAAATAACATAAAACATCTAGATGTTTAAAATAAACTTTATATAAAAGTAAACCATTCTGAATTGCTGGCTTAGTGCAATACTATTTATTTTGTGTGATAACAGCTCTAAAGTAGCATATAAACCCCAAAAGGATTTGAGTGGATCAGCCAATCCGCTGCTGTAAAAATAAGGTGGCTATTAGTAAAACATATATATATATACATCTCTTTTTGAATAAATCTGTGGATTGTTTGCATCCATTGTTGGATTCTACTGCATCCTTCTCCCTATCTTCAATGATGAGGGCAAATATGTGATATTCTTTACCGAGAAATAAATCAATCATCCTCAAATACAAATCACTTGCTTTGAACCTCTATTCCTGTTATTTTACTTTATTCTCTCCCATGCACACTTAATAATTTTACTTAATTCTCTCCCAAGTACATCCATTGTAAGTGTTAAAGGGACATAAAAACCCATTTTTTTTCTTTCATGATTTAGATAGAACATACAATTTTAAACAACTTTCTAATTTACTTCTATTATCATATTTTCTTCATTTTCTTGTTATTCTTTGTTGAAAAGCAGAGATGTAAGCTCAAGAGTGTGCACGTGTCGGCAACACTATATGGCAGCAGTTTTGCAACAATGTTATACATTGGCAAGCGCACTAGATGGCTGCACTTTTTCCTGTCATGTAGTTCTCCTCCCAACCGCTATTTCCGGATTTTCTAATGAGTGACGTATAGAGCGGTCCCACCCGCTCTATGCGTGTTTCCAATGCGTGTTCACGATCCTCTGATCAACTGCGCATGCGGGAATCAGCGATTCCCTCCCTCTCCGTTTATTGTAAATAATAAATAAATAAAATATTGTGTAAACTCCTAAAAACCAGTATTGAAACTCCAGTAATAAGTTTTAGATCCAAGGTCTAGTAGCTGAGTGGTTGGCCGGCCTATGCTTTGGTTAAAGCAATGCTGGGAATAATGCAAAAAAGACAAGCGCGTTAGCCAAGCTAGGTTTTGGCAGTAAGATGGTTCAATACCTCAGCAAGTTAAACCATTCGCTAGATGTGCCCGTAAATAGAACTAGTACGCAAAATGGGAACGTGTGTGTATTCACATGAAGAATTAGCTTTTAGCGCATGCGCATATCATCAAGTAGGTGGAAGACATGCGGTCACGGCCACCTAACGGACAGATTTTCAACTGGCTGATCTAAAAACGTGACCAAGAGATAAAAATTATCGGGTTGTTTTTGCAGAGTGGAAAAAAGGGAATTAAAACAGAGATGACTGAATTTTGAATACAAATGTAAAAAAATAATGAATGAAACTCCTATTGATTTTTTTAACAAAGAATTGGAATTGTGGATCAGCGTGAAGGTAACTTTACCTTCACTTTAATATTGTGCGTTCCTCATGCACAACTACGGTTTGTACAGAGACCAAGTGTTAGCAGTGGCAGTTCTTAGGCAGTGCTATGCACCCCCAATTCATTCTCAAAGGTGTCGGGTATTTATTTTCCCTACCCAGGATGAGAGAGATAAATGGAAGAAAGATAAGACTCTAAAAATGAAAATAAGAGAATAATGACTTTGACCAGTACCACCTTTCAACTTAGATATGTGGCACTGCGGCAACCTTTGTTAGCCCCCAATTTCTTGAACCACCCGTTATTTCAGCGGGCATTTCTATAGCAAGTAACAATGTATACGCTCCATATAAATATGTTTACTGTACATTAGTGGTGCTCAGATGTTTTTTTTTGTTTGTTTGTTACATACCTTCATAAATTCACCTGACACATAAGACACTTTGATGAATGTACATCCTTAAGCGCTCCATTAGGGTAATCTATAATTTAGCGCTCCACTTGTTATCTAGGCCATTGTTATTTGCAAGCAATAGTGCAATGATATATTTCTCTAACACAGAGCATTTTATTTTGGCAGACTCTAACAGTTGACTAGGACAATCGATTATAAGTTGGCCAGTAATTCACTCAATTCCTACAAAAGCAAACATGTTGATGCAGACCTTTTAATCTAGTAAATTTTGAATACCCAAGTTAAAGAAAGAAATTAATAGACGAAAATACATCTATTATTAATATGACAGGGAACCAAGCACCCTTTTAAAATGTATTATTTGTATTAAATACATAGAAAATCCATATAAGAACAAAGTGGCTGCCATTCTACACATCAAGACCAAGACAATACTGTAACATATTAAAGCACACAAAGTTCATATTGAAAGTAAGGAGGAAGCATCACCAGACCGCTCAAGCACAGTCAGAACTGTGACTAGTACAAGAGTAAATACAAATTAGGATAAAGTAAGCACACCGCGTTAATTATATATTATGTGTTGTGTGATTATTTTATTAGGTTTATAATGCTGTTTAGCATTTAAAGTCTTCATTTCAAAGCTTTAAAAATAATGTATTAGGTGTTACTTATGACAATTTTGAGAGGGGCCTGGAACCTAACTCGCTCACTTCCCATTGACTTACAATATAAACTGGGTTTCAATTTACAACAGTTTCGATTTACAACCATTCCTTCTGAAACCTAACCCCGGCGTAAACTGAGGGCTACCTATATATATATATATATATATAGATATACGTGTGTTCATGTATGTCTGTCTGTATATGTGTTTATAGATAATAGTAATGCAAAGAGTGCCAATGAGTTAGTGTTACATTAGATGACTGTAACCATAGATACAGATTATATAGTGTATAGAGCTATATAAGACAGGGTGTATATGTGTGTGTCAAGAAGAGATGACTGCGTAGGTGTTCACGGCTGGATTTTGTAAGAGCTGGAACATGTGGAGTGAATCTCAGTTCAGAGTCAAGTGTTACACCAAGATAGCAGACCTGAGGATAGGTTCTGAGAATAGAGTCTCCAGCTGTGTGAGAAATGTCAGGTGTAGAATGTCTCGAAGAGGAGGGCAATAAGAAGCAGCTCAGTTTTAGAAAGATTGAGTTGGATTTAAAGGGACAGTATACTGTAAAATAGTTTTTCCCTTAATGTGTTTACAATTGCTTTTTTACCAGCTGCAGAGTATAAAATGTATGAGAATTTGCTTTTTAAGGTTTATTTCTGTATATTAAAGCTCTGATTTTGTGTTTTGAAGCCACAACCTAATAAAATAGGTTGAGCTTGTAGGTATAATTAGATCTCATTACTGTATCACATTGTGCACATATACCTGCTTCTTTATCTTATATCTGTCCTTAAAACAATCACCAGTACTTTGAGAGAACAATGGAAAATCAACATTTTATTACCTTATCTCTGCTTTATCACACTGGGAGTGTAATTTCTTCTGCTGGCTGTGTTTACAAAGCTCATCTATAGCTGGTACGCGGGGCCACAAACTTTCAGAATAGGTGGGGATACCACATGCTAAATCAACAATTTCAAATGCCAATATAAGGGTAAAGGAGCTACTTGTAAACAATTTAATACACTCCAGCAGGTAAAGTGGATCATTGGGAACAAATTAAAGGGGAGAAAATTTTTGAGTAAACTGTCCCTTTAATGCAAAGACATTCAAGAGGAAATTGCAGAGAGACAGTTGCTAATCTGATTGAGTAAAGAGGGAGAGATGTCAAGAGAGGAAAGATAAATTTGGGTGTCATCAACATATAAGTGGTACTGGAGCCGAATGGAGGACGTATAGATAGAAAAAAGCAAGGGACCCAAGACAGAGCCTTGTGGTACTCCTACTAAGAGAGGCAACAGATCGTAGGATATGCTGTTAAAGGGAACTGTAAATGAGAGGTTATTTTAATATGAACTTTGTGCACTTTATGTATGTTACTGTATTGTCTTGGGCTTGATGTGTAGAATAATGGCTTCTCTGTTCATATATGGATTGTCTATTGTATTTAATAAAAGTAATACATTTTAAGGGTGCTTGCGTCCCCTTCATATTAATAATTGATGTATTTTTGTCCTTTAATTTTATTTTGCCACTTTAATGTCCTTTTTATATCCCTCTTTTTCTTCATTTATCTGTACCTATGTTCTAGCGATACAGAATATGTTGTCACACTACAAATAAATGATAATTATTCACCCAAGTCATTGGACTGGGTAAAATACACGAAAAAAAGAATTCCTTGCAAATGTTTTTGTTAACCCCTTTGAGTATTGTGGGTGCTACAAGAATGCATAGCACTTATCCATTTACATACAACTGACTTAGGGGCAACGACAAATTGGGCAATCCATACAAATTGTGGGTTATTACAAATATGCTCTCTACTCCAGCTTTTCTCTTTAATATCTTTTCTTATAGGATTGATTTATAATGTCTAGCAGGGCTGTGCCAAATTCCATTGAAATACTTTCTATTGTCTGCTCCCGTTGTCTTATTGGCAATGTGCTGCATGTAGCTTATTGCTACGCTTGCAGGGGGTGAGTAAGGCATATATTAAAATAACAGTTTAATCATTACATTACCGTGGGTGTGGAGCCCCTAACATTCTTTAAATTCTTTCTCAGGGTCAGTAAAAATCACAGGAAACTCTGGCTGTGTTAAAAAGCAAACAATTTGGTTTAATGGGCCCAAATCATCCACCCAGCTGTTGGCCCCAGGTGAGGGCCACCAGGGACCCTTTGTGATATAAAACATCTGGCTTCCTGTTGGTAATGTAACACATGCAGCACTCCAGGATTGGAGAATGGACGCTGTCTTTCTGTTGAGTTTTTATTACATCTTTCTAACTGTAATTAAACATTTACACAAGAAACTATCCAATATGGGTAGCCATTATAGTCTATTTTCACACTGATGTTTATGATGCTTCTAACCTGTCTGTGTCCCTCTCCCCTGTCAGGCTGCTATTTCTCACACCACTAAGTTGACATTCTTGTCTGAAGGACAAACGCACATCTGTCCTACATACAGTCAGGTATAACTGGCATTGCAGGTTCTCTTTGCTGACTTGCAAGAAAATACCTTGAGATATCTGAGGCCGCAGGAGTCTAATGATAATGCAGACATCATTCTGTTTTCAGGGGCTGTCTCCTCTTCTCCTGTGTCTCCTTAAAGGGACATGCAAGTATTTTTTATATATTATGATCAGTAAAGTAAATGTTTTTAAAGTATTTGAATGTTGTTAGTCAAATTTGTGTTGTTTTGCAGTGTAGTTCCATACCACTAGAAAAGCTTCTTGAGTATGTTTATCTGATATTTGTTGACAAGATAAAATGAAAGTTTTTATATCAAAGTTGTTGTTTTTTAATCATCATAATTTTAAGAGGCCCGATTGTTTACTTTTAGAAAGGGACTCAACATAGTACAAGAGGGAGGCTTGTTCAGTAAGAATAGGGGCCCGATGATCTAAACTTCGCCAGATCAGGTGTGGTTTTTCACTCCCACCCTCGCAAAGGGCTTCCCTGGTGGAATTATTGTAAAAAAGGGGCAGTCCCTGCAAGTGGCGAGATGTCTTCTAGTGAAAGTAACGGAGCTCACTGGAAAGGGACACTTTGCTCTGTAGAGCAAAATTAGCAGTGAACACTTGCACATCCAGTGTACTTAAATTATGATTTACACCGTGCATATTTAATACGATGTATTCCTGTGTAATTTACATACAAATGTTTACAATTTTTTTTTTATAAAATATTGTTTTTGGTGAACAATATTGTTAGGATTTTTGCTGCACCTTAACAAAACATTTTCTTCCTGCTAATTTATTGTGCACTTTTTGTAACGTATGAATCACCTCCCCATAAGAAAATGCAGTATACTCCCCTTAACGAGAGACACCCTGCACCCTTGCACTAGCAAGAATTCTTTTATTATCTCACCAGCCCCATAGACCTTTAGATCATCAGGCTCTAGGTAAGAATGACTAAAATATTGATGAAAAGGTGTTATAAATACCCTTACAGCAGGGAGGATGAGCTCTTTAAAGGGGTAGTAAACACCAAAAATGTTATTGTTTAAAAAGCTGGATAATCCATTTTATTTACCATTCACCAGTTTTGCATAGCCAACACTGTTATAGAAATATACTTTTTACCTCTAATTACCTTGTGTCTGAGCTTCTGCAGAATTCCTCCTTATCTCAGATCTTTTGACAGACTTGCATTTCAGGCAATTAGTACTGACTCTTAAATAACTTCACGTGCATGAGCACAATGTTATCTATAGGAAACACATGAACTAATGCCCTCTAGCTGTGAAAAATGTCAAATGCATTCAAATTAGGGGAGGCCTTCAAGGACTTAGAAATTAGCACATGAGCCTACCTAGTATTAGCCTTCAACTAAGAATAACAAGAGAGCAAAGCAAATTTGATGATAAAAGTAAATTAGAAAGTTGTTTAAAATGACACTCCCTATCTAAACCATTAAAGTTTAATTTGGACTTTACTATCCCCTTAAGGGGCTTTCAAACTAATAATGTTTTTTTCATGATATAACACAGGATTTTAAACAGCCTTCTGATTTACTTATTTTATCAAATTTGCTACATATTCTTGGTATTCATTGTTGAAGGGGCAGCATATTCCTACTGGGAGCTAGCTGAACAAACTGGGTGAACCAATCAGCAGTTAGCTCCTTACACTATTAGGTATGCTTTTCAACAAGGTGGATTTGATTTAAATCAATTTAAATCGCTAGTCAGTAAGACCAATTTAAATCGATTTAAATCATGGTTTTCATTCCTAGAATAATAACTTTTCAGATTATTTTTTCCAGTTATTTCAGACCATTACTAATTTAATTATATCATTAGATATGCACAGATAGATCATTGAAATGAATTAAATTATTGGGATTTTAATTATCTCCACTTGAATTGGTTAATCATGCATATTTGATCAATTTATAAGCTGTACTTTATTGGAAGGAGAAAAATGATTACCTTAATAATAACAATTTAAATAGTTTTATTTAACTAAAACGATAACATTATATTTCATTTTTAATGTTTCCCCTCCCTCCTCACACTTAGGTCCTTGTGCAGATCTATTCCACTCCAATCTTCTATTCAGTGAGCTTCTTCAGACTTAGTACGGTTTGATTTTGTGTACATAGATTTGCAGGGAAGCAATGGCATTAAAGGAACAATAAAATTAAACTTTCATGATTCAGAAAGAACATTACATTTTTAGCAATGTTCCAATTTACTTCTCTTATCTAATTTGCTTTGTTCTCTTGGTATCCATTGTTGAAAAGCATGCATCGTTAGGCTCAGAAGCAATGCACTACTGTGAGTTAGCTACTCACTAGCTCACTGTCTCACCCAATGTGTTCAGCTAGGCCCCAGTAGAGCATTGCTCTCCTTTAACAAAGGATACCAAGAAAATAAAGCAAATTTGATAATAGAATTACATTTGAACATGGTATGCTCTATTGGAAACCCAATAGTTTTTTTCATGATTATGTCCCTTTAAGGTCTATCTCTCAACTCTGTATGTTTATTTTATAACATTTTTTGCTGTGTAGAAGGGGTATGTTATTTCTGCAGACACAAATTCATGGTTCTGAGAACTACAAAACCCATAATGGGCTAGATTATAAGTGGAGCGCAAAATACTACTTCCCGTGAAAGTAATAGTTAGTAATACCAGCGATCGCAAATGCGCTGGTATCACAAGTTATGTTCAATCACGTTTGCATTGCACGGAAGCTTTGCGCTCACGAGAGCACACTTCTATAGGCTTCAATGGGAGCCTCATTCTCATGCTGTGACAAGCGGCATGTAAACTAGCGCAGCAAAGGGAGTAAGTCGTGCTGCGATGGACAGCTAATTGTAAATATATATGAATTTATACATATATATATTTGTGTTAATATGTGTGTGTGTATATATATATATATATATACGCATATTAAAAAAAAAATATATACATATAATATTTATAGTGAACACACATAGACCACAATGAAAAGGCAATTTTCAGTGCCATTTTTTCCACTAACAACCCACACTTTTCACCCCTAAAACTTCTTAGTGCAGTTTTTGTTTTATTTAAATGCTCATATGTTTTATTTGCTAAAATGCACTACACAATGTTTTGTGGGGCAGTTGAGTCACATTTTAAAAATTAACCAGAGGTGTGATCTATGGTTAATTTTCAGAGCAATAATCAGCCACTTGTAATGGCTGGTTATTTATTACGAACAAGGAAACTGACGAATTTGCCCGTTTTATGGGCGCACGATAAATTAGCGCTCAACTTTTAATCTAGCCCAATATGTAATATATTCAAGATAGTAGAATTGCCAAAAATAATCTGACAGAAACTTCTTGGAGAGAGCAGGACATTGTCAATGGATTAATGAAATTAGTTTATTAAAAAAAATAAACATTACAGTCATGAATATACAGCATCTTGCTATATAATTAAAAACAAATCTATTTCTGATTGAATAACCTTTAGATTATAGTGTATCCTAAATAGAACTATATTTAGATAGATTTTTCATCAAAAAGCATTTTATTTAAAAAAAAAATCTGATTTAAATAAAAAAAAAAAAAACTTGTTTTTTCCCACCTGCTTTTCAACAGAGGATACCAAGAGAATTAAGCAAATTAAATAATATAATTAATTGGGAAATTTGTTTAATTTGCATGTTCTGTATAATTAATGAAAAATTAATTTTGATTTTACTGTCCCATTGAAATTGCACACTGAGAATGACAGTCTCATCTTGATTCTAGGGGCTGTTATCTTGACCAGAATGAAGACTCTAAAAGCACAAAATCTCAATGCTCACAACAACCCTCCCATCACTTAAAATCGTATTCCAAGTGGAACTAGAGTCACTGTGTTAATGTCATCTGCTGGGTAAGTTTGCTGTTATTATTGTATAGCTATAAGGACATAATAACATAGTAATAAAGGTTCAAAAAAGGACTGAACTCTATCAAGTTCACTCTTTCACACGTACCTGTTACTACTTTCAATTCCAAAGTAGACAAAAACCTAAATTGAATTGATTTCCAATTGTGCCAAACTTGTTATATATATATATATATATATATATATATATATATATATATATATATATATATATAGACATCCAATATCTTAAAGGGACATAATACTCATATGCTAAATCACTTGAAACTCATGCAGTATAACTGTAAAAAGCTGACAGGAAAATATCACCTGAGCATCTCTATGTAAAAAAGGAAGATATTTTACCTCACAATTTCCTCAGTTCTGTGTAAAAAGTTATATTCAACTGCTGCTCAGCTGCAGGTAAAAAAAATGAAGAAATGAACAGCAGCCAATCAGCATCAGCAGTGCTGAGGTCATGAACTCTTTTACTGTGATCTCATGAGATTTCATAGCAAACTTCCTTTAAACTGAATAGGGAAATAAGATGAGAGTGCACTTAAGCTTGCCCCTTCCGCTGTCCCGGAACAGACATACTGATATGCTGCTTAGAAGTCCTTTACAATGGGATGTGGCTACTGAGAAACTTTTGAGGTAAAATATCTTTCTTTTTTATATAGAAATGTTCAGGTGATATTTTCTAGTCAGCTTTTTACAGCTATACTGCATCACTTTCAAGTGTTTAAACATTTGGGTATTATGGCCCTTTAACTCTCGTAGTTGCCACAAGCACACTTTTGTGTCTTATGAGGTTAAATCTAGAGATGTGCACATTGGAAAAATTTGTTTCGTTTCGGACCGATCAGATTTTTTTCAAATTTGGATACATTCGAATGTATTTGTTTCATATACTAATGCATTCCGATGTATTCGTTTCGGATCGATTCGTAAAGTCGGAAGTTCGGTATGTGGTATGTTGATTCAGATGGTTCCAAGTTTCACAAACGGAATTATTTCACTGTTCTATCTCACTAAATATCACTAAATTTAATTATTATACTGAATTGTGATTAGTCGAATACATCCAAACTAATTTGGATTTATTTGTTACAAATGCAATCGGATTAGTTTAGTTTCGTTGCTAGGGTAATTCAGAAATGCAAATCGATTCGAATCTCCGAATTTTGCGAATTTGTCCGAATTTAGATTCGGAACGAAACTAATCACACATTTCTAGTTTAATCACAGTTGCATAACAAACTCAAATTATTATATTATGTAGCTGTGATTTAAATTTTTTTAATATTCACAAGCAAGGTCTGTCTCTCTGTCTCATTACGTTTGTCTTTTCTATTTATTAAGGTGTGTGTGTAAATATATAATATATATATATATATATATATATATATATGTGTGTGTGTGTGTGTATGTATGTGTATGTATATATATATATATATATATATATATATATATATATATATATATATACATACATACACATTTATTTAAATAGATATGAAACTCAAACATTTCTTTTGTGATTCAGACAGAGCATACCATTTAAAAAAAGTTTCCAATTATCAAATTTGCTTGGTTCCCATGATATTCTGTGTTGAAGAGATACATAGGTATGAACATGGCATTAAATAGTACTGCCATCTAGTGCACTTGCAAATGAATAACAGTATTTCTAATGCTTTCAGTTTTGAAAGAATATTACTTAAAAAGAATGTTAGAATGTTGTGCAAACATTCAAAATTCGAAACGAACGAATGTGTTAAAATTCGTTTCAATTTTCATTGAGCAGCAACCTACAACTATGGGACTACTATATGGACTTTTCTCTGCTCCATCTCAGGAACTATAAACATTCACACCCTGCCCGGTTAGGGCTAATCCACGCTAACCTTAATTTTCATAGCCATTTATACATGTACGTTATGCTTTGTAATTACATGAAAACTTATTGTATATATCTTTTGATGCTCAATAAAAACCTTTTTTGAAAAAAGAAAAAAAAAAAAATTTGTTTCAATTTTAGAATGTTGCAAAACATTCACCCATCCCTACCTGACACCTGGTAGTTGCTAGTTGCTGATATGAGTGCAGATCCTCCCCTTTTGAGATATATATATATATATATATATATATATATATATATATATATATACTATCTCACAAAAGTGAGTACACCCCTCACATTTTTGTAAATCTTTTATTATATCTTTTCATGTGACAACACTGAAGAAATGGCACTTTGCTACAATGTAAAGTAGTGAATGTACAGCCTGTATAACAGTGTAAATTTGCTGTATCCTCAAAATAACTGAACACACAGCCATTAATGTCTAAACTGTTGGCAATAAAAGTGAGTACACCCCTAAGTGGAAATGTCCAAATCTGGCCCAATTGGCAATAGGTCTCAGGTGTGAATGGGGAGCAGGTGTGTTGAATTTGGTGTTGTCGCTCTCACACTCTCTCATACTGGTCACTGGAAGTTCAACATGGCACCTCAGGGCAAAGAACTCTCTGAGGATCTGAAAAAAAAGAATTGTTGCTCTACATAAAGATGGCCTAGGCTATAAGAAGATTGCCAAGACCCTGAAACTGAGCTGCAGCACGGTGGGCAAGACCATACAGTGGTTTCACAGGACAGTTTCCACTCAGAACAGGCCTCGCCATGGTCAACCAAAGAAGTTGAGTGCACGTGCTCAGTGTCATATCCAGAGGTTGTCTTTGGGAAATAGACATATGAGTGCTGCCAGTATTGCTGCAGAGGTTGAAAGGGTGGGAGGTCAGCCTGTCAGTGCTCAGACCATACGCCGCACACTGCATCACATTCGTCTGCATGGCTGTCGTCCCAGAAGGAAGCCTCTTCTAAAGATGATGCACAAGAAAGCCTGCAAACAGTTTGCTGAAGACAAGCAGACTAAGTACAAGTATGTCTTGCCTACAGTCAAGCATGGTGGTGAGAGTGTCATGGTCTGGGCATGAGTGCTGCCGGCACTGGGGAGCTACAGTTAATTGAGGGAACCATGAATGCCAACATTTACTGTGACATACTGAAGCAGAGCATGATCCCCTCCCTTCAGAGACTGGGCCGCAGGGCGGTATTCCAACATGATAACGATACCAAACATACCTCCAAGACGACCACTGCCTTGCTAAAGAAGCTGAGGGTAAAGGTGATGGACTGGCCAAGCATGTCTCCAGACCTAAACCCTATTGAGCATCTGTTTGGCATCCTCAAACGGAAGGTGGGGGAGCAAAAAGTCTCTAACATCCACCAGCTCTGTGATGTCGTCATGGAGGAGTGGAAGAGGACTCCAGTGGCAACCTGTGAAGCTCAGGTGAACTTCATGCCCAAGAAGGTTAAGGCAGTGCTGTAAAATAATGGTGGCCACAGAAAATATTGACACTTTGGGCCCAATTTGGACATTTCCACTTAGGGGTGTACTCACTTTTGTTGCCAACGGTTTAGACATTAATGGCTGTGTGTTCAGTTATTTTGAGGGGACAGCAAATTTACACTGTTATACAGGCTGTGTACACTCACTACTTTACAATGTAGCAAAGTGTAATTTCTTCACATGAAAAGATATTAAAAAATATTTACAAAAATGTGAGGGGTGTACTCACTTTTGTGAGATACTGTGTGTGTGTGTGTGTGTGTATGTATGTATGTGTGTATATATATATATATATATATATATATATATATATATATTAGGGCTGGGCGATATGTGGGGAAAAAAATTACGATTTAATCGTGATTTTCACGTCAGTAAGCCCCCCTCTGTAACCTACATAAGCCCCATCAGCTCCCACTGTAACCTGCACCCCCCTGTAGCCCCCATAAGCCCCCTTCTGTAACCTACATAAGCCCCATCAGCTCCCACTGTAAACCCGCACCCCCTGTAACCCCCATAAGCCCCCTCTGTAACCTACATAAGTCTCATCAGCTCCCACTGTAACCCCCCAATAAGCACCCCCTTTAACATCATAAGCACCGCCTGTAACCACCATCAGCCCCCAACCCATATAAGTCCCAGCGCACCCCCCTTCCTGTAACCCGCATCAGCCACAACGCATCCCTCTCCCTGTAACCCGCATCAGCCACAGCGCACCCCGGTAAGTCGGCCCCCCTCTCTGTAACCTGCATCAGCCACAGAGCACCCCCCTCTCTGTAACCCGCATCAGCCACAGCGCTCCCCGGTAAGTCGGCTCAATGTTGCAAGGTGGGCACGGCAAGTCGGCGGCCCTCCTGTACGTCATAGGTGACGTCAAATGGGGCAGGCTAAAAATTGCATTAAAATATCACACTGAGACCAAGATATAAGCCACTAACATTCAGACTGGTACAATTTTAACAGTGCTTAGTTAAACAATAGGACAATATACACTCTAATTGAAACACCAGAAGTTATATATATATATTCTATATGTAAACAGTCAGTTTAAATGCCAATTTCTCTAAGCTGAAATAAATTCTTATTATATATATTAGAACAATCATACATCACCAGGGGATCAAAGAATATTTTCCTGTTTCCAGAATTTCCAATGTATGTCCAGTTCACTGCAGAATACCAAAAATTGAGTTTTGCAATGTGGAGAAGTAAGGGTAGCTATTTGCTTAGAATAACTGCAGCAGTTATCTGTCCAGGGTTTCAGCCTAAAGTTTTCCAGCCAACGTTTAGCAAGAGTTTGCAAAAGTTAGCCCTTTCTCTCTCTATGCTTGGGGTTAAATCATGTGATATAACCCCACCCCGTTTTGTTCTGTACCATCATTGGTGCAATTGGAAACGCACAACGGAAGCTTGTCTCGGATTGGCCCTTCTAGCTTGTCCCTTCTCATTGGATACCTGGGAGGTCTTATCGGATTGGCCCTGGGAAATTTCATCCCCAACAGCTAAAGGCCTTCTGGCTGCAACACTGGACCTTGGCCACCGGGGGCAGCAGACAGACAAACAGTTTCATTTTATACTGTTAACAGAAGGTTACAGATTTTATATTTTTAATATATACACTATAATTTATTGCATTAATACATTTATCTTGTTATCATTTATATTTCATTTAGCATAACAGAAAATTTACAATTTGATATCAAACATCAATATTTTATAGTCATATCACATCAAAGTAATTTATACTGCTAATTATTAGCTTAAAATCCATTTAAAAATAGCATTTGGTTATTTCCCTTTATTCATATAAAACCACAGCATATCTCATATTCAGTACGCCTCCCATTGGGACAACCACACGTGTACTCGCTATATGCCATGTGCTATTGCTTAGCGAGTCTTCCTCCTGTAATTTTCACTAGATTTCTGGAAAACAGAGAAAACGTGTTTATCTTTAATTCAATGGGTCAGTATTTGTATATATCAATGTATTTATTTTTCAACACAGAGAATATTTATTTAATATAATTAGTGATGTCGCGAACTTCAATAGGCAGGCGAACTTTAAAACCTACAAGGACTCTTTCTGGCCACAATAGTGATGGAAAAGTTGTTTCAAGGGGACTAACACCGGGACTGTGGCATGCTGGAGGGGGATCCATGGCAAAACTCCCATGGAAAATTACATAGTTGATGCAGAGTCTGCTTTTAACCCATAAAGGGCCTAAATCACCTAACATTCCAAAATTGTTTGCAATAACGTGCTTTAAAACATCAGTTATGATGTTGTATCTATCAGGTAGTGTAAGTGTTACGGCCGCTTCACAGTGACAGACCAAACTCCAAGTGTAACGCACCGCAAACAGTCCATTTGCACAATCACGAGATAGATAGATACATAGATTACATAGCTCAATCGATGCAATATACATATGATCGATACAAATTACATAGATCAATAGATGCAATATACATTTGATAGATACGAATTACATAGATCAATTGATGCAATATCCATTTGATAGATACGAATGTTATCGATCCAAAGATGCAATATACATTTGATAGATACGAATTACATCAACCAAAATATGTAATATACATTTTATAGATACGAATTACATTGATCAATAGATGCAATCTACATTTGATAGATATGTTTGATAGTTAGATCGATTTGATAGATAAATAGATAGATTTGAAATATATATAATTTCCCTGACAGAGTATAACAATAAGACATGCGGTCTGTGACCCATGGTGTGTTAAGTAGTACTATTCTTAGCAGTTTACTACAACCTGTTACTCCCCCTATGGGGGGAGGTCTATATGGCCTGCATTTTTGGAACTGGGAGATGGAAGAAGATGATTGGTCTGTCCTCCTACTTCAAATTTGTCAAAAACACAAGTGGCTGTCTCAAAACAGTCCGGACACTAGATAGATAGATAGATAGGATAGATAGATATACATAGATTGATAGATAGAATCGATAGAAGAGAAATAGATAGATTTGTTAGATATATAATTACCCTGACAAAGTATAATAATTAAACATGCGATCTGGGATCCATGGTAACTAGGTTGTGTTAAGTAGTACTATTCTTAGCACTTTCAGCCCTGTAACTCCTCCTATCGGTGGAGGTCTATATGGCGTGTATGATTACACTGACAAAGTATAACAACAAAACATCTGGTCTGGGACCCATGGTAATTAGGTTGTGTTAAGTAAAACTTTTCTTAGCACTTTAATCCCTCTTACTCTCCCTTTCGGTGGAGTTCTATATGGCCTGCATGATTACCCTGACAAAGTATAACAACAAAACATCTGGTCTGGGACCCATGGTAACTAGGTTGTGTTAAGTAGTACTATTCTTAGAACTGTAATCCCTGTTACTCCCCCTATCAAGGGAGGTCTATATGGCCTGCATGATTACCCTGACAAAGTATAATAAGAAAACATGCGGTCATGGACCCATGGTAATTAGGTTGTGTTAAGTAAAACTTTTCTTAGCACTTTAATCCCTCTTACTCCCCCTTTCGGTGGAGTTCTATATGGCCTGCATGATTACCCTGACAAAGTGTAACAACAAAACATCTGGTCTGGGACCCATGGTAACTAGGTTGTGTTAAGTAGTACTATTCTTAGAACTGTAATCCCTGTTACTCCCCCTATCAAGGGAGGTCTATATGGCCTGCATGATTACCCTGACAAAGTATAATAAGAAAACATGCGGTCATGGAGCCATGGTTACTAGGTTGTGTTAAGTAGTACTATTCTTAGCACTTTAATCCCTGTTACTCCCCCTATCGGGGGAGGTCTATATGGCGTGCCTGATTATCCTGGCAAAATATAACAACAAGACATGCGGTCTGTGAACCACTGATAACTAGGTTATGTTAATTTTTACTATTCTTAGCACTTTAATCCCTGTTCCTCCCTCTATCGGGGGCGGTCTATATGGCCTGGCTGATTGTCCTGGCAAAATCGAATAACAAGACATGCGGTCTGGGAACCACTGTTAATGTTAACTAGGTTGTGTTAAGTTGTACTATTCTTTGCACTTTAACCCCTGTTACTTCCCCTATCAAGGGAGGTCTATATGGCCTGCATGATTACCCTGACAAAGTATAACAACAAAACATGCGGTCTGGGACCCATGGTGGTACTGGTATAACTAGGTTTTCTTAAGTATTACTATTCTTCGCAGTTTAATTCCTGTGATTGGTCTGTCCTCCTACTTCAAATTTGTCCAAAACACAAGTGGCTGTCTCAAAACAGTCTGGACAGAAGATAGATAGGATAGATAGATATACATAGATTGATAGATAGAATCGATAGAAGAGAAATAGATTGATTTGTTAAATATATAACTACCCTGACAAAGTATAATAATTAAACATGCGGTCTGGGACCCATGGTAAGTAACTAGTTTGTGTAAAGTAGTCCTATTCTTAGCACTTTCATCCCTGTAACTCCTCCTATCAGGGGAGGTCTATATGGCCTGCATTATTACCCTGACAAAATATAACAACAAGACACGCGGTCTGGGACCCATGGTAACTAGGTTGTGTTAAGTAGTACTTTTAAAGCACTTTAATCCCTGTTACTCCCCCTATCGGGGAAGGTCTATATGGCCTGCATGATTACCCTGACAAACTATAATAACAAAACATGCAGTCTGGGACCCATGGTGGTTCTGGTATAACTAGGTTTTCTTAAGTATTACTATTCTTCCAAGTTTAATCCCTGTGATTGGTCTGTCCTCCTACTTCAAATTTGTCCAAAACACAAGTGGCTGTCTCAAAACAGTCCGGACAGAAGATAGATAGATAGGATAGATAGATATACATAGATTGATAGTTATATAGAATCGACAGAAGAGAAATAGATAGATTTGTTAGATATATAATTACCCTGACAAAGTATAATAATTAAACATGCGGTCTGGGACCCATGGTAACTAGGTTGTGTTAAGTAGTACTATTCTTAGCACTTTAATCCCTGTAACTCCCCCTATCGTGGGAGGTCTATATGGCCTGCATGATTACCCTGACAAAGTATAACAACAAGACACGCGGTGTTGGACCCATGGTAACTAGCTTGTGTTAATTAGTACTTTTCTTAGCACTTTAATCCCTGTTACCCCCCTTATCGGGGGAGGTCTATATGGCCTGCCTGATTACCCTGACAAAATATAATAATAAGACATGCGGTTTGGGACCCATGGTAACTAGGTTGTGTTTTAAGTAGTACTATTCTTAGCACTTTAATCTCTGTAACTCCCCCTATTGGGGGAGGTCTATACGGCCTGCATGATTACCCTTACAAAATATAATAATAAGACATCTGCTCTGGGTCTGGGAGCCATGGTAAGGTTGTGTTAAGTAGTACTGTTCTTAGAATTTTAATACCTGTTACTCACCCTATCGGGGGAGGTCTATATGGCCTGCATGATTACCCTAACAAAATATAATAATAAGACACATGCTCTGGGACCCATGGTAAGGTTGTGTTAAGTAGTACTGTTCTTAGCATTTTAATACCTGTTACTCACCCTATCGGGGGAGGTCTATATGGCCTGCATGATTACCCTAACAAAATATAATAATAAGACACATGCTCTGGGACCCATGGTAAGTTTGTGTTAAGTAGTACTGTTCTTAGCATTTCAATACCTGTTACTCACCCTATCGGGGGAGGTCTATATGGCCTGCCTGATTACCCTTACAAAATATAATAACAAGACATGCGGTCTGGGACCCATGGTAACTAGGTTGTGTTAAGTAGTACTGTTCTTAGCATTTTAATACCTGTTACTCACCCTATCGGGGGAGGTCTATATGGCCTGCATGATTAGCCGCACCCAACCAAAAAAAAAAGGCATGCAGTCTTGGACTAAGACCCATGGCTAACTCGGTTGTGTAAAGTAGTACTATTATTAGCACTTTCATCCCTGTTACTTCCAGGCCTCTCGGGGGAGGTCTACATGGCCATCATGATTATCCTAACAAAGTACAACAAAACATGCGGTCTAGGACCCATGGTAACTAGGTTGAGTTAATACCTGTTACAAAACCGTATTGTCGGAGGTCTTTATGGCCTGCATGATTAGCCGCACCAAACCAAAAAAAAGGCATGCGGTCTTGGACTAAGACCCATGGCTAACTCGGTTGTGTAAAGTAGTACTATTCTTAGCACTTTCATCCCTGCTACTTCAAGGCCTCTCGGGGGTGGTCTACATGGCCATCATGATTACCTTAACAAAGTACAACAACAAAACCTTGGCTCTTGATAGCCCGTTAATTGGCTGTATTTTGGTAGTACTGTTCTTATTAGTTTAATACCTGTTACAACACCGAATGGTGGGAGGTCTATATGGCCTGCATGATTAGCCGCACCCAACCCAAAAAAAAGCCATGCGGTCTTGGACTAAGACATGGCTAACTCGGTTGTGTAAACAGTACTATTCTTAGTACTTTCATCCCTGTTACTTCAAGGCCTCTCGGGGTTGGTCTACATTGCCATCATGATTAGCCTAACAAAGTACAACAACAAAACCTTGGCTCTTGATAGCCCGTTAATTGGCTGTATTTTGGTAGTACTGTTCTTATTAGTTTAATATCTGTTACAACACCGAATGGTGGGAGGTCTATATGGCCTGCATGATTAGCCGCACCCAACAAAAAAAAAAGGCATGCGGTCATGGACTAAGACCCATGGCTAACTCGGTTGTGTAAAGTAGTACTATTCTTAACACTTTCATCCCTGTTACTTCAAGGCCTCTCGGGGGTGGTCTACATGGCCATCATGATTACCTTAACAAAATATAACAATAAGACATGCGGTCTGGGACCCATGGTCACTAGGTTGTGTTAAGTAGTACTGTTCTTATTAGTTTAATACCTGTTACAACACCGAATGGTGGGAGGTCTATATGGCCTGCATGATTAGCTGCACCCAACCCAAAAAAAGTCATGCGGTCTTGGACTAAGACCCATGGCTAACTCGGTTGTGTAAAGTAGTACTATTCTTAGCACTTTCATCCCTGTTACTTCAAGACCTCTCGGGGGTGGTCTACATGGCCATCATGATTACCTTAACAAAATATAACAATAAGACATGCGGTTTGGGACCCATGGTAACTAGGTTGTGTTTTAAGTAGTACTATTCTTATTAGTTTAATACCTGTTACAACACCGAATGGTGGGAGGTCTATATGGCCTGCATGATTAGCCGCACCCAACCAAAAAAAAAAGGCATGCGGTCTTGGACTAAGACCCATGGCTAACTCGGTTGTGTAAAGTAGTACTATTCTTAGCACTTTCATCCCTGTTACTTCAAGGCCTCTCGGGGGTGGTCTACATGACCATCATGATTAGCCTAACAAAGTACAACAACAAAACCTTGGCTCTTGATAGCCCGTTAATTGGCTGTATTTTGGTAGTACTGTTCTTATTAGTTTAATACCTGTTACAACACCGAATGGTGGGAGGTCTATATGGCCTGCATGATTAGCCGCACCCAACAAAAAAAAAGGCATGCGGTTTTGGACTAAGACCCATGGTTAACTCGGTTGTGTAAAGTAGTACTATTCTTAGCACTTTCATCCCTGTAACTTCAAGGCCTCTCAGGGGTGGTCTACATGGCTATCATGATTAGCCTAACAAAGTACAACAATAAAACCTTGGCACTTGAAAGCCCGTTAATTGGCTTTATTTTGGTAGTACTGTTCTTATTAGTTTAATACCTGTTACAACACCGAATGGTGGGAGGTCTATATGGCCTGCATGATTATCCGCACCAAACCAAAAAAAAAGGCATGCGGTCTTGGACTAAGACACATGGCTAACTCGGTTGTGTAAATTAGTACTATTCTTAGCACTTTAATCCCTGTTACTTCCAGGCCTCTCGGGTGTGGTCTACATGGCCATCATGATTACCCTCACCAAAATATAACAACAAGACGTGCGGTCAGGGAACCATGGTAAGGTTACTTCTTTTCGCAAAATCGAGTATACCAGTTGCAGGCAGAGGTTCTGACCCTGCATTATGGCTGCACCTCTCCCTAATAGAGGCATCCGTTACAGAGTCTGTGGGCATGTATGCAAAAAGATGGCCTGCCTAAAAGGAGCAGCAAGGCAGTACAGGTCGTTCTCCTTCAGCCGTTTTATACGATGGCCCACGAACCTCAACAGCCACAACAGCAGGAAACACCACCTATGCCATCCTTTTGAACAATAGAGTACAGGTATGGCATTGATTTTAGGAACACAGAGATAATTTTTAGGAACCGTGCAATTGAACTAAAAACCATGTTTGGACACCCAGTACAGTACAGGTCGGTCGCCTTCGACCTTTTTAGAAGAGGGTTCCGGACCCTCAACAAAAACAATAGCAGGAAATAGGACATATGGCATCCTTTTGAACAATAGATTACAGGTAAGGCATTGATTTTAGAAACCCGGAGATAATTTTTAGGAAACGGGAAATAGAAAAAAACATTGATTGGACACCCAGTACACTTCTTTCTCCTTCGGCCTTTTAATAAGAGGGTCCAGGACCCTCAACAGAAACAACAGCAGGAAATAGGACATATGGCATCCTTTTGAACAATAGAGTACAGGTAAGGCATTGATTTTAGAAACCCAGAGATAATTTTTTGGAACCGGGAAATTGAACCAAAAAAATTATTGGACACCCAGTACACTTCTTTCTACTTCAGCCTTTTTATAAGAGGCTCCAGGACCCTCAACAAAAACAACAGCAGGAAAGAGGACGTATGGCATCCTTTTGAACAATAGAGTACAGGTACAGCATTGATTTTAGAAACCCAGAGATAATTTTTAGGAACCGGGAAATTGAACCAAAAAAATGATTGGACACCCAGTACACTTCTTTCTACTTCAGCCTTTTTATAAGAGGCTCCAGGACCCTCATCAGAAACAACAGCAGGAAAGAGGACATATGGCATCCTTTTGAACAATAGAGTACAGGTAAGGCATTGATTTTAGAAACCCAGAGATAATTTTTAGGAAACAGGAAATAGAAAAAAACATTGATTGGACACCCAGTACACTTCTTTCTCCTTCGGCCTTTTTATAAGAGGGTCCAGGACCCTCAACAGAAACAACAGCAGGAAAGAGGACATATGGCATCCTTTTGAACAATAGATTACAGGTAAGGCATTGATTTTAGATACCCAGAGATAATTTTTAGGAAACGGGAAATTTATACCATGGGCCACGACCCTCAAAAGGCACAACAGCATGAAACACCACATATGCCACCCTTTTGCATAATAAACTACAGGTATGGCATAGATGGAACCCAGAGATAATTTAGAGCAACCAAGAGACGGATAAAGATGCTTGGTCGGTCCTCCTCCTTCAAATTTGGGGCACTAAGCGTGCAATTTAATGGTCCGCCAGATATGAGTGGTGTGTTAAGTTGTACTATTCTTAACAGTTTAATCACTGTTATGTGCCTTATTTTTTGCTTTGAGTTTTGTAGCCACAGAGCAGCAGCAGAGGCCAGAAAAATTAGGCATGTACAAATGACTGAAAAATTGGGTATTGTTGTAGCCACTGCTGTAGCAGCGGACAGAAAAATTGATGTTTGTAAAACATTTAGAAAGTGCCCTAAAAGCTTGCGGCTTGAACACTAGTTGTTGGCGGATAAGTCAAGCAAGTCATCCTGCAGTATAAGAAAAAAAAAGCCAGCGTGTGTACCAGTTGTAGCCCAAACCAGCTCATCTCATCATCAGGCCTTTTTTACTCAAATGTATCGCCCAATGTCAGTCCCTGCGGGATCCATCCCTCATTCATTTTAATAAAGGTGAGATAGTCAAGGCTTTTTTGACCTAGGCGACTTCTCTTCTCAGTGACAAAACCTCCTGCTGCACTGAAGGTCCTTTCGGACAGAACACTTGAAGCGGGGCAGGCCATAAGTTCAATTGCAAATTGGGATAGCTCAGGCCACAGGTCAAGCCTGCACACCCAGTAGTCAAGGGGTCCATCGCTCCTCAGAGTGTCGAGATCCGCAGTTAATGCTAGGTAGTCTGCTACCTGTCGGTAGAGTCTTTCTCTGAGGCTGGATCCCGAAAGGCTCTGGCGATGCATGGGAGTTAAAAAGGTCCGCATGTCCTCCATCAACAAGACGTCAGGAAAGCGTCCTGTCCTTGCCGCAGTGGTCGTGGGAGGAGGAGGAGGATTACTTTCATCTCTTACCGGTTACATTCCCGTTGTGCTGTGACATCACCCTTATACGCTGTGTAAAGCATAGTTTTTAATTTATTTTTAAAATGCTCCATCCTTTCCGACTTGCGGGAATTTGGTAACATTTCAGGCACTTTATGCTTATACCGGGGGTCTAGTAGCGTGGACACCCAGTACAGGTCATTCTCCTTCAGCTTTTTTATACGAGGGTCCCTCAACAGGCACGACAGCATGAAAGAACCCATTTGCACAAGGTTGGATGCCGAGCTAATCATGTCCCGTTCCTCGTCCTCACTGATGTCACTGAGGGTATCTTCTTCCCCCCAGCCACGTACAACACCACGGGTACCATAGAGGTGACAACAACGAGCACCCTGGTATGCCTGTTGTGCTCGGTCTTCCTCCTCCTCCTCCAAAAAATTGACAATACTGTAAGAAAAAATATGATTGGTGGCACTAGTTGGAAACGGCAAGTGGGCCTGGCACACACGCTGGCAGGCAGGCAGGCAACTGCAATTCAATGGCACTAGGAGACTGAAGAATCACAGTCAAAGTTATGATTTAAATTTTTTTCAATACTGTTAAAAGAACAATGATTGTTGGCACTAGTGGGCCTGGCACAAACACTGGCAGGCAGGAGGAAAGTGCAATTCAATGGCTTGAGCAAACTGATGATTCACAATCTAACAATTTTTAATTTTAAATATTAACAATACTGTTACAACAACTATGATTGGTGTAACTAGTTGTCAAGTGGGCCTGGCACACAGGCTGGCAGGTAGGAGGAAACTGCAATTGAATGGCACTAGGAGACTGAAGATTCACAGTCCAAAAAGTTATGATTTAAAAAATTTTCAATACAGTTACAGGAAATATGATTGTTGGCACTAGTTGGCTAGTGGGTCTGGCACACACGCTGGCAGGCAGGAGGAAATTGCAATTCAATGGCACTAGCAAATTGATGATTCACAATCTAAGATTTTTTTTTAAATATTAACAATACTGTTACAACAAATATGATTGGTGTAACTAGTTGGCAAGTGGGCCTGGCACACAGGCTGGCAGGCAGGAGGAAACTGCAATTAAATGGCACTAGGAGACTGAAGATTCACAGTCAAAAAAATTATGATTTACAATTTTTTCAATACTGTTACAAGAAATATAATTGGTGGCACTAATTGGCTAGTGGGCCTGGCACACAGGCTGGCAGGCAGGAGGAAAGTGCAATTCAATGGCACAAGCAAACTGATGATTCACAATCTAACAATTTTTAATTTTAAATATTAACAATACTGTTACAACAACTATGATTGGTTTAACTAGTTGGCAAGTGGGCCTGGCTCACAGGCTAGCAGGCAGGAGGAAACTGCAATTCAATGGCACTAGGAGACTGAAGATTCACAGTCTGAAAAGTTATGATTTAAAAAAATTTCAATACAGTTACAAGAAATATGATTGTTGGCACTAGTTGGCTAGTGGGCCTGGCACACACGCTGGCAGGCAGGAGGAAAGTGCAATTCAATGGCACAAGCAAACTGATGATTCACAATCTAATATTTTTTTTTTTTAAATATTAACAATACTGTTACAACAAATATGATTGGTGTAACTAGTTGGCAAGTGGGCCTGGCACACAGGCTGGCAGGCAGGAGGAAACTGCAATTCAATAGCACTAGGAGACTGAAGAATCACAGTCCGAAAAGTTATGATTTAATTTTTTTTCAATACAGTTACAAGAAATATGATTGTTGGCACTAGTTGGCTAGTGGGCCTGGCACACACGCTGGCAGGCAGGAGGAAACTGCAATTCAATGGCACTAGCAAACTGATGAGTCACAATCTAAGATTTTTTTTTTAAATATTAACAATACTGTTACAACAACTATGATTGGTGTAACTAGTTGGCAAGTGGGCCTGGCACACAGACTGGCAGGCAGGAGGAAACTGCAATTAAATGGCACTAGGAGACTGAAGATTCACAGTCAAAAAAATTATGATTTACAATTTTTTCAATACTGTTACAAGAAATATGATTGGTGGCACTAATTGGCTAGTGGGCCTGGCACACAGGCTGGCAGGCAGGAGGAAAGTGCAATTCAATGGCACGAGCAAACTGATGATTCACAATCTAACAACTTTTAATTTTAAATATTAACAATACTGTTACAACAACTATGATTGGTGTAACTAGTTGGCAAGTGGGTCTGGCACACAGGCTGGCAGGCAGGAGGAAACTGCAATTCAATGGCACTAGGAGACTGAAGATTCACAGTCAAAAAAGTTATGATTTAAAAAAAATTTGATACTGTTACAAGAAATATGATTGGTGGCTCTAGTGGCTAGTGGGCCTGGCACACACGCTGGCAGGCAGGAGGAAAGTGCAGTTCAATGGCACGAGCAAACTGATGATTCACAATCTAACAATTTTTAATTTTAAATATTAACAATACTGTTACAACAATTATGATTGGTGTAACTAGTTGGCAAGTCGGCCTGGCACACAGGCTGTCAGGCAGGAGGAAACTGCAATTCAATGGCACTAGGAGACTGAAGATTCACAGTCAAAAAAGTTATGATTTAAAAAAATTTCAATGTTACAACTAATATGATTGGTGGCACTAGTTGGCTAGTGGGTCTGGCACACACGCTGGCAGGAAGGAGGAAACTGCAATTCAATGGCACTAGCAAACTGATGATTCACAATTTTTTATTTTAAATATTAACAATACTGTTACAACAAATATGATTGGTGTAACTAGTTGGCAAGTGGGCCTGGCACACACGCTGGCAGGCAGGCAGGCAACTGCAATTAAATAACAACAGCAGAATGATGTAACAGTTTGTTTTTAAAAAAGTTACAAAAATGTTACAACAGATAGGAGTAATGGCACTCATGATAGAACTAGGCACAGTATGTGCTGGCAGCCTGACACACAGGCTGGCACTAGTGGTGGCAGGCTGGCCTGTGAACTAATATTAAATAACACTGGAAGAGTGATGTAAATTTTTTTTTTTTACAAAATTTAATGTTATGTTACAACAGATAGGAGTGGTGGACTGGCACTGAGGATGGAAGTAGGCACAGTATATGCTGGCAGCCTGACACACAGGCTGGCACTAATGGCAGCCTGGCTGGCCTGGCAACTAAAATTTAATAACACTAGAAGAGGACTGATGTTAAAAAAAAATTTACATAAAATTTACACTAATGTTGTTACACCAGATATAAGTGGTGGAACATTTTTTTTTAAGCAGTGTAACACTATATGATGTGGGGCAGAAACACACAGTCCTGATGGAAAAATAAATTAAATTACACTAGCATGATGATTTAAAAAAAAAATTTAACTTTAAAATAATGTAAAGCAGATATGAGTCGTGGCTGGTAGGTAGGGCAGCAATTTACCACAGTATGCTGTGTAAGTGAGAAACACACAGGCCTGATAGAAAATTAAATTAGATTACACTAGCAAAATAATTTAAAAGTTTTTCTTTTAAATTTAAAATAATGTTAAGCAGATATGAGTGGTGGCACTGGCTGGCTGCTACGTAGGGCAGCAATTAACAACAGTATGCTCTGTAAGTCAGAGATTTTTTTTTAATTTAAAGAAAAAGGTTAAGCACATATGAGTTGTGGCTGATAGCCTTGGAAGGGCAGCAATTAAAAACAGTAGGCTTTGTAAGTCACATACACACAGGCCTGATAGAAAATAAAATTAGATTACACTAGCAAAATTATTTAAAGTTTTTTTTTTTTATTTAAAGAAAAAGGTTAAGCACATATGAGTCGTGGCTGTTAGCCTTGGTAAGGCAGCAATTAACCACAGTAGGCTCTGTAAGTCAGATATACACAGGCCTGATAGAAAATAAAATTAGATTACACTAGCAAAATGATTTAAATTTTTTTTTTTGGGAATTTAAAAAAAGGTTAAACACATATGAGTCGTGGCTGATAGACTAGGGAGGGCAGCAATTAAACACAGTATGCTCTGTAAGTCAGCAAAACACACAGGCCTGATAGAAAATGAAATTAGATTACACTAGCAAAATGATTTAAAAGTTTTTTTTTTAAATTTAAAATAAGGTTAAGCAGATATGAGTGGTGGCTGGCACAGAGCAATTAACCAAAAGACTGAAAAAAACTGAAGTATATGCTGTGTGAGCCTGAGAGACACAGGCCTGATAGAAAATGAAAATAAATTACACTAGCAAAATAATTTCAAATTTTTGTTGGTTAAATTTTAACTAATGTTGTTAGGCAGATATCAGTGGTGGCACTAATCACAGCATATGCTGTGAGCCATTTCTTCAGCTAAACTCTGTTTTTTCCTGTCTAATTAAGTTTCAAACAGAACTCCTCAGTTTATCACTGCATGGGGTCATCTATCTGATATTTGGCCAAAGACTACAATTCCTTGAAGATGTTTGCAAATCCAAATATTCTCACAGACGGAGCAACTGTTTTTTTTGTTTTGTATTTTTTAGATTAGAGAAATAAAAATTCTTTATCCAGGCTTCCTTTGAAGTGGATAATTGGGACCTTTTGGCTTGTGATCTGCTTTAAGACCTGGAATATACAGATGACTATCTTTTTGGAAACAATCTGTCTTTTTATACAACAGTCTAAGCCTTTGTTCTCACTTGGATGCATTGTAATTTTGCATACTGAGTGGGGGAGGATTGTAGTCTACAGTGAATAGAACCGTTGTAAATAGTCTCATAAGCAGTTTCACAAAACAAAATGAGTTCTTGGTCTTATCATAAATCTATGTGCAGATAAATATACATATATATATATATATATATATATATATATATATATATATATATATATATATATATAATTCAATAATACTCAGTTGCCCTGACAGATTGTTTGAATGGTTGATAAAGAACCTCGATCAACTTCCAGACAAATTAAAGCTGACCTTCAGGCACAGGGTACAAATGTATCAACTCAAACTATTTGTCACCATCTGAATGAAAAGGGACGCCATGGTAGGAGACCCAGGAGGACCCCACTGCTGACACAGAAACATAAAAAAGCCAGATTGGAGTTTGCCAAAACTTACCTGAGGAAACCAAAATCCTTTTGGGAATATGTGCTGTGGACAGACAAAACAAATTTACAGCTTTTTGGTAAAGCCCATCATTCTACTGTTTTCAGAAAAAGAAATAAGGCTTTTAAAGAAAAGAATACAGTCCCTACAGTCAAACATGGTGGAAGTTCACTGATGTTTTGGATTTGCTTTTCTGCTTCAGGCACTGGATGTCTTGACTGTGTGCATGGCATTAAGAAATCTGAAGACTACCAACGAATTCTGTGGTGCAATGTAGTGTCAGAAAGTTTGGTTTCTGCCAGAGGTCATGGGTCTTACAGCAGGACAATGGCATCTATTTATCAAGCCATCAACCGCAAATAAGCTGGAATTCTGCAGCGTATTTGTGGCGAGCCTAATTCGCCTTAGTTATCAAACCCTACAGACCGGCAAAAGTATAATTTTGTGACGTAACATACGATCCGCCGGACTCAGTCCGACACAGATCAATGCTTACGTCATTACAGATGTTCCGACTGCAAATTTGGCACAATCTGACTACTTTTGCTAGTTAACAATTTTCTACCAGGTACGCTCGCCACTATTCCGGCCCAGCGTACCCGGCTTTCAATCCGCCGCCCTAGGAATCGATGGCTTATGTTTGCTGCTGCCCGATATCCCATTGATTCCTATGGTAACGTTTACACCTAACACCCTAACATGTACCCCGAGTCTAAACACCCCTAATCTGCCCCCCCTACACCGCCGCCACCTACATTATACTTATTAACCCCTAATCTGCCCCCCTACACCGCCGCCACCAACATTATACTTATTAACCCCTAATCTGCCCCCTCTACGTCGCCACCACCATCCACCCACCTACATTTATTAACTCCTAATCTGCCGCCCCCAACGTCGCCGCCTCTATATTAAATTTATTAACCCCTAAACCTAAGTCTAACCCTAACACCCCTAACTTAAATATAATTTAAATAAATCTAAATAAATATTCCTATCATTAACTAAATTAAGTTAATGCTCCGCGTCGGATGTCTAGAAGATGGAGCCGCTCCGCGCCGGATGGATGAAGATAGAAGATGCCGTCTGGATGAAGACTTCTGCCTGTCTGGAGGACCACTTCTGCACGTCTGGAGGACCACTTCTGCCGGCTTTGTTGAGGACTTCGGACCGGTTGAGTGAAGACTTCTCCCGGTAAGGTGATCTTCAAGGGGTTAGTGTTAGGTTTTTTTAAGGGGGTATTGGGTGGGTTTTAGAATAGGGTTGGTTGTGTGGATGGTGGGTTTTAAAGGGACTTTAAACACTTGTCATTAGTGTTTTGTTTGTTTTTTATTCATAATCTTTCTCTATTTTTTTTAAATGCAAATCGCTATTTCTTTTTATTATAGGTTTATTTATTTTTTTATTTTTTTTAATTTACTTCACTTTCTGACCGGTCCGTGCCGACATGGCTGAAAGTTATGTTGAGAAAGCCGGAAGTCTCTGCTTATTGCTGTGAGCGCGCACGCATGCAGACAGCACAGCATAACTAAAACTACTGCTGCTATAAAGTTTGCAGCGATTATCTTAGTTTTTTCCCTAAATAATATCCTTTGAACTGGCCTCATCTATAGCTAACACCCTTGTAAGCTAATAAATTTGTTATAATTTTTTAAAAAAAAATAATTAACTCTATTTTGCAATAAACCTTGTACTACGAGTGAAAGAGGGATCGCCCAACACACTGATCAGGGAGACAGCTGCTGTCTCATAAATATACTCTGTTTTCTTTTACCACTCTGTTATCTCTCCAAGCTCCTGGAGTCCCGCTCAAGCTATACCTTTTCTGAGCTTATTGCAAATCGTATGCAGCTGACGCTCTCTATGTGATGTGACAGCATCAGTGGTTTGTTTATTTAGCAGGCATTCTGAAGATCCTAAAAGATAGCGTAGTGAATGCTTTATTTGTGGGGGTTTTTACGAGTATGGAGCGGTCAGCCATAGGGGCCTAGTTATCAAGCCGTCAACCTCAAATACGCTGGAATTCCGCAGCATATTTGTGGCGAGGCTGATTCGCCTTAGTTATCAAAGGCTACAGACCGGCAAAAGTAGAATTTTGTGACGTAAGCTTCGATCCGCAGGACTCAGTCCGACACAGATCGATTCTTACGTCACTCCAGATGTTCCGCACACGTGTGCGGCACAATCTGACTACTTTTGCTAGTTATCAAAAAACTAGCAGGTACGCTCGGCACTTTTCCGGCCCAGCGTACCTGGTTTCTCCAACATAGGTGTGTCCGGTCCACGGCGTCATCCTTACTTGTGGGATATTCTCTTCCCCAACAGGAAATGGCAAAGAGCCCAGCAAAGCTGGTCACATGATCCCTCCTAGGCTCCGCCTACCCCAGTCATTCTCTTTGCCGTTGTACAGGCAACATCTCCACGGAGATGGCTTAGAGTTTTTTAGTGTTTAACTGTAGTTTTTCATTATTCAATCAAGAGTTTGTTATTTTCAAATAGTGCTGGTACGTACTATTTACTCAGAAACAGAAAAGAGATGAAGAATTCTGTTTGTATGAGGAAAATGATTTTAGCAACCGTAACTAAAATCCATGGCTGTTCCACACAGGACTGTTGAGAGCAATTAACTTCAGTTGGGGGAACAGTTTGCAGTCCCTTGCTGCTTGAGGTATGACACATTCTAACAAGACGATGTAATGCTGGAAGCTGTCATTTTCCCTATGGGATCCGGTAAGCCATGTTTATTACGATTGTAAATAAGGGCTTCACAAGGGCTTATTTAAACTGTAGACTTTTTCTGGGCTAAATCGATTGATTATTAACACATATTTAGCCTTGAGGAATCATTTTATCTGGGTATTTTGATATAATAATATCGGCAGGCACTGTTTTAGACACCTTATTCTTTAGGGGCTTTCCCAAAGCATAGGCAGAGTCTCATTTTCGCGCCGGTGTTGCGCACTTGTTTTTGAGAAGCATGGCATGCAGTCGCATGTGAGAGGAGCTCTGATACTTATAAAAGACTTCTGAAGGCGTCATTTGGTATCGTATTCCCCTTTGGGTTTGGTTGGGTCTCAGCAAAGCAGATACCAGGGACTGTAAAGGGGTTTAAAGCTTAAAACGGCTCCGGTTCCGTTATTTTAAGGGTTAAAGCTTCCAAAATTGGTGTGCAATATTTTCAAGGCTTTAAGACGCTGTGGTGAAAATTTGGTGAATTTTGAACAATTCCTTCATGTTTTTTCGCAATTGCAGTAATAAAGTGTGTTCAGTTTAAAATTTAAAGTGACAGTAACGGTTTTATTTTAAAACGTTTTTTGTACTTTCTGATCAAGTTTATGCCTGTTTAACATGTCTGAACTACCAGATAGACTGTGTTCTGAATGTGGGGAAGCCAGAATTCCTATTCATTTAAATAAATGTGATTTATGTGATAATGACAATGATGCCCAAGATGATTCCTCAAGTGAGGGGAGTAAGCATGGTACTGCATCATTCCCTCCTTCGTCTACACGAGTCTTGCCCACTCAGGAGGCCCCTAGTACATCTAGCGCGCCAATACTCCTTACTATGCAACAATTAACGGCTGTAATGGATAATTCTGTCAAAAACATTTTAGCCAAAATGAACCCTTGTCAGCGTAAGCGTGGCTGCTCTGTTTTAGTTACTGAAGAGCATGAGGACGCTGATATTAATATCTCTGAAGGGCCCCTAACCCAATCTGAGGGGGCCAGGGAGGTTTTGTCTGAGGGAGAAATTACTGATTTAGGGAACATTTCTCAGCAGGCTGAATCTGATGTGATTACATTTAAATTTAAATTGGAACATCTCCGCATTTTGCTTAAGGAGGTATTATCCACTCTGGATGATTGTGAAAATTTAGTCATCCCAGAGAAACTATGTAAAATGGACAAGTTCCTAGAGGTGCCGGGGCTCCCAGAAGCTTTTCCTATACCCAAGCGGGTGGCGGACATTGTTAATAAAGAATGGGAAAGGCCCGGTATTCCTTTCGTCCCTCCCCCCATATTTAAAAAATTGTTTCCTATGGTCGACCCCAGAAAGGACTTATGGCAGTCAGTCCCCAAGGTCGAGGGAGCGGTTTCTACTTTAAACAAACGCACCACTATTCCCATAGAGGATAGTTGTGCTTTCAAAGATCCTATGGATAAAAAATTAGAAGGTTTGCTTAAAAAGATGTTTGTTCAGCAGGGTTACCTTCTACAACCCATTTCATGCATTGTCCCTGTCACTACTGCCGCATATTTCTGGTTTGATGAACTGCTTAAGGTGCTCGATAGTGACTCTCCTCCTTATGAGGAGATTATGGACAGAATCAATGCTCTCAAATTGGCTAATTCTTTCACTCTAGACGCCTCTTTGCAATTGGCTAAGTTAGCGGCTAAGAACTCTGGGTTTGCTATTGTGGCGCGCAGAGCGCTTTGGTTGAAATCTTGGTCGGCTGATGCGTCTTCCAAGAACAAGCTACTAAACATTCCTTTCAAGGGGAAAACGTTGTTTGGTCCTGACTTGAAAGAGATTATCTCTGATATCACTGGGGGTAAGGGCCACGCCCTTCCTCAGGATCGGCCTTTCAAGGCAAAAAATAGACCTAATTTTCGTCCCTTTCGTAAAAACGGACCAGCCCAAGGTGCTACGTCCTCTAAGCAAGAGGGTAATACTTCTCAGGCCAAGCCAGCTTGGAGACCAATGCAAGGCTGGAACAAGGGAAAGCAGGCCAAGAAACCTGCCACTGCTACCAAGACAGCATGAAATATTGGCCCCCGATCCGGGACCGGATCTGGTGGGGGGCAGACTCTCTCTCTTCGCTCAGGCTTGGGCAAGAGATGTTCTGGATCCTTGGGCGCTAGAAATAGTCTCCCAGGGTTATCTTCTGGAATTCAAGGGACTTCCCCCAAGGGGGAGGTTCCACAGGTCGCAGTTGTCTTCAGACCACATAAAAAGACAGGCGTTCTTACATTGTGTAGAAGACCTGTTAAAAATGGGAGTGATTCATCCTGTTCCATTAAGAGAACAAGGGATGGGGTTCTACTCCAATCTGTTCATAGTTCCCAAAAAAGAGGGAACGTTCAGACCAATCCTAGATCTCAAGATCTTAAACAAATTTCTCAAGGTCCCATCGTTCAAGATGGAAACCATTCGAACTATCCTTCCTTCCATCCAGGAAGGTCAATTCATGACCACGGTGGATTTAAAGGATGCGTATCTACATATTCCTATCCACAAGGAACATCATCGGTTCCTAAGGTTTGCATTCCTGGACAAACATTACCAGTTCGTGGCGCTTCCTTTCGGATTAGCCACTGCTCCAAGGATTTTCACAAAGGTACTAGGGTCCCTTCTAGCGGTGCTAAGACCAAGGGGCATTGCAGTAGTACCTTACCTGGACGACATTCTGATTCAAGCGTCGTCCCTTCCTCAAGCAAAGGCTCACACGGACATTGTCCTGGCCTTTCTCAGATCTCACGGCTGGAAAGTGAACGTGGAAAAGAGTTCTCTATCCCCGTCAACAAGGGTTCCCTTCTTGGGAACAATTATAGACTCCTTAGAAATGAGGATCTTTCTAACAGAGGCCAGAAAAACAAAGCTTCTGGACTCTTGTCGGATACTTCATTCCGTTCCTCTTCCTTCCATAGCTCAGTGCATGGAAGTGATCGGGTTGATGGTGGCGGCGATGGACATAGTTCCTTTTGCGCGCATTCATCTAAGACCATTACAACTGTGCATGCTCAGTCAGTGGAATGGGGACTATACAGACTTGTCTCCGAAGATACAAGTAAATCAGAGGACCAGAGACTCACTCCGTTGGTGGCTGTCCCTGGACAATCTGTCTCAAGGGATGATGTTCCACAGACCAGAGTGGGTCATTGTCACGACCGACGCCAGTCTGATAGGCTGGGGCGCGGTCTGGGGATCCCTGAAAGCTCAGGGTCTTTGGTCTCGGGAAGAATCTCTTCTACCGATAAATATTCTGGAACTGAGAGCGATATTCAATGCTCTCCAGGCCTGGCCCCAGCTTGCGAGGACCAGGTTCATACGGTTTCAATCAGACAACATGACGACTGTTGCGTACATCAACCATCAGGGGGGAACAAGGAGTTCCCTAGCGATGGAAGAAGTAACCAAAATTATTCTTTGGGCGGAGTCTCACTCCTGCCACCTGTCTGCTATCCACATCCCAGGAGTGGAAAATTGGGAAGCGGATTTTCTGAGTCGGCAGACATTGCATCCGGGGGAGTGGGAACTCCATCCGGAAATCTTTGCCCAAGTCACTCACCTGTGGGGCATTCCAGACATGGATCTGATGGCCTCTCGTCAGAACTTCAAAGTTCCTTGCTACGGGGCCAGATCCAGGGATCCCAAGGCGGCTCTAGTGGATGCACTAGTAGCACCTTGGACCTTCAAACTAGCTTATGTGTTCCCGCCATTTCCTCTCATCCCCAGGCTGATAGCCAGGATCAAGCAGGAGAGGGCGTCGGTGATCTTGATAGCTCCTGCGTGGCCACGCAGGACTTGGTATGCAGATCTGGTGAATATGTCATCGGCTCCACCTTGGAAGCTACCTTTGAGACGAGACCTTCTTGTTCAGGGTCCGTTCGAACATCCGAATCTGGTTTCACTCCAGCTGACTGCTTGGAGATTGAACGCTTGATTTTATCGAAGCGAGGATTCTCAGATTCTGTTATCGATACTCTTGTTCAGGCCAGAAAGCCTGTGACTAGAAAGATTTACCACAAAATTTGGAAAAAATATATCTGTTGGTGTGAATCTAAAGGATTCCCTTGGGACAAGGTTAAGATTCCTAGGATTCTATCCTTCCTTCAAGAAGGATTGGAAAAAGGATTATCTGCAAGTTCCCTGAAGGGACAGATTTCTGCCTTGTCGGTATTACTTCACAAAAAGCTGGCAGCTGTGCCAGATGTTCAAGCCTTTGTTCAGGCTCTGGTTAGAATCAAGCCTGTTTACAAACCTTTGACTCCTCCTTGGAGTCTCAATTTAGTTCTTTCAGTTCTTCAGGGGGTTCCGTTTGAACCCTTACATTCCGTTGATATTAAGTTATTATCTTGGAAAGTTTTGTTTTTAGTTGCGATTTCTTCTGCTAGAAGAGTCTCAGAATTATCTGCTCTGCAGTGTTCTCCTCCTTATCTGGTGTTCCATGCAGATAAGGTGGTTTTACGTACTAAACCTGGTTTTCTTCCAAAAGTTGTTTCTAACAAAAACATTAACCAGGAGATTATCGTACCTTCTCTGTGTCCAAAACCAGTTTCAAAGAAGGAACGTTTGTTGCACAATTTGGATGTTGTTCGCGCTCTAAAATTCTATTTAGATGCTACAAAGGATTTTAGACAAACATCTTCCTTGTTTGTTGTTTATTCAGGTAAAAGGAGAGGTCAAAAAGCAACTTCTACCTCTCTCTCTTTTTGGATTAAAAGCATCATCAGATTGGCTTACGAGACTGCCGGACGGCAGCCTCCCGAAAGAATCACAGCTCATTCCACTAGGGCTGTGGCTTCCACATGGGCCTTCAAGAACGAGGCTTCTGTTGATCAGATATGTAGGGCAGCGACTTGGTCTTCACTGCACACTTTTACCAAATTTTACAAGTTTGATACTTTTGCTTCTTCTGAGGCTATTTTTGGGAGAAAGGTTTTGCAAGCCGTGGTGCCTTCCATTTAGGTGACCTGATTTGCTCCCTCCCTTCATCCGTGTCCTAAAGCTTTGGTATTGGTTCCCACAAGTAAGGATGACGCCGTGGACCGGACACACCTATGTTGGAGAAAACAGAATTTATGTTTACCTGATAAATTTCTTTCTCCAACGGTGTGTCCGGTCCACGGCCCGCCCTGGTTTTTTTAATCAGGTCTGATATTTTATTTTCTTTAACTACAGTCACCACGGTACCATATGGTTTCTCCTATGCAAATATTCCTCCTTAACGTCGGTCGAATGACTGGGGTAGGCGGAGCCTAGGAGGGATCATGTGACCAGCTTTGCTGGGCTCTTTGCCATTTCCTGTTGGGGAAGAGAATATCCCACAAGTAAGGATGACGCCGTGGACCGGACACACCGTTGGAGAAAGAAATTTATCAGGTAAACATAAATTCTGTTTTTCAATCCGCCGCCCTGGAGGCGGCGGATCCCATAGGAATCAATGGGAGTCTGACCATAGCGAAAGTACAAGTTCGCTGCTGCCAGACATCCCATTGATTTCTATGGGAGATGTCTGCACCTAACACCCTAACATGTGCCCCGAGTCTAAACACCCCTAATCTGCCCCCCCTACACCGCCGCAACTAAATAAAGTTATTACCCCCTAAACCGCCGCTCCCGGAGCCCACCGCAAGCTACTCTATACATAATAACCCCTAAACCACCGCTCCCTGACCCCGCCGCAAGCTACTCTATACATATTAACCCCTAAACCGCCGCTCCCTGACCCCGCCGCAACTATAATAAATGTATTAACCCCTAAACCGCCGCTCCTGGAGCCCACCGCCACCTACATTATACCTAGTAACCCCTATCCTGACCCCCCTATACCGCCGCCCTCTATAATAAAGTTATTAACCCCTATCCTGCCGATCCCGCACCTCGCCGCAACTAAAATAGTTTAACCCCTAAACCGCCGCTCCCGGACCCTGCCGCAACCTATATTAAATTTATTAACCCCTAATCTGCCCCCCCTACACCGTCGCCACCTATAATACATTTATTAGCCCCTATCCTGCGCCCACTACACCGCCGCCACTGTAATAAATTTATTAACCCCTAAACCTAAGTCTAACACTAACCCTAACACCCCCCTAACTTAAATATTAATTAAATAAATCTAAATAATATTTCTATTATGAACTAAATTAATCCTATTTAAAACTAAATACTTAAGGAAAAAAGGTAATCAGCTGCACTGGCGGTTGTAATATAAAAATCCAAAATGTATTAATTCAGTTTAAAAACAAGGTACAAGCAGGCTAGGCAGACAGAACATCCTAACATGTTTCGTGCCAAACACGGCACTTAATCATAGGACAGGTGTTCAAGGTATGGCCCCTTCCTTTTAAAGGGGCCATATCCAATAGTATGCTAAGTACAATTTAAAAAGACAGTACTTGGAAAACCTATGCACTAGAAGGGAAACAGGGGGAGACAGATGCTGGGGCCAAATGGGGAAGTAAAAAGGACATCATATGAATCACCCCATAATGTAGTGCAACAATTAATAAGTAAATACATAAATGAATTACATTTAATAATGCTAGTATATTATGTCTAAGGGCAATAGGACTGCTATTACTCTGATTTAAGCCTAAGGTTCTCTTAGAGCAACATAAATGGTGATGATGTAATAGAGTGCGCAATAGGGCTTGCTATAGCATGTGTATTGACTATGGTGCTTTAAGTATATACATTTGAATGAATGAATAATAAAAGAAAATAGATGATCAATGAATTATTATTAAGTTGGAGGCCTGTCATTATCTATTTCTAATTGGGATACAAAAATATACAGATATATACAACAATAACTCCTTGGTGATACCCCAAAACATTAAACATACCGGTACCATTCATTTAGAGTAAGTATTATGTGCTCCCAACATGAAACATTATATATCATAATAGATAAGACCAAAACAGAAACAGAAATGAGAAAAGTCACTTATTCAAAGTAATAAGACATATCCCACTCTCTATTTAAACCTGAGGGAGTTACAGTTTTGAGTTTATGTATCCAGTATAACTCACGTTTCTGTAATAATTTACATTTATTCCCCCCTCTAATTGGAGATTCTATTTTGTCTATCACCATAACAGTTAACAGTGCCTCATGAGTGAAGTGTATTTGATTAAAGTGTCTCGCCACAGCGGAATCCTTGTTATAATTCTTGGTGTCATTAATGTGCTCCCTGACCCTAGATCTGAGTTCCCTCGTCGTTTGTCCGACGTATTGAAGGGAGCAAAGATTACATTCAAGTAGGTAAACAATGAATTCACTTCTGCAGTTGGCATAAAAATTGACCATGAAATTTTCCCTGGTTACAGAGCTGGAGAAGCTATTACTTTGTTTAATGACACCACAAGTAATGCAGAACCTTGCCCCACACTTAAAAGTGCCTTTTTTCTTTAACCAGTTGGCTGCTTGTTTTCTATTACTGGTAACCATACTAGGAGCCAGTTTAGTAGCTAGGGTAGGGGGCTTTTTAGAGACAAATTTACAAGACTCAGAGATATTACACAGAAGTTCATCACTATTCAAAATGTGGAGATTGTTTTTCAAAATCTTACAGATATCATTAAATTGTTTAGAATATTCTGTAGAAAATACCACAGAGTCTCTGTTAAATTTGCTCTTCTCCTTTTTATGACCAATAACTTCTGATTGTTTTTTATCTCTGATATTATCAAATGATTTCTGTAGCTCTTTTTCTGAATAGCCCCTCATTTTGAGCCTATTGGTAAGATCCACTGACTGTGTATGAAAGTTACTGTCAGAGTTGGTATTCCTCCTCATACGAATATATTGAGCTCTCGGGATGGAGCGAATAAGATGAGGTAGATGACATGACTTAGCATGGAGTATGGTATTCCCTGCTGTGGGCTTGCGGAAAGTATCAGTAAGTATAGTACCACTCTCAGCATCTCCAGTTAATGTTAAATCCAAGAAGCATATTTTATATGGATCTATTTGTCCCGTGAATCTAAGATTCAACTGATTATCATTAAGATAGTGTAAAAAATTGTTGAAATCTAGTGGGTCTTGTACTATAAAGATCAAGTCATCGATAAATCTCATGTATTTAATTATTGAATCTGCGAAAGGATTCAGAGTAGTGTAAAGATACATGTCCTCCCACCATGCAACAAATAAGTTGGCAAACGAGGGGGCAAACTTGGCCCCCATCGCCGTGCCACATACCTGTAAAAAATAAATGCCATCAAACATGAAAAAATTATGCTTCAATAAAAACTCCACAGTTTCACAGAAAAAAATAATAAATTCAACAGAATATTGTGTCCTGGAGGTTAAGACATATTGTAATGCCCTTATCCCCAAAGCTTGAGGTATGCTTGAGTATAATGCTGTAGCATCAACAACTACCCAACTAAAACCTTTGCACCACCTAGTATTTTCAAGATAGCTAATGAGGTGTGTTGAATCCCTCAAATAGCTATTCAAATCCTGAACAAGGGGCTGCAAGATTGAGTCCACCCATTCAGACAATGGCTCAAACATTGAGCCAATCCCCGAAATGATGGGTCTCCCCGGGGGACGTTGAATATCTTTATGTGTTTTAGGCACATGGTGAAATATAGGGGTGATAGGGTGTGTGGGAATCAATGACTCAGCTTGTTCCTCTGAAAAGATATTTAAGGCAATGCCTTGTTCAATTAACTGGCGTAGCTTAGATTTGAATACAGTAGTGGGATTACTCTCTAATCTTCTATACGTATTGGCATCAGCCAATTGGCGTTCAGCTTCCTCAATGTAGTAGTCCTTGTCAAGGACCACTACATTGCCACCCTTATCTGACACCCTGATGACTATGTTTTCATTTGTTTGTAATTTTTGAAGGGCTAATTTTTCACCTTTTGTCAGATTAGAATGTACTGTGTGTTGACTAGCAGTGGTTTCTAATTCTAATAATTCTTTCTGTACCTTTTTCTGAAAAAGATTGATTGCATGACCCCTAGCAAAAGTAGGATAAAATTCGGATGGCTTCTTACTTGGCGATGGAATCTCACAATCTTTTGGACCAAACGAGTCCTCATTTTGCTTCAATTGGTTTAGTGTTATGAAATCGCCAAATCCGAAGTCAGCCCCTCTATCAGTCTCAATGTTAGTGTTAACAATTATGTCAGTATTGCTACCTTCATCATAAATGGCATTATCCCCATTATTTTCCTGTAGCTTAAAAAACCTTTTCAAGGTGATTTTTCTGACAAATTTATTAACATCTATCATGGTTTTAAATGCAGAAAAAGTGTTGGTAGGGGCAAAGCCCAGTCCTTTACTAAGAAGTGACCTTTCTTCGACAGTAAGTTCAACTTTAGACAAATTTAAGACTGAGAGTCCTTCTGATTCTGTTTCTGTTTTCTCGTTAGTTTTATTTTTTCTTCTGCCGCCCCTCCTGATGCGTTTCCTAAAGGGACTGCAGGTTCTATTGTATCCCCTGAGCGAACCACTGGAGTCTCGTCTTCATCTGTGTCGCTATCGCTTAATACCTGTAACGACAGAAGGGAGCAGGAGGAATGGGGAACAGAGGAAGAAAAGGAAGAAATAGTAGAAGAAGATGCTTTTGTGGCCACTGCTGGTAACGAAGCTCCGCTGCTGTCAGATGCATAGGAATCTTGGTCTGATGTTTCTGGTGATGAAAAGGCAACCTTCCTTTTGTGTTTGTGTTTAAGAATGGGCTTCAGGGTCTTCTCTTTATCCTCATCCGTCGAGGACTTATTTCCTCCTCTACTATGGTGTGCCCCTCGCCTTGGTTTATTCTGAAACCTAGACCAATTATAGACTTTGTTGTTTTGATAGTCCTCTAGGTCTCTGTTAAATTTCTTGCCTTTTCTTTCAGCCAAAATTGCATCTGTCTTCTCAATTTTAGATTTGAGATTATTTTTAAAATCTCTATATTTTGGATCCGATTTTTTCAGTTTTACCTCCACTTTGAGACTGTCAATTTTTGCTTTAACTTTCTCACGCTTGCTTGCTTTGCTCCTTATTATGATATCCATAAGGGTCATAGAACAGACTGTCAGTGCCTCATTCCACTCATTTTGAAGGCCCTGATCCTCTAAGTCAAAAGAGGGGTACTTCTTTATTCTAAGACCCCTTGGGATTCTTTTGGCTTTAATGTAGTGATCAAATGAGGCCACATCCCACATCAATCTGAGGTCTGTGAGTAATGATCTTTCTAATTGTACAAATTGTCCTTTAAGGTCACTATTGGCCCCAATTTGCTGATTTGAGATGTTGAATATGGTATCAAAATAGCTCTGACGATGTTCCATATCGAAAATGGATTTATGCAAGCTTGCTCCCTCTTTATCCATGTTTTTAACTTTTATGGTATATTCACCTTTGATAGTGCATAGGAATATTAAAAACAAACTATTATTCTGCTTTAGCCTGGTACCTGAATTAACCGCTAAGTACCCCTCACAGTATATTTGGCTGCACACCTGTAAGTCCCTGTATTCAGGAAAATGTGACCAAATAATGTTACACCCGTTATTACAATAGTAGTAATTATACACCGGGAAGCCTTCAAATGAAATGCACAGGTAATAGTCCCTTCTTTCAAATCAGAAACAGTGATGAATGGAAGACTAAATACTTACCTTTAAAATAAACCCTAATATAGCTACAATATAAATAATAATTATATTGTAGCTATTTTAGGATTTATTTTTATTTTAGAGGCAACTTTATATTTATTTTAACTAGGTACAATAGCTATTAAATAGTTATTAACTATTTAATAGCTTACCTAGCTAAAATAAAGAGAAATTTACCTGTAAAATAAAAACTAACCTAAGTTACAATTACACCTAACACTACACTATACTTTAATAAATTATTCCTATTTAAAACTAAATACTTACCTGTAAAATAAACCCTAAGATAGCTACAATGTAATTAATAATTATTTTAATCAGATTCAAGTTCAATCCGATTGGCTGATCCAATCAGATTGAGCTTGCATTCTATTGGCTGATCGGAACAGCCAATAGAATGCGAGCTCAATCTGATTGGATCAGCCAATCGGATTGAACTTGAATCTGATTGGCTGATTCAATCAGCCAATCAGATTTTTCCTACCTTAATTCCGATTGGCTGATAGAATCCTATCAGCCAATCGGAATTGAAGGGACGCCATCTTGGATGACGTCCCTTAAAGGAGCCTTCATTCGTCGGTAGTCCGTCGGTAAAGAAGGATGTTCCGTGTCGGCGGGATGAAGATTGAAGACCCGGCTTGGAAGATGACATCGCCCGGATAGAAGACTTCTTCAGCGCCTCTTGGAAGATGACGTCGCCCGGATGGAAGACTTCTTCAGCGCCGCTTGGAGGATCACTTCATCGGATGGAAGATTTCTTCAGCGCCCCTTGGAGGATAACTTCTGCCGCTCCGGGTCTCCTCTTCGGTTCCATCGCTGCTCGGCTGAGTGAAGACGACTCAAGGTAGGATGATCTTCAGGGGATTAGTGTTAGGTTATTTTAAGGGGGGTTTGGGTTAGATTAGGGGTATGTGGGTGGTGGGTTTTAATGTTGGGGGGGGGGTTGTATTTTTCTTTTACAGGCAAAAGAGCTGAATTCTTTGGGGCATGCCCCACAAAAGGCCCTTTTAAGGGCTGGTAAGGTAAAAGAGCTTTGAACTTTTTTAATTTAGAATAGGGTAGGGCATTTTTTTTATTTTGGGGGGGTTGTTATTTTATTAGGGGGCTTAGATTAGGTGTAAGTAGCTTAAAATTGTTGTAATATTTTTTAAATGTTTGTAACCTATTTTTTTTATTTTTTGTAACTTAGCTTTTTTTATTTTTTGTACTTTAGTTAGTTTATTTCATTGTATTTAATTGTAGTTATTTGTAGTTAATTTATTTAATGATAGTGTAGTGTTAGGTTTAATTGTAACTTAGGTTAGGATTTATTTTACAGGTAATTTTGTATTTCTTTTAGCTAGGTAGTTATTAAATAGTTAATAACTATTTAATAACTATTCTAACTAGCTAAAATAAATACAAAGTTACCTGTAAAATAAATTTAATTCCTAAAATAGCTACAATGTAATTATTAATTACATTGTAGCTATCTTAGGGTTTATTTTACAGGTAAGTATTTAGTTTTAAATAGGAATAATTTATTAAAGTATAGTGTAGTGTTAGGTGTAATTGTAATTAGGTTAGTTTTTATTTTACAGGTAAATTTCTCTTTATTTTAGCTAGGTAAGCTATTAAATAGTTAATAACTATTTAATAGCTATTGTACCTAGTTAAAATAAATACAAAGTTGCCTGTAAAATAAAAATAAATCCGAGCGGCGGTTTAGGGGGTAATAACTTTATTCAGTTGCGGCGGTGTAGGGGGGGGCAGATTAGGGGTGTTTAGACTCGGGGTACATGTTAGGGTGTTAGGTGCAGACATCTCCCATAGAAATCAATGGGATGTCTGGCAGCAGCGAACTTGTACTTTCGCTATGGTCAGACTCCCATTGATTCCTATGGGATCCGCCGCCTCCAGGGCGGCGGATTGAAAACCAGGTACGCTGGGCCGGAAAAGTGCCGAGCGTACCTGCTAGTTTTTTGATAACTAGCAAAAGTAGTCAGATTGTGCCGCACTTGTGTGCGGAACATCTGGAGTGACGTAAGAATCGATCTGTGTCGGACTGAGTCCGGCGGATCGAAGCTTACGTCACAAAATTCTACTTTTGCCGGTCTGTAGCCTTTGATAACTAAGGCGAATCAGCCTCGCCACAAATACGCTGCGGAATTCCAGCGTATTTGAGGTTGACGGCTTGATAACTAGGCCCCTATGGCTGACCGCTCCATACTTGTAAAACCCCCCACAAATAAAGCATTCACTACGCTATCTTTTAGGATCTTCAGAATGCCTGCTAAATAAACAAACCACTGATGCTGTCACATCACATAGAGAGCGTCAGCTGCATACGATTTGCAATAAGCTCAGAAAAGGTATAGCTTGAGCGGGACTCCGGGAGCTTGGAGAGATAACAGAGTGGTAAAAGAAAACAGTATATTTATGAGACAGCAGCTGTCTCCCTGAGCAGTGTGTTGGGCGATCCCTCTTTTACTCGTAGCACAAGCTTTATTGCAAAATAGAGTAACACAGCTGTCATTCACTGAAAACAGCTTCCTTTGACAACTAAATCTATGAAGCTCGTTCACAAAGTTAATGAGAACGAGCTTCATAGAAGCGGATAAGAGGTTGCTTTATTTGTATGCGCATGCGCGGAAGTAAAGAAGGGAGTGCACATCGAGTCTGCATACTATCCCATACAACGTGCGTTACAACATAGCGGCTACCACCGCATTCAGTAGGCGGTGGTTTAGTCTAAAATTTAAAATAAAAGATAATTGAGCAGAAGCAAGATACAAATATGGAGAAACAAATAATGTTTAAAACTAAAATAAAATGATTAAAAAAAATAATAATTAAATGAAAACAGAAGGTGTTTAGGGTCTTTTTACAGGTAAAAGAGCTGATTACTTTGGGGCAATGCCCCGCAAAAGGCCCTATTTGTAATTTAGTGTAGGGTATGGCTTTTTTTTATTTTGGGGGGGCTTTTTTATTTTGTTAGGGGTATTAGATTAGGTGTAATAAGTTTAAAAATCTTGTAATTTGTTTTCTGTAATTTAGTGGGGGGTTTTTTTTTCTACTTTAGATAATTTTATTTAATTGTATTTAATTTAGGGAATTAATTTAATTATAGTGTAGTGCTAGGTGTAATTGTAACTTAGGTTAGGTTTTATTTTACAGGTAAATTTGTATTTATTTTAACTAGGTATTTAGTAAATAGTTAATAACTATTTAATAACTATTCTACCTAGTTAAAATAAATACAAACTTACCTGTGAAATAAAAATAAAACCTAAGCTAGTTACAATGTTAGTTATATTGTAGCTAGCTTAGGGTTTATTTTATAGGTAAGTATTTAGTTTTAAATAGGAATAATTTAATGATAGGAATATTTATTTAGATTTTATTTAAATTATATTTAAGTTAGGGGGTTTTAGGGTTACGGTTAGACTTAGGTTTAGGGGTTAATAAATGTAATATAGTGGCGGCGACGTTGGGGGTGGCAGATTAGGGGTTAATAAATGTAGGTAGGTGGCGGCGATGTAGGGGGGGCAGATTAGGGGTTAATAAGTATAATGTAGGGGGGGCAGATTAGGGGTTAATAAGTATAATGTAGGTGGCGGCGGTGTAGGGGGGGCAGATTAGGGGTTAATAATTATAATGTAGGTGGCGGTGGGCTCCGGGAGCGGCGGTTTAGGGGTTAAACACTTTATTTAGTTGCGGCGGGGTCCGTGAGCGGCTGTTTAGGGGTTAATACATTTTTTAGAGTTGCAGTGGGCTCCGGGAGCGGCGGTATAGGGGTAAAACAGTATAGTATAGTGTGGTTGTTTAGTGACAGTTTACCAATAAAGCTGGGAAAAAGCCGAAGAGCAGCGAGATCGATGACTGTTAGTTAACAACAGTCCGCTGCTCATCGCCCCGTACTTGGTGCATGGCTTTTTGACAGCTTTTTTTGGTAACTTTGGAGAACGTATTCAGGTCCGCGGCAGCGATGTTAGGCGAGCGTATTGGTGCCATCGAATGCAAGTAAGTTGACGACTTGATAAGTAGATGCCAACTCAAAGCACACGTAAAAAAGCACCCAGAAATGGTTTTAAGACCAAGCGCTGGAGAGTACTGGATTGGCCAGCAATGAGTGCAGATCTTAATCCCATAGATCACCTGTGGAGAGATCTCAAAACAGCAGTTTGGAAAAGGAAACCTTCCAATCTGAGAGACCTGGAGCAGTTGGCGAAGGAAGAGTGGTCCAAAATTCCAGTAGATAGCTGTAAGAAACCTATTGATGGTTACAGTTTATTTCATTGTATTTAATTGTAGTTATTTGTAGTTAATTTATTTAATTTATTTAATGATAGTGTAGTGTTAGGTTTAATTGTAACTTAGGTTAGGATTTATTTTACAGGTAATTTTGTATTTCTTTTAGCTAGGTAGTTATTAAATAGTTAATAACTATTTAATAACTATTCTAACTAGCTAAAATAAATACAAAGTTACCTGTAAAATAAATATAATTCCTAAAATAGCTACAATGTAATTATTAATTACATTGTAGCTATCTTAGGGTTTATTTTACAGGTAAGTAGTTTTAAATAGGAATAATTTATTAAAGTATAGTGTAGTGTTAGGTGTAATTGTAACTTAGGTTAGTTTTTATTTTACAGGTAAATTTCTCTTTATTTTAGCTAGGTAAGCTATTAAATAGTTAATAACTATTTAATAGCTATTGTACCTAGTTAAAATAAATACAAAGTTGCCTGTAAAATAAAAATAAATCCGAGCGGCGGTTTAGGGGGTAATAACTTTATTTAGTTGCGGCGGTGTAGGGGGGGGCAGATTAGGGGTGTTTAGACTCGGGGTACATGTTAGGGTGTTAGGTGCAGACATCTCCCATAGAAATCAATGGGATGTCTGGCAGCAGCGAACTTGTACTTTCGCTATGGTCAGACTCCCATTGATTCCTATGGGATCCGCTGCCTCCAGGGCGGCGGATTGAAAACCAGGTACGCTGGGCCGGAAAAGTGCAGAGCGTACCTGCTAGTTTTTTGATAACTAGCAAAAGTAGTCAGATTGTGCCGCACTTGTGTGCGGAACATCTGGAGTGACGTAAGAATCGATCTGTGTCGGACTGAGTCCGGCGGATCGAAGCTTACGTCACAAAATTCTACTTTTGCCGGTCTGTAGCCTTTGATAACTAAGGCGAATCAGCCTCGCCACAAATACGCTGCGGAATTCCAGCGTATTTGAGGTTGACGGCTTGATAACTAGGCCCCTATGGCTGACCGCTCCATACTTGTAAAACCCCCCACAAATAAAGCATTCACTACGCTATCTTTTAGGATCTTCAGAATGCCTGCTAAATAAACAAACCACTGATGCTGTCACATCACATAGAGAGCGTCAGCTGCATACGATTTGCAATAAGCTCAGAAAAGGTATAGCTTGAGCGGGACTCCGGGAGCTTGGAGAGATAACAGAGTGGTAAAAGAAAACAGTATATTTATGAGACAGCAGCTGTCTCCCTGAGCAGTGTGTTGGGCGATCCCTCTTTCACTCGCAGCACAAGCTTTATTGCAAAATAGAGTAACACAGCTGTCATTCACTGAAAACAGCTGCCTTTGACAACTAAATCTATGAAGCTCGTTCACAAAGTTAATGAGAACGAGCTTCATAGAAGCGGATAAGAGGTTGCTTTATTTGTATGCGCATGCGCGGAAGTAAAGAAGGGAGTGCACATCGAGTCTGCATACTATCCCATACAACGTGCGTTACAACATGGCGGCTACCACCGCATTCAGTAGGCGGTGGTTTAGTCTAAAATTTAAAATAAAAGATAATTGAGCAGAAGCAAGATACAAATATGGAGAAACAAATAATGTTTAAAACTAAAATAAAATGATTAAAAAAAAAAATAATTAAATGAAAACAGAAGGTGTTTAGGGTCTTTTTACAGGTAAAAGAGCTGATTACTTTGGGGCAATGCCCCGCAAAAGGCCCTATTTGTAATTTAGTGTAGGGTAGGGCTTTTTTTTATTTTGGGGGGGCTTTTTTATTTTGTTAGGGGTATTAGATTAGGTGTAATTAGTTTAAAAATCTTGTAATTTGTTTTCTGTAATTTAGTGGGTTTTTTTTTTTCTACTTTAGATAATTTTATTTAATTGTATTTAATTTAGGGAATTAATTTAACCCCTTAGTGACCGAGGACGTGCAGGGTACGTCTGAAAAAAAAAGGCAGTTAACGCCTGACGACGTACCCTGCACGTCCTCGGCTAAAGTGAGTGCTGGAAGCGATCAAGATCGCTTCCAGACACTATTACAGTACCGTAGAGATGCCTCGATGTCTGGGCATCCCTGCAGTGCTGTTACGGAGTGCCGGGACCGGAGCGATCACTCCCCCTTGAGTGATCACTTCCGGTTTTGCTCCACGTGGAGCCCGGCAGTGCAGCAGAGCATCGGAAGCGATCGGACACGCTTCCGATGCTCTGCTAGTGTGCTAAGTGCCTCGGTGGGTCGAGGCACTTAGTTAGTATATAAATAAAATAAAAAATGGGAAAAAATAAATAAAATATAAAATAAAAAAGCCCCACCTATAGCGCCCCCCCCTCCCCCATGAGGCTTCCAAAATGGCGATGCCCGGTGCATCATGGGGCATCTGGGGGTGTCCCTAGCCTGTCTCACCATAGGGGCAAGCTAGGGTCACCCAATCTGAGCCTTCTTAGAAAAAAAAAAATAATAATAATAAAATACCCCATTTGTCTGATCATGTCAATATTTGTAAATATTGACTCTGATCAGTGTGGATCTCCCTCCCTCTCCTCACTTGCCATTTTGTTGGAGAAAGAGAGAGACCTGTATTTTAGCAGAGAGAGATTTATTTCTTTTATTTGTTAAAAAATTTAAAATCCAAAGGCTCTTTTCAGAGCCATTAACCCCTAGCTTGCCAGTGATCACTATAAATCACTGGCAGTAGCACAGCTGCACTTTTTTTTGCTGTCTGTGCATTTTTTTAGGGGTTAATTTTTGTTGTTGTATTTTTTTTTAAAAACTCAAAGGCTCCTTTCAGAGCCATTTAGCTAATTTAATTTAATTTAAAGACTATTTAACCCCTAGCTTGCCAGTGATCGCTATACATCACTGGCATTAGCATAGCTGTACTTTTTTGCTGTCTGTGCATTTTTTAGGGGTTAATTTTTGTTGTTGTAATTTTTTAAAAACCTAAACGCTCCTTTCAGAGCCATTTAGCTAATTTAATTTAATTTAAATAGTATTTAACCCCTAGCTTGCCAGTGATCGCTATACATCACTGGCATTAGCATAGCTGTACTTTTTTGCTGTCTGTGCATTTTTTTAGGGGTTAATTTTTGTTGTTGTAATTTTTTAAAAACCCAAAGGCTCCTTTCAGAGCCATTTAGCTAATTTAATTTAAAGAGTATTTAACCCCTAGCTTGCCAGTGATCGCTATAAATCACTGGCATTAGCATAGCTGTACATTTTTGCTGTCTGTGCATTTTTTTAGGGGTTAATTTTTGTTGTTGTCATTTTTTAAAAACCCAAAGGCTCCTTTCAGAGCCATTTAGCTAATTTAATTTAATTTAAAGAGTATTTAACCCCTAGCTTGCCAGTGATCGCTATAAATCACTGGCATTAGCATAGCTGTACTTTTTTTTAAAAAAACCCAAAGGCCATTTAGTTAATTTAATTTAAAGAGTATTTAACCCCTAGCTTGCCAGTGATCGCTATAAATCACTGGCATTAGCATAGCTGTACTTTTTTTTAAAAAAACCCAAAGGCCATTTAGTTAATTTAATTTAAAGAGTATTTAACCCCTAGCTTGCCAGTGATCGCTATAAATCACTGGCATTAGCATAGCTGTACTTTTTTTAAAAAAAACCCAAAGGCCATTTAGTTAATTAATTAATTTTGGTTTTCTGTGACAGATACAAAAATGTCACAGAAAAGATATAGTGTTGAGGAGGCGTATGCCATCCTTGCGTCAGAGTCAGATGCCTCTATGTCTGACTCAGACCCCAATTTTGACCCTGCCATATGCTCAGATACATCATTAGATGCAGTCTCAACTGATAGTGATGTATCTGTGGCTGCTAGCCCCCCTGCCAGCCCCCCTGCTAGAAGGAGGCGTGTTGCTGCCATTGCCGCTGAAGAGTGGGTAACGCCTCATCTCCAGAGGCCAGATATCCCACCCTTCACAGGCATAAATATAGATGTGGCAGGTTTTAGCCCCCAACAGTTTCTGGAGGTGTTTCTGGGTGATGATGTATTGGGGAACATTGTCGTCCAAACTAATTTATATGCCCATCAGTACCGTGCTGCAAAGCCTGAAACATATTTGGCAAAGCAGCAATGGGCCCCCATCAATGTGCCAGAATTTAAAAAATTCTGGGCATTGACTATGCTGATGGGCATCATAAAGAAACCCTCCGTTCGCTCCTACTGGAGCAGTAGCCCCATCTGCTCTACCCCCATTTTCTCCCAGAGTATGTCGAGGCAGAGATATGAAATGATTCTTCATTTCATGCACTTCAGCGACAACAGCCTGTGCCCCCCTAGGGAGCATCCCCAATTTGACAGGCTGTATAAAATCCGCCCCCTGATTACCCACTTTTCTGCCAGGTTTGCAGAGGCTTATACACCTGGAAGGAATATATGCGTTGATGAATCCCTGATGAAGTATAAGGGAAGGCTGGGATTCAAGCAGTATATTCCTTCCAAGCGCTCCAGGTATGGGGTAAAGGTGTATAAGCTCTGTGAGAGCGAGACTGGGTATACTCAGGCCTTCCGGGTGTATGAGGGAAAGGATAGCCACCTTGACCCTCCAGGTTGCCCAGAACATATGGGAACCACTGGCAAGATTGTCTGGGACCTGATATTACCCCTAATGAACAAAGGGTATCACTTGTACTTAGACAATTTTTATACAAGTGTCCTTTTGTTCAAGCTACTGTATTGCTTTGATACAGTAGCTTGCGGTACTATTAAAAAGAACCGCAAAGGTTTCCCAGGACAACTTGTACGCACCCGGCTACGAAGGGGGGAGACCTCTGCTCTGCGCCAAGAGGAGCTGTTGGCACTGAAGTACAGAGACAAGAAGGATGTATACCTTCTTACCACCATCCACACAGAGAGGACGGTGGCGGTCCCTGTACGTGGCAGAGCTGAGATCATAAGGAAGCCAGTGTGCATCAAGTCTTATAACAGACATATGGGTGGGGTTGATCTGGCAGATCAGCTGCTGCAGCCCTACCTAATTATGCGGAAGACAAGGGCCTGGTACAAAAAGGTTGCAATTTACCTAATGCAGATTGCAACCCACAACGCTTTTTTGTTGTTCAAAAAAGCAAACCCCGGAATGAAACTGACTTTTTTACAATTTCAGCTCCAGATCATTTCGGGGATTTTGTACCATGATGCACCTGCTCCCCGGGCGGTGATGGGAGAGAGCAGAGTTGGGGCTACTCATTTTATTTTTAAAATCCCCCCTACTGCCGCAAAGCAGAGACCACAAAAAAAATGCAGAGTCTGTACCAAGAGGGGGCAGAGAAGGGACACTGTATATCACTGTCCTGATTGCCCTGGACAGCCTGGACTCTGCATTGGGGACTGCTTCAAGCGGTACCATACAATGGTCAATTTTTAAAAAATAAATAAATTTGCTGTTATTTTTTTTTTGTTATGTTTACTGTTAAATTTTTTGTTATTTTTTTACTTTTAATGTGCCAGATTTTTACATTTCACTAATATATTTTTTTTTCTAAAATGGGGCTGTTCTTTTTTTTTTTTTTTACAAAAACCCCTGTCAAACCTATGCATGGGGACATAGGTGTACTCAGGGTGCCTAGCAGAAAACAACCTGTAGTATTTTTTTTTGCACTAACTTACAACAGTCTCTCCTAAATCATAGTCAAAAAGCAATGTGTGTGTAAAAATGAAAATTGAAAAAATGCCACCATACACTTTCTCCAATTTTTTTAGCTAAAACAGTTACTTCAAATGCATCAAAGCACACCATATACAATACCTTGGGGTGTCAACATTTCAAAAATATGCACATTCATGGCAATAAATAAAAGTGGGGTTTACAATAGGCCCCAAACTAAAGATAGGCCTATCAGAAGAAATACTCTCACTTAATAACTAAAATCACAAGTCATAAAATTGTAACATAACCTTCCCAAAATCCTGGCAAACCTATGCATGGGGGGCATAGGTGTACTCAGGGTGCCTAGCAGAAAACAACCTGAAGTATTTTTTTGCACTAACTTACAACAGTCTCTCCTAAATCATAGTCAAAAAGCAATGTGTGTGTAAAAATGAAAATTGAAAAAATGCCACCATACACTTTCTCCAATTTTTTTAGCTAAAACAGTTACTTCAAATGCATCAAAGCACACCATATACAATACCTTGGGGTGTCAACATTTCAAAAATATGCACATTCATGGCAATAAATAAAAGTGGGGTTTACAATAGGCCCCAAACTAAAGATAGGCCTATCAGAAGAAATACTCTCACTTAATAACTAAAATCACAAGTCATAAAATTGTAACATAACCTTCCCAAAATCCTGGCAAACCTATGCATGGGGGGCATAGGTGTACTCAGGGTGCCTAGCAGAAAACAACCTGAAGTATTTTTTTGCACTAACTTACAACAGTCTCTCCTAAATCATAGTCAAAAAGCAATGTGTGTGTAAAAATGAAAATTGAAAAAATGCCACCATACACTTTCTCCAATTTTTTTAGCTAAAACAGTTACTTCAAATGCATCAAAGCACACCATATACAATACCTTGGGGTGTCAACATTTCAAAAATATGCACATTCATGGAAACAAATAAATTGGGGTATGTTAAAATACCCCCAAAAAGACAATAGGCAAAGAAAATATGTTAAATGTGAAAAAAAAATCACAAACGCATGTTGGACATTTGGCATTACACCCCCCGAACAAGCCAAGAAACTTATGCATAGGTGGTATCACTGTACTCAGGAGATGTTGGTGAACACATATTGGGGTCTTCTTTGGCAGTAACACATAACAGGAGCTGAGAATTCATGTCTAAAGTACAATGTGTGTGAAAAATAACACACAAAAAATGACTGCCTAATAGTTTGACAAAGAATTAGTGCATGGAAAGTGTTAAAATACCAGCATTTGAAATACCCTAGGGTGTCTACTTTTCAAAAATATATGGTTTGATGGGGGTAAATTACATTGGCTGGCTTCAGAAATGTCCTACATAGGACATGGGTGCATGGGATGTGAAAATTCCAAGTTGAAAAACTGGAATGCGCCCCCTAAAAATAAGGCCTTTTAGCCCCCAGAGAACCCAACACACCTATACATGGGTGGTATCACTGTACTCAGGAGATGTTGTTGAATACATATTGAGGTTTTTTTTTGGCAGTAACACATAACAGGGACTGAGAATATATGCCTAAAGTACAACGTGTGTGAAAAATAACACAAAAAAAATGACTACCCAAAAGTTTGACAAAGACTAGTGGTTGAAATAGTGCATGGAAAGTGTTAAAATACCAGCATTTGAAATACCCTAGGGTGTCTACTTTTCAAAAATATATGGTTTGATGGGGGTAATTTACATTGCCCGGCTTCAGAAATGTCCCAAATAGGACATGGGTGCATGATGACAGATATGAAAATTCCAAGTTGAAAAACTGGAATGCGCCCCCTAAAAATAAGGCCTTTTAGCCCCCAGAGAACCCAACACACCTATACATGGGTGGTATCACTGTACTCAGGAGATGTTGTTGAATACATATTGAGGTTTTTTTTGGCAGTAACACATAACAGGGACTGAGAATATATGCCTAAAGTACAATGTGTGTGAAAAATAATGCAAAAAAATGACTACCTAAAAGTTTGACAAAGACTAGTGGTTGAATTAGTGCATGGAAAGTGTTAAAATACCAGCATTTGAAATACCCTAGGGTGTCTACTTTTCAAAAATATATGGTTTGATGGGGGTAATTTACATTGGCCGGCTTCAGAAATGTCCCAAATAGGACATGGGTGCATGATGACATGTGAAAATTCCAAGTTGAAAAACTGGAATGCGCCCCCTAAAATTAAGGCCTTTTAGCCCCCAGAGAACCCGACACACCTATACATGGGGGGTATCACTGTACTCAGGAGATGTTGTTGAATACATATTGAGTTTTTTTTTGGCAGTAACACATAACAGGGACTGAGAATATATGCCTAAAGTACAATGTGTGTGAAAAATAATGCAAAAAAATGACTACCTAAAAGTTTGACAAAGACTAGTGGTTGAATTAGTGCATGGAAAGTGTTAAAATACCAGCATTTGAAATACCCTAGGGTGTCTACTTTTCAAAAATATATGGTTTGATGGGGGTAATTTACATTGGCCGGCTTCAGAAATGTCCCAAATAGGACATGGGTGCATGATGACAGATGTGAAAATTCCAAGTTGAAAAACTGGAATGCGCCCCCTAAAATTAAGGCCTTTTAGCCCCCAGAGAACCCGACACACCTATACATGGGGGGTATCACTGTACTCAGGAGATGTTGTTGAATACATATTGAGTTTTTTTTTGGCAGTAACACATAACAGGGACTGAGAATATATGCCTAAAGTACAATGTGTGTGAAAAATAATGCAAAAAAATGACTACCTAAAAGTTTGACAAAGACTAGTGGTTGAATTAGTGCATGGAAAGTGTTAAAATACCAGCATTTGAAATACCCTAGGGTGTCTACTTTTCAAAAATATATGGTTTGATGGGGGTAATTTACATTGGCCGGCTTCAGAAATGTCCCAAATAGGACATGGGTGCATGATGACAGATGTGAAAATTCCAAGTTGAAAAACTGGAATGCGCCCCCTAAAATTAAGGCCTTTTAGCCCCCAGAGAACCCGACACACCTATACATGGGGGTATCACTGTACTCAGGAGATGTTGTTGAATACATATTGAGTTTTTTTTTGGCAGTAACACATAACAGGGACTGAGAATATATGCCTAAAGTACAACGTGTGTGAAAAATAACACAAAAAAAATGACTACCCAAAAGTTTGACAAAGACTAGTGGTTGAAATAGTGCATGGAAAGTGTTAAAATACCAGCATTTGAAATACCCTAGGGTGTCTACTTTTCAAAAATATATGGTTTGATGGGGGTAATTTACATTGCCCGGCTTCAGAAATGTCCCAAATAGGACATGGGTGCATGATGACAGATATGAAAATTCCAAGTTGAAAAACTGGAATGCGCCCCCTAAAAATAAGGCCTTTTAGCCCCCAGAGAACCCAACACACCTATACATGGGTGGTATCACTGTACTCAGGAGATGTTGTTGAATACATATTGAGGTTTTTTTTGGCAGTAACACATAACAGGGACTGAGAATATATGCCTAAAGTACAATGTGTGTGAAAAATAATGCAAAAAAATGACTACCTAAAAGTTTGACAAAGACTAGTGGTTGAATTAGTGCATGGAAAGTGTTAAAATACCAGCATTTGAAATACCCTAGGGTGTCTACTTTTCAAAAATATATGGTTTGATGGGGGTAATTTACATTGGCCGGCTTCAGAAATGTCCCAAATAGGACATGGGTGCATGATGACATGTGAAAATTCCAAGTTGAAAAACTGGAATGCGCCCCCTAAAATTAAGGCCTTTTAGCCCCCAGAGAACCCGACACACCTATACATGGGGGGTATCACTGTACTCAGGAGAAGTTGTTGAATACATATTGAGGTTTTTTTTGGCAGTAACACATAACAGGGACTGAGAATATATGCCTAAAGTACAATGTGTGTGAAAAATAATGCAAAAAAATGACTACCTAAAAGTTTGACAAAGACTAGTGGTTGAATTAGTGCATGGAAAGTGTTAAAATACCAGCATTTGAAATACCCTAGGGTGTCTACTTTTCAAAAATATATGGTTTGATGGGGGTAATTTACATTGGCCGGCTTCAGAAATGTCCCAAATAGGACATGGGTGCATGATGACATGTGAAAATTCCAAGTTGAAAAACTGGAATGCGCCCCCTAAAATTAAGGCCTTTTAGCCCCCAGAGAACCCGACACACCTATACATGGGGGGTATCACTGTACTCAGGAGATGTTGTTGAATACATATTGAGGTTTTTTTTGGCAGTAACACATAACAGGGACTGAGAATATATGCCTAAAGTACAATGTGTGTGAAAAATAATGCAAAAAAATGACTACCTAAAAGTTTGACAAAGACTAGTGGTTGAATTAGTGCATGGAAAGTGTTAAAATACCAGCATTTGAAATACCCTAGGGTGTCTACTTTTCAAAAATATATGGTTTGATGGGGGTAATTTACATTGGCCGGCTTCAGAAATGTCCCAAATAGGACATGGGTGCATGATGACAGATGTGAAAATTCCAAGTTGAAAAACTGGAATGCGCCCCCTAAAATTAAGGCCTTTTAGCCCCCAGAGAACCCGACACACCTATACATGGGGGTATCACTGTACTCAGGAGATGTTGTTGAATACATATTGAGGTTTTTTTTGGCAGTAACACATAACAGGGACTGAGAATATATGCCTAAAGTACAACGTGTGTGAAAAATAACACAAAAAAAATGACTACCCAAAAGTTTGACAAAGACTAGTGGTTGAAATAGTGCATGGAAAGTGTTAAAATACCAGCATTTGAAATACCCTAGGGTGTCTACTTTTCAAAAATATATGGTTTGATGGGGGTAATTTACATTGCCCGGCTTCAGAAATGTCCCAAATAGGACATGGGTGCATGATGACAGATATGAAAATTCCAAGTTGAAAAACTGGAATGCGCCCCCTAAAAATAAGGCCTTTTAGCCCCCAGAGAACCCAACACACCTATACATGGGTGGTATCACTGTACTCAGGAGATGTTGTTGAATACATATTGAGGTTTTTTTTGGCAGTAACACATAACAGGGACTGAGAATATATGCCTAAAGTACAATGTGTGTGAAAAATAATGCAAAAAAATGACTACCTAAAAGTTTGACAAAGACTAGTGGTTGAATTAGTGCATGGAAAGTGTTAAAATACCAGCATTTGAAATACCCTAGGGTGTCTACTTTTCAAAAATATATGGTTTGATGGGGGTAATTTACATTGGCCGGCTTCAGAAATGTCCCAAATAGGACATGGGTGCATGATGACAGATGTGAAAATTCCAAGTTGAAAAACTGGAATGCGCCCCCTAAAATTAAGGCCTTTTAGCCCCCAGGGAACCCGACACACCTATACATGGGGGTATCACTGTACTCAGGAGATGTTGTTGAATACATATTGAGGTTTTTTTTGGCAGTAACACATAACAGGGACTGAGAATATATGCCTAAAGTACAATGTGTGTGAAAAATAATGCAAAAAAATGACTACCTAAAAGTTTGACAAAGACTAGTGGTTGAATTAGTGCATGGAAAGTGTTAAAATACCAGCATTTGAAATACCCTAGGGTGTCTACTTTTCAAAAATATATGGTTTGATGGGGGTAATTTACATTGGCCGGCTTCAGAAATGTCCCAAATAGGACATGGGTGCATGATGACAGATGTGAAAATTCCAAGTTGAAAAACTGGAATGCCCCCCCTAAAATTAAGGCCTTTTAGCCCCCAGAGAACCCGACACACCTATACATGGGGGGTATCACTGTACTCAGGAGATGTTGTTGAATACATATTGAGGTTTTTTTTGGCAGTAACACATAACAGGGACTGAGAATATATGCCTAAAGTACAATGTGTGTGAAAAATAATGCAAAAAAATGACTACCTAAAAGTTTGACAAAGACTAGTGGTTGAATTAGTGCATGGAAAGTGTTAAAATACCAGCATTTGAAATACCCTAGGGTGTCTACTTTTCAAAAATATATGGTTTGATGGGGGTAATTTACATTGGCCGGCTTCAGAAATGTCCCAAATAGGACATGGGTGCATGATGACATGTGAAAATTCCAAGTTGAAAAACTGGAATGCGCCCCCTAAAATTAAGGCCTTTTAGCCCCCAGAGAACCCGACACACCTATACATGGGGGGTATCACTGTACTCAGGAGATGTTGTTGAATACATATTGAGGTTTTTTTTGGCAGTAACACATAACAGGGACTGAGAATATATGCCTAAAGTACAATGTGTGTGAAAAATAATGCAAAAAAATGACTACCTAAAAGTTTGACAAAGACTAGTGGTTGAATTAGTGCATGGAAAGTGTTAAAATACCAGCATTTGAAATACCCTAGGGTGTCTACTTTTCAAAAATATATGGTTTGATGGGGGTAATTTACATTGGCCGGCTTCAGAAATGTCCCAAATAGGACATGGGTGCATGATGACAGATGTGAAAATTCCAAGTTGAAAAACTGGAATGCGCCCCCTAAAATTAAGGCCTTTTAGCCCCCAGAGAACCCGACACACCTATACATGGGGGGTATCACTGTACTCAGGAGATGTTGTTGAATACATATTGAGTTTTTTTTTGGCAGTAACACATAACAGGGACTGAGAATATATGCCTAAAGTACAATGTGTGTGAAAAATAATGCAAAAAAATGACTACCTAAAAGTTTGACAAAGACTAGTGGTTGAATTAGTGCATGGAAAGTGTTAAAATACCAGCATTTGAAATACCCTAGGGTGTCTACTTTTCAAAAATATATGGTTTGATGGGGGTAATTTACATTGGCCGGCTTCAGAAATGTCCCAAATAGGACATGGGTGCATGATGACAGATGTGAAAATTCCAAGTTGAAAAACTGGAATGCGCCCCCTAAAATTAAGGCCTTTTAGCCCCCAGAGAACCCGACACACCTATACATGGGGGTATCACTGTACTCAGGAGATGTTGTTGAATACATATTGAGGTTTTTTTTGGCAGTAACACATAACAGGGACTGAGAATATATGCCTAAAGTACAACGTGTGTGAAAAATAACACAAAAAAAATGACTACCCAAAAGTTTGACAAAGACTAGTGGTTGAAATAGTGCATGGAAAGTGTTAAAATACCAGCATTTGAAATACCCTAGGGTGTCTACTTTTCAAAAATATATGGTTTGATGGGGGTAATTTACATTGCCCGGCTTCAGAAATGTCCCAAATAGGACATGGGTGCATGATGACAGATATGAAAATTCCAAGTTGAAAAACTGGAATGCGCCCCCTAAAAATAAGGCCTTTTAGCCCCCAGAGAACCCAACACACCTATACATGGGTGGTATCACTGTACTCAGGAGATGTTGTTGAATACATATTGAGGTTTTTTTTGGCAGTAACACATAACAGGGACTGAGAATATATGCCTAAAGTACAATGTGTGTGAAAAATAATGCAAAAAAATGACTACCTAAAAGTTTGACAAAGACTAGTGGTTGAATTAGTGCATGGAAAGTGTTAAAATACCAGCATTTGAAATACCCTAGGGTGTCTACTTTTCAAAAATATATGGTTTGATGGGGGTAATTTACATTGGCCGGCTTCAGAAATGTCCCAAATAGGACATGGGTGCATGATGACAGATGTGAAAATTCCAAGTTGAAAAACTGGAATGCGCCCCCTAAAATTAAGGCCTTTTAGCCCCCAGGGAACCCGACACACCTATACATGGGGGTATCACTGTACTCAGGAGATGTTGTTGAATACATATTGAGGTTTTTTTTGGCAGTAACACATAACAGGGACTGAGAATATATGCCTAAAGTACAATGTGTGTGAAAAATAATGCAAAAAAATGACTACCTAAAAGTTTGACAAAGACTAGTGGTTGAATTAGTGCATGGAAAGTGTTAAAATACCAGCATTTGAAATACCCTAGGGTGTCTACTTTTCAAAAATATATGGTTTGATGGGGGTAATTTACATTGGCCGGCTTCAGAAATGTCCCAAATAGGACATGGGTGCATGATGACAGATGTGAAAATTCCAAGTTGAAAAACTGGAATGCCCCCCCTAAAATTAAGGCCTTTTAGCCCCCAGAGAACCCGACACACCTATACATGGGGGGTTTCACTGTACTCAGGAGATGTTGTTGAATACATATTGAGGTTTTTTTTGGCAGTAACACATAACAGGGACTGAGAATATATGCCTAAAGTACAATGTGTGTGAAAAATAATGCAAAAAAATGACTACCTAAAAGTTTGACAAAGACTAGTGGTTGAATTAGTGCATGGAAAGTGTTAAAATACCAGCATTTGAAATACCCTAGGGTGTCTACTTTTCAAAAATATATGGTTTGATGGGGGTAATTTACATTGGCCGGCTTCAGAAATGTCCCAAATAGGACATGGGTGCATGATGACAGATATGAAAATTCCAAGTTGAAAAACTGGAATGCGCCCCCTAAAATTAAGGCCTTTTAGCCCCCAGAGAACCCGACACACCTATACATGGGGGGTATCACTGTACTCAGAAGTTGTTGTTGAACACATATTGAGGTGTTTTTGGTCAGTAACATATAACAGGAACTGAGAATCCATGCCTAAAGTACAATGCGTGTGAAAAATAACACACCAAAATGACTACCCAAAAGTTTGACAAAGACTGGTGGTTGAATTAGTGCATGCAAAGTGTTAAAATACCAGCATTTGAAATACCCTAGGGTGTCTACTTTTTAAAAATATATGGTTTGATGGGGGTAATTTGCATTGTCCGGCTTCAGAAATGTCCCAAATAGGACATGGGTGCATGACGACAGATGTGAAAATTCCAAATTAAAAAACTGGAATGCGCCCCCTAAAAATAAGGCCTTTTAGCCCCCAGAGAACCCAACAGACCTATACATGGGTGGTATCACTGTACTCAGGAGATGCTGCTGAAGACATATTGGGGTGTTATTTGGCAGTAACCCTTAACGTTCTCAGTAAATGTATTCTTGAATTGCTATTTTGTCAAAATCACCACAACTTTTTTTTTTTTTTTTCAAACTTTGGCATAGATTGGTGGTAAAATAGTTGCATGGAAAGAGTCAAAATACCCCATGTTTAATACCTTAGGTTGTGTTCTTTTAAAAAATATATATATGTGAAGGGTTAATCAGGGATTCCTGACAGATATCAGTGTTCCAATGTAACTATCGCTAATTTTTTTAAAAAATTTTTGGAAATAGCAAAGTGCTACTTGTACTTAATGCCCTATAACTTGCAAAAAAAGCAAAGAACATGTAAACATTGAGTATTTCTAAACTCAGGACAAAATTAGTAAATTATAAGATATGATGAAAATAATGGTATCTTTAGAAAGTCCATTTAATGGCGAGAAAAACGGTATATAATATGTGTGGGTACAGTAAATGAGTAAGAGGAAAATTACAGCTAAACACAAACACCGCAGAAATGTAAAAATAGCCTTGGTCCCAAACGGACAGAAAATGGAAAAGTGCTGCGGTCATTAAGGGGTTAATTATAGTGTAGTGCTAGGTGTAATTGTAACTTAGGTTAGGTTTTATTTTACAGGTAAATTTGTATTTATTTTAACTAGGTATTTAGTAAATAGTTAATAACTATTTAATAACTATTCTACCTAGTTAAAATAAATACAAACTTACCTGTGAAATAAAAATAAAACCTAAGCTAGTTACAATGTTAGTTATATTGTAGCTAGCTTAGGGTTTATTTTATAGGTAAGTATTTAGTTTTAAATAGGAATAATTTAATCATAGGAATATTTATTTAGATTTTATTTAAATTATATTTAAGTTAGGGGGTGTTAGGGTTACGGTTAGACTTAGGTTTAGGGGTTAATAAATGTAATATAGTGGCGGCGACGTTGGGGGCGGCAGATTAGGGGTTAATAAATGTAGGTAGGTGGCGGCGATGTAGGGGGGGCAGATTAGGGGTTAATAAGTATAATGTAGGGGGGGCAGATTAGGGGTTAATAAGTATAATGTAGGTGGCGGCGGTGTAGGGGGGGCAGATTAGGGGTTAATAATTATAATGTAGGTGGCGGTGGGCTCCGGGAGCGGCGGTTTAGGGGTTAAACACTATTTAGTTGCGGCGGGGTCCGTGAGCGGCTGTTTAGGGGTTAATACATTTTTTAGAGTTGCAGTGGGCTCCGGGAGCGGCGGTATAGGGGTAAAACAGTATAGTATAGTGTGGTTGTTTAGTGACAGTTTACCAATAAAGCTGGGAAAAAGCCGAAGAGCAGCGAGATCGATGACTGTTAGTTAACAACAGTCCGCTGCTCATCGCCCCGTACTTGGTGCATGGCTTTTTGACAGCTTTTTTTGGTAACTTTGGAGAACGTATTCAGGTCCGCGGCAGCGATGTTAGGCGAGCGTATTGGTGCCATCGAATGCAAGTAAGTTGACGACTTGATAAGTAGATGCCAACTCGAAGCACACGTCAAAAAGCACCCAGAAATGGTTTTAAGACCAAGCGCTGGAGAGTACTGGATTGGCCAGCAATGAGTGCAGATCTTAATCCCATAGATCACCTGTGGAGAGATCTCAAAACAGCAGTTTGTAAAAGGAACCCTTCCAATCTGAGAGACCTGGAGCAGTTGGCGAAGGAAGAGTGGTCCAAAATTCCAGTAGATAGCTGTAAGAAACCTATTGATGGTTACAGGAAGCGATTGATTTCAGTTATTTTTTCCAAGGGATTTGCTACCAAATATTAAATTGAGGGTGCCAATAATTTTGGCCGTGACTGTCTGTCTGTGTGTGTGTATGTATGTATGTGTGTGTGTGTGTATATATATATATATATATATATATATATATATATATATATATATATATATATATATATATATATATATAATTTATTGCAGAGTTTAAATGGCTATAAAATAGTCTGATTCATTGTTGTAATTAAAACACTAAACAGTGGGTTATACTTAAAGGGACAGCCAAGTCAAAAATAAACTTTCATGATTCAGAGAGGGCATATCATTTTAAACAACTTTCCAATGTACTTTTATCATCAAATGTGCTTGTTCTCTTGGTATTCTTAGTTGAAAGCTAAACCTAGGTAGGCTTATATGATAGTTTCTAAGCCCTTGAAGGCCACATCTTATCACATGCTTTTGTATTTGCTTTTCACAACAGGGGAGAGCTAGTTCATGTGAGCCATATAGATTACATTGTAATCACGCCTGTGGCTTGTGGCAGACACTGCACTAATTGGCTAAAATGCAAATCAATAGATAATTAATAAAATGTCATGTGATCAGGGGCTGTCAGAAGATGCTTAGAAACAAGGTAATCGCAGAGGTAAAAAGTATATTAATATAACTATGTTGGTTATGCAAATCTGGGGAATGGGTAATAAAGGTGTGTTCTATCTTTTAAAACAAAAACAAATCTGGTGTTGACTGTCCCTTTAATAGAAATCATTGCAATATCTAATGCAATAATTATCATTTTAATAGGATTTTCCATTTATTTATTTTTTAGCTTCATTTGGGCAAGGTCCATTACTTCCTGTCACAGCTTCACAAAGAGCTGTGGTCTCTACAGCAAGGCAAAGGAGTAGCTTTGCCTTTGAGGTGGTTGCTAGGAGACACCTGCAAAAGCTGCTATCAGTTTCCTGCCCTGTAGTGGCCTTTTTGCTGCAAAATACACTTGACAGTAGACTTTAAAGGGACACTGAACCTAATTTTTTTCTCATGATTTAGAAAGAGCATGCAATTTTAAGCAACTTTCTAATTTACTGCTATTATCAATTTGTCTTTGTTCTCTTGCTATCTTTATTTAAAAAAGAAGGCATCTAAGGGTTTTTTTGGTTCAGAACTCTGGACAGCACTTTTTATTGGATGAATGTATCCACAAATCGGCAAGGACAACCCAGGTTGTTCACCAAAAATGGGCCGGCATCTAAACTTGCATTCTTGCATTTCAAATAAAGATACCAAGAGAATGAAGAAAATTTGATAATAGGAGTAAATTAGAAAGTTGCTTAAAATGTCATGCTCTATCTGAATCATGAAAGAAAAAAATTGGGTTCAGTGTCCTTTTAAGTTCTAGAATGTCACCTACATTATTTAGCTGCAGGCAGTGGCAGCACTGAGAAATTCTAAGTGCTCACATAGCAAGAAAACAAGTCGGTTGTTTGCTGTTTTTTACACAGTCTGTTTATTTTTATTTTCCATACTTTTTTTTAGTAAGGGAGCACTGTTTCAGAGCCCTTTAAATAAAGGAGATCAGAGAAAGCTGTATAAATATATATTAATGTAAACATTAGCATCCTTCTCTGGCATTCAAACAATTTGTTTACTAAAACAACGCTAAAATCAGCCTGTATGCTGGCTGGAAATGACATTCATATCTAATAAGCAGGGCATGTAGGTGTGTGAACAGATGAAGCATTCCACCCAGCTTTACTTCTTTCCATTTCTCAGTTTATGCCTCTCTGAAGCCTTAAAA